>NC_135319.1:75170575-75492003 GCF_048772815.1 Callospermophilus lateralis
GAGGCAACCAAAAATCTACTTTCTGTCTCTTTTGATTTTCCTCTTATAGGCATTTCATATAAATAGTATCATATAATATATGAAGGGTTTTTTTTTTTTTTTTTACCAATCTCCTTCCCTTAGCATAGCATTTTTAATGTTTACTCGTGTTGTAGAATATATCAGTACTTAATTCGTTTTTATTGCCAAATATGCTAAATAACATTCCACATGATGGAATATTGTCCTTTCATCAGTTGATGATTTGGACTGCCTCCCCTTTTTGGATCCTGTGAACAATGCTGGTAGGAACATTTGTGTACAACTTTTTGTGTGGATGTGTGTTTTCATTTATCTTAAGTAGATAGCTAGGAGCAAAACAGCTGAGTCATCTGGCAACTCCATGTTTAACCTATTGAAGAACTGCTGTATTATTTTCAAAGTGACTAGGCCATGTCACATTCCTACCAGCATTGAGTTAGTGTCTCAGTTTCTTCACATCCTCTCCAATACTGGTTTTTCTTTTCCATTTTAGCCATCCTAGTGGGTCTGAAGTTGTATCTCACTGTGGTTTTGGTTACTATTTCCCTGAGGCTACTGATGTTGAGCATTTTTTCACATGCTTATTTATTGGCCACTTGTATATCTTTGTAAAAAAAAAATATGTCTATTCAGATCATTTTCCCTTCTTAAAATTGGGTCTATTATTATTATTATTATTATTGACTTGCTTATATTCTTTGTATATTCTAGATGCAAATCTCTTATCAGATATGTGATTTGCAAATAATTCTGTGGGTCCTTGCGCTTTTTTATTCTAATTAGATAGGAAGACTTTAAAAGGAAGATTTCATTCTTTAAAAATCCAAGCCAGGTGTGGTGGCACTCATCTGTAATCCCAGCAACTCGGGGAGGGGAAGCTGACACAAGAAGATATCAAGTTCGAGGCCAGCCTCAGCAACTTAGAGAAATCCTGTCTCAAAAAAAAAAAAAAAAAAAAAAAAAAAAAAAAAAAGGTCGGGGGATGTAACTCAGTGGTAAATCGACCCTAGGTTCAAACCCAAGTTCAAAAAAAAAAAAAATCCACATCTTCAGCTTCCTTTGAAATATCACAGGTTTAGTTTGACAACGCTGGTCCATACAGCAACAGCAACACACACAGAGTAGGGGCTGCCTCCACAAGATGGAACAGAAAGCCCTCCATTGAATAAGTAGGCTCTTCTACTTTACCTGCCAGACTCCTGTTGACATTTGATGTGTGACTCCTCCTCCTAGAGAATTTGACAAAACATGGCCTGGGTTTCAACTCCATTGAAATTACTTCTTGCCAGAATGTTGTCACCTTTGGCACTTAAACATAGAATTCGCCCAAACATAGCACCAACTAGCAAGTCCTTCACTCTTCCTATTTTGCAATTTGGATGTTTCAAGGCCTGGGACAAGTCACTGGGGCTTGGCAGAGCCCCCAGAATTTTGGCAGACTCATTGGTACTGATGTCATGAGCCTCCCTTGCCATAATGCATCCTCATTACTAATTCAAACCAGCCAAACCCATGTAACTGAAAAATAGATTAACAGGCTGCCCGAGCTTTAAAATACTACATAAAAATACTCAGAAAAACAATTTAGTGCTTAGGACCACATCCAAGAATGAAAATCACTGTTTCTTAGGGTTAACCGTCTCTTTCCCCAATCAGAGTTCGCACGCTAAATGCAGTCCCCTCTCAGAATAAAATGGGTATCCCCCAAAATATATTAGTAGTTAGTGTAACCTAATCACACAAGGTTCTTCTCCCCTTACCTTCTTTTTTGTGTGTGTGGGGGGAAGGAGTACCAGGGATTGAACCCAACGATGCTTAACCAGTGAGTCATATCCCCCAGCCCTTTTTATATTTTATTTAGAGACAGGGTCTCGCTGAGTTGCTTAGGGTTGCACTCAGTTGCTGAAGCTGGCTTTGAACTCCTGATCCTCCTGCCCCAGCCTCCCAAGCCAGTGGAATTACAGGTGTGCACCACTGGGCCTGGTTCCCCTGACCTTCTTTATTTATTATTATTTTTTTTCTGTATCAGGGATGGAACTCAGGAGCACTTGACCACTGAGCCACATCCCCAGCCCTATTTTTTTTTTTTTTGTATTTTATTTAGAGACAGGTCTCGCTAAATTGCTGAGGCTGGCTTTGAACTCATGATTGTCCTGCCTCAGCCTCCTAAGCCGCTAAGATTACAGGCATGCACCACCACCCCTTTCCTTTACCTTCTTAACCTTTCTTAACTATCTACCTATCTGCCACTTTACTTAAATATTACTTTATCCATAATATTCCTTTTTAAGCAGTGTTATTGAGATATAGGTATGATACAACATGCAGTTCACCTATTTAAAGAATACAATTCGGTGGGTTTTAGTACATGCACAACCATCATCGCAGTTAATTTTAGGACATTTTTATCACCACCTAAAAACTTCACATCCTGTAGCATAATTCCTCATTTCCTTCATTATCCCCAGGCAACCACTAATCTGCTTTCTGTCTCTATAAAGTTGCCTCTTCAACCACTTCATATAAATGAAATCATATATCACCTTCTACAACCAGCTTCTTCCACCTAACATAGTATTCCCAGAATTCTTTCTTGATGTAGCATGTCTCAGATCTTCATTCCTTTTGTTGCAAAATAACCCATTAAATGGATAAACGATAAACCACATTTGATTGATTCATTCAAGTGAACCTTTGAATTGTTTCCATTTTTCAACTCTGGTTAATGCTGCTGCTGCAAATACTCCTGAACAAGAGTTTTTGAAGATACATGTTGTCACTCCTCTTGGATATATATATACCAAAGAGTGGTTCTCTATGATTCATATTTTGAAGAACTGACAAATTTTTTTAAAAAGGAGGCATCGTTTTCCATTCCTACCAGCAATGGATGAAAGTTCCAATCCTCTGCACCCTTCTTCCTATTCTTACCATTCTTTATTAATATGTTTATCTTCCTTCCTCCTTCAACTCTCCCCAGTTTTCAAATGAAATTCCTAACTGGCTTTTGCCCAGTGGAAAAGTGGGCTGGCTTTTAAATTTAGAGTGAGCAGTTACCTAGCTTCTCGTTTTTAGGGAATCCACTGGGAAAAATCACATTTTGAAGGTCACTTCACTCTTGTAAATTAGATTTGTTTTGCATCTTAATCCTGCATCTCTTAAGTACCTAGTCTAAATATTCTAGATACAAACAAAATTAAATAATTCAATTATACAAATTAAAGCCAATGACATGGAATTTTGGAAGTTGAAAGATTCTTAGGAATCCTTAGGGATTCCTTCACATTCCTTCATTTTATAGATGAGAATTTTCAAATCAAACCAAGAGATTCATGTGAGCAAGGTCACACAGCTCTTTATAATAGAATGAAACCTGAGTCTTCTTATCAGTTCAAGCTAAAGTCTCTCAGCCAGCTGGTTTAGCAAACCCTGGGGCAAGAATAATCTCAAGAGGAGGGGCTGCGTCCACACATGCAACAAGCCAAGTGTGGAATTAGCTGATTCCTGAGTACTTGTGGGCTGATTCTTGATCATAAATGTATTTAACTTGCCCTACATGTACATGGTATTTTAAGCTTGTTTGTTTGTTTTGTTGTACTGAAGATTGAACTCAGAGGAACTCTACCACTGAGCTAATGCCCTAGGCTTTCTTTTCGTTGTATTGTTTTTGAGATAGGGTCTCACTAAATTGCCAAGGCTGATCTTGAACTTGGAGTTGTCCTGCCTTAGCTGGGTTTACAGACATGTGCCATTAAGATATATATATATATATATATATATATATATATATATATATATATAATCTTTTTAATAGTTGCTGCTCTGATTTGGATGTGACTTAACCCCCAAAACTACGTGCATTGGAAGCTTGGTTCCAGTGTGGCAATGTTAAGAGGTTGTGAGGTTTTCAAGAGGTAGAGCCTAATCAGATTTGGTTAGGTCATTGGGGGCACTACCTTTGGAAGGGATTAAGATAGTTTTCACTGGACCCTAATTTTCAGGATAAGGAGTTGTTAGAAAAGGAGCCTAGCCTCCCTCTCTTGCATCTTATCTCACGCAAGGATCTTCCCTCTGGCGATGTGATGCCATCCAGCTAGAGGCCTTCAACAGAGCCAAGTACAAATCAGTAACACACCCTGGTACATTTCTATCTGTAGAAGTACCCCCATGATACATGGCCATGGTTAAGGTGGGGATGGGGGACAGGGGAGACAGATACTGTTGGGCAACTGAGACTTTTACAGGCTTACAGAGCTTATGAAGAAAGCAACAAAGTGAGGAGGAGCCTTTCTAGAGCCTCCCATTGGCTTATGTTCACAAAATAAGCAGATGCAGCAAGACCTCTGCAGATTTCAAAGAGAAATAAAGATAGCACCTTGCCTGAAGCCCCTGAAGGGAAGGCGGAGGAACTGTGTGCATTCTTGTGAGCTGAAGCCTTCACCTCCCCTTATGTGTGGAGTTGGGCTTTACTTGTTTCCAGAAAGTGCCTTCTAGTTCGGTTCTGCTATGCAGTACATAGCTCTTCCACTCAATTGCTAATTGGTGGCCTAGATTATAGTAACCTTCAGGCCCCAGTGGATCCCAGACCAACGAATCCTAAGAAGCAAAACACCATACAAATTCAAGTCCTCTGTCCTCTGGGTCCCAGCACTTATGCGGTGAGTGTGAAAAGCATTTTGCCCATTTGGGGTTTTCTTTTAGTCCTTGGAAGTGACCACAGCTCAGCCTGCAATGGGTCACCAACACAGTAAGGAGTTGCCCCTTATCCTAGATGCTCACCATCAGAATGCCTGTTCTGCCCCTTGCCAGTTGGGAGAGCTTTGGCACTGACCTTTCCCCTCTAAACCTTGTCTGTAAAGTGGGAAAAAAAGATACCTGATTCCAAAGGCTGCTGTAAAGACTAAAAAAAAAAAAAGAAAGAAAGAAAGAAAAGAAAAACACTGTGTACTGTCTGCAGCACAGAAAGAACTGTGCTCCCACGGTACATTTTAAAAATCTACTATCTATACATCGTCATAAAATCATAGACTGTCAAAATTGGAGGAATCCTTGGAGAACACCTAGTTTACTAAACTTATGAGAAAAGCCGTTTCCTCTTCCATGGGAAGAAGTGATGGCCCAGACCAGCGTGTGGGCCCATCAGTCTAGGGTCTTGTCAATGTCCTTTTTGTATACAGCAAGGCACACCTGCAGACACCAGGGCAGCCCTGCCCACCCCTGCTGTTCTGCTGGGCAGTCACCTTTCCTGCAGTTCTGGCTCAGTACTTCACAGTCAGAGCTTAAGAGGCCCCTGGGTGAGGCTCAGAGACAAATGAGCTCAGAACACACGGGGGAGAGCAAGATTTACATCTTTCCCCTCTTTGCCAGAGTCACAGAGTGTGTGAGGAGTACGGTGGACAGATTGGGGGTTGGAGTTCAGCGCAGCTGTGAAAACAGCCTGTCCCCATGACTTCGCCCAGCTCTTTAACATAAAGAGGCCTTCCAACAGCTTTAAGCCAAGACTGGAGCTACTCTGAAATAGAGAAAGCAAAATGAAAATCCCGTAGTGTATGGCCCGAGCACCAATCAGGTCTTCCTTCTTTTCTTTGGAGTTGGATGGGATTATAATTATGTGGGTGTAAAGTAACGGGGGAAGGGGGCAGCAATCGATTAAAAATCTCATACACTATGATCACCAGTTTGCAGCTTCTGTCCACCGCAAGCAGGCTCAAGATATGGGAAACACCTAAAGTGCTGTGGCAGATGAATGAAAAAGAAAGTGTGGTCCAATGCACACATGTGGTGGACTATTATTCAGCATTTTAAAAGGAGATCCTGCCATGTGCAACAAAATGAAGGAACTTGGAGGGCTTTTGTAGTTAAGTGAAATAAGCCAGACAGAAAGAAAAACATGGCATGATCTCTTTTATATGTGGTATCTGAAGAGGGGAAAAAAATAAAAAATAAAAGTCAGACACATAGAAACAGAAAATAGTGGTTACCAGGAGTGGGAGGTAGGGAGGAAATGGGCAGATGTAGGTCATAGGTATTAAGTTGCAGATATGAAGGATGAATAAGTCTAGATCTAACATACAGCCTGAGGACTGCAATTACAACATATCATGTGCTGGAAATTCTCTGAAAGAGTAGATTTTAGGTGCCATTACCACAAAACAAACTTCCAAGGGGTAACTGGGTGAGATAATGGATATGTTAATTTGCTCAAATGTAGTAACTATTCCACAATGTCAAAACATTTTGTATACATTAAATGTATATCATTAAATAAAATTACCAACAGGATTTTAAAAGTCTAAAACCTTGTATTGGTGAGCTTTCTTTCACAAAAACTGACACAGGATATTCATGAAGAGAGGTTTATTTTTATATTGAGTCCAAGATCAGGAGGCCCCATGGATTTAGGCCTCTCGGGTGAGGGTGGCACATCCTAGCAGGAGGGAATGTCGGAGCAAGTAGTCACATCTTAAGCCAGGAGACAGAGAGAGAGAGAGAGAGAGAGAGACACCAGGGTCCCACAATTCCCTTTAAGGCCCACCCCTAATGACCTAAAGACCTTCCACTGGACACCATGTCTCAAAGGTTCACAGAACCTTTCAGTTTCAGCACTCTGGGGTTCAAATCTTTTCACATGGGCCTTTGGGGAACACTTATTCAAACTATAACGATCCTTAAACTGCTATGCTAGGCAAGGCTCTGTCCAACCCTCTGTCTAATCCATATACCCTGTCTGGGCTCCAGTCTTACCTTCTTTTGTTCCCCAGGATCTTTGCATATCCCATTCCCTCAGAATGAACCCACATCTCCACTTAATAATAATACACTTTTACCTAATTTCATCGCCAGGGTCCACATAAAATGTTTCCCCTGTAAGGAAACCTTCCTGTCATCCAAATCATGTTAAGTATCATCTGTGCCAGCTTCCCCCAACTGTAAGCTCCCTGTTGGCAGGGTGTGCCTCAGTTTTTGTTCCACACTCCCAGGGCTTAGCACAGTTGCCAGTGCATAATAGATGCTCTCTCTCATTCAATGTGGATAACATACACAGTCCACAATACTCAGAACTTTTTTCTTCTCCAAGGAGCTCAGGTTCTCCAAGTCTAGATGTCTCAAGTTGGAGAAAAATCACCTTGTTGCAATTTTCAACTGAGAAGAGCAGTGAACAGAGCACTTGAAAAAGATTGGATCCAGCAATATTTATTAAGCAGCTACTATATGGTAGGCACTGTGCTCAGCAGCACCATTGTGGAGTCAAAGATGACTGAGCCCCTATCTTGCAGCAGAACATTTTGGGGATATTGAATGTGGAGGTTCTTTCATTCTCAGCTTCAACAAAAGGTGATCTATCCTTCAGCTGAAGTGTTCACCTCCTCCCAGCTCACATGCCCAGTCTTTGTGTTACAGGATACAAAAGAAGAAATTGTCCCCATTAAAAAAAAAAAAAAAAAAAAAAAAATCACAAGTAGCTCTTTTATGTGCAAATGTCTAGGTGACACCTTGTAATCTTAGGAAATGGTAACTCGACTTTTTTGATTTTTGAGAACCTAAAAAAAGGAGGGGAAACAGAATCACGTATTTAGAAAAATTATTTAGTCCTACTGTGTGCCAGGCCCCATTCTAGGTAGTGATGATAGAGCAGAAAACAAAAGTCAACAGAAATCTCTACCTTCATCCAACTTTTTTTTCTTTGGGGGAAAAACAAATGATAAAATAAAAATATAGTATGTGAGGTGCTGTTAAGTGCTACAGGGGAGGGAAATGAAGGCAGGGGAGGTGGGATACCAGAAGCAGTATACGATGCAATATATATAGGACTGCCAGGCTCTCTGGAAGTTTGATATTTTTAAAGGAAGTGAGGGAGTGGGCTCTTGCCGCATGTATCAATAGCTTAGCAACACCAAAGTTGCCAAAGTCACTGAACAGAAGAAAGAACTGCCCTGTGTCAGGTATGCCAGTTCCCCAGAGCCACCTCCAGCATAGGGGACCCAGTCCAGCCTAGGCCTTGTCCACATTTGGGTTTGCAGCATCTCCCATCCTCCAAGGCTACCTCCCACACCAGCACTACTCTGGGATCATGGCAATACATTGCAATACATTTGGGTATTGCAAATCCACAGGGGGGCGGAGCACAGCTGGGGTTCATGGATTACATGTGTGTTATCACCAGCTGTTATGGGCTGGCTAGGGCTCTCTGATGACACGGATGGTGGGATTATCAGACAGTTCCATGCCACCCTCTAGCCAGTACTAGGGATCCCTGGAGAAGGAAGCTAGCAGCTGAGCTGAACTTGTAAGGAGGTGCTTCAGGACAGTAGTGGGTGTGCAGGGAAGGCCCCAGGTGGGGCAATAATCACAGCATGAGTTGGAACAAAGAGGCATAGATGCATTCTGGGATTTGGGGGAAATTTTCAGTCAAAAAGAGGAAATTTGAAACTGAGTCAAGTAAGCAATATTGTAAGTGTTCCTTGGAACAGCAGCTTGTGCTCACAAGATGGAAATCTGGGGACTAAGGAGAAGACTGGCATAGAGCTTGAAGAGGGTCCAACTGACCTCTCAGAGAAGCAGCAGGACAAAGTGGGACATGAGCTCCCAGTTTTGTCGCACTTGAGCTGTGTGACCTCAGGCAAGTCATAGCCCACCTTGGGCCAGAACCCCTTTATCTGTAATAGAGTAACCTGGATGTGCCTCAGGCCTTATTTCTGATAACTCTGGTACCAACTGAGGAATGAGCCAGCTACTTCTCTCCGAGGAGTCCACAACTGACAGAAATGTATCCATACGTTCACTAAAAGGCACACACCACTGCAGCACTCACTATTCACTGCAGCCCAAAGAATAAAACCACCCAAATGTTCAAAAAGAGTGCAATGGATAGGGCTGGGGCTGTGGCTCCGTGGTAGAATGCTCGCCTAGCATGTGTGTGGCACTGGGTTCGATCTTCAGCACCACATACAAAAATAAATAAACAAAATAAAGGTATTGTGTCCATCTAAACTAAAAAAAAAAAAAATTAAAGAGTACAATGAATAAATTGTAGTATAGCTTCACTGTTGAATAATGTAAAGTGATAAAGGTGAACAAACATAATAATTCCTATACAATATAAATAAATCACAGAAACAACATGGTAAGAATGCATGCAATGTGGGTCTGTCTTTATAATGCTCAGCAACAGAAAAACCAGTTTGCTACATTAGAAGTCAGGTTAGTGGTTCCCCTGACCAAAGGGAGCTAGGACTAAAGGAGACCTGGATAGGGCGTCCCCACTTCCATTGACTTGGGGCAAATTCACCAAACTGCACTCTTATAATTTGCACACCTTTAAGAAAACTTTTACATTAAGATCAGTGGAGTAGAGGGAAGGGAACGCAGGTAGGAGGAAGGGAGGGGAAGAGGAAGTACTGGGGATTGAATTAGAACAAATTATATTCCATGATTCTACATTTTTAACAAAATTAATTCTATTGCCATGTATAACTAAAAAGAACCAATAAAAAATGTACGAAACAAAGTTTACTTGAGACACATTTAGACAAAAATATAAAAGATGCCTTTAAGATCTTAGGATAAGAGCTGGACTTGGTGGCACACGCCTCTAATACCAGTGACTCAGGAGGTCTAGGCAGGGTGATCATGAGGCAGGCCAGTCTCATTCAGTTAGCAAGTCCCTGAGCAATGTAGCAAGATCCTGTCTGGAAATAAAAAAAAAATGTTGCTAAGTGGTAAACCACCCCTGGGTTCAATCCAGTATCAGAAAAGAAAAAAAGAAAAAATCTTGGGGCTAGGGAAACTTTCTTATACAATACACAGAACATAAATGGTTAAAGAAAAATCTGATGATTCATTTACTCGAAAAATTTAAAAATTAAGAGGGAAGCAGAAACAACAATGGCAGTGAACCTGTCAACATCTTCGACATAAGGAAGGACCTCATGAAGAGGTTACGTTCATCTTGTCCAAAAATATGCAAGATCCTCAGCAAACATCATCCCACTTAACCCTTGTATCTATCCTGTGAGGTCAGTGCCGTGACCACTCCCTTCTGCAGATAGGTAAACTGAGGTTTGTAGGAGTTCCCTTTCTTGCCTAAGGGCCCTGGGGTTCTAGGCTTTTTGTCATTCCCCAATTAGCAAAGGAGGTTCAGACACCAGGTTAGGAGCAGAGTGAGTCCACAGGTGACAGGTGCTGGTCCTTATCCCAGTCCTTCCCCAGCAATGTTTTCAAATAGAGAGGATAATTCAAGTTATGCTGGCAAGTCACAGCTCCCCTGAGTTCAGGAGCCAGGGTAAGAACAGTTTTGATGGGTAGAATAAGCATGAAAGGTGAGTTTGTGGGATTAGGAACTGAGAGAAGGAAGGGGCTTCTCTGTTTCATTCTCCTGTGATCTTTATCATCAGAGTGAGGCTGGCTCTCAGGGCACCTCAAAAGGAACACTGATTCCGGTTAGTCCTGTCCTCCCAGGGGTTGGCCCAACATACCAAGTTCATTCCAACCTCTGAACACAGTTCCTCCCACCTGCAGCTCTTCTCTCCTCTTCTATTTGATTCTGCCCAGGCAGAGCCTTGCTTACATTCTGAAGTTGGCCTCTATTACTCTGGCCAACACTTTCCAATAGAGCTCAGTACATAGTGAGCATGTGAATTTTGCACTCTCCAATATGATGATCATAGATGGCTATTGAGTACTTACTATGGAAAGTATGGTTTAGAAACTGAATTCATAATTTAATTTGGTTTAATTTACAGTTAAACAGCCACCTGTGACTGGCAGCTACCATGTCGAACAGGAGGGCTTCAGACTATACTCACTTCCTACTTTCCCTTGGTTCCATTTCAAGATCTTAATACAAAGTTAATCTAATCATCTTGCTTGTATAATTCTTGTCTGGAGGCAAACCATTGGCATAAGAAAGGAGTTAAAGCTATGAAAAATTCACTCAGGTGGCTCTGCTGTTGGTACACAGTGCTGAGCACCGAGGAAGTCCGCATCAGTGATTTCCTGCCTACATCAATTGCCCCCTCAAAATAAGCAGAGATAGAAAACAAGGTCTGGCGCACTGGGAACCCCAAGTAGCTGATGCTCAGCTATCAAGGTGTGGGGAGGAGTGTGGATTCCTGCCAAGGTGAGGGGTGGATTTAAGGAAGAAGTCACTCACCCCCTATTGTAGAATTCAGTGCCTAGGACCTTGCCGAGGCCAAGTACTTAAACCTCTCTGAGGCCTTCCTGTCATTTCTTATAATCCTCTAGCACTCAGAAGAAGTGCAGGGTTCCAGCAGGCAGGTCTGAGGTGGGGTGCAGAGGAGCTGACAACGCTAGGCCAGAGGAAGAGGCATGCTGGGGATGCAGATTACAGGCATTAACTGCAGCTTCCTAGAACCTGAACCCCTCTCCCTTCCCCAAGCCTCAGAAATACCTCCTTGGAATTTTTTTTTCTGAAGAAATGACAGAAGTGGAAAGAGAAAAGCTGGGCTGGGGACACCTTTGATATGGCCTTGTCTCCAATCCTGTCCTTAAGCCCTGTCCAGCAGTCTAGGGTGTTTTCTATAGGGACAAATGTGAAGGAGGGAGGTTAGGTGGGGTAGTATTAGCAACATATAGAAAGATGGGGCTATGGGTCCCTGAGACAGGAAGACAGACACAGTCAGGAGGCTAAGATCTATCAAAGAATGGATATCAGATTCTGCGAAGGCCCAGGCCTTTCCACAAATGTAAAAGGAGTTTTGAAACAGATGATAGAAAAAATAAAAATTAAAAATTAAAAAAATAAAAAAAAAAAAAGAAACAGATGATAGGTTGCAAGATGCAGGAAGGAGGGAAAGAGAGAGGGCTTGTGGAGCCTGGACGTTGTGCTAAGTAGTCTCTACATTTGGCAATCGAGGAGGTCTTGGACGGAATTTGGAGGAGCCCTAGTATCTTCCTTCAGAGTTGGAGGTGGAGAGAAATGGCAATAGCTACTAACACCCAGAACGTCCAAGTTGCTACTGGAAGATGCCCTTGAGCTGGCTCAGAGTAGATAGGAAGAACAGAAAGGTACCTGGATTCCTGAGCACATTGCAGATGGCACCCTGGGATGACATCAGCCCTTACCCAGCCTAGGAAGAGGAAGTATCTAGCACCCACATGTTGTGGTCCACCATGAGTAGAAGACCCCAGCCCCCAGCTCCTATGCCCTCATCTGCCTGCCCTGTCCAGAGAGAGTGGCCTCATGAGGCCAGGTGGCCTGATACAAAAAGTACTTAGTCTCTTTAAAGGCCTCCTGGAGGAAAGATAGCCGTCTCTTTCTTCTCCAGTCTCGGCCCTCTCCTCTTCTCCCTTTGGCCTTCAGAGGCAGGCTCTCCAGGATGTGTCCCCATCCCTGCCTGGGCCACATGGCTCCCACTCTCTCCTGGCCTCATTGCATCCCTCCACAGGGACCACCAGTGGCCTTCCAGTTACCCAACCAAACAGACACTGCTGAGGCCTATCTTACCTGGCCTGGGAGAGGCCCTTTCCCGCCTTCACGAACCCCTCTCCCTCCTGACGCTGTGTTCTCCTCCTTTTTTCAACCTGCTGGGTCCCTCTTCTTTTCCCCATGTCTGCAGGTGTCAGGGCTCCTTCTCACTCGCCCTGCACTATCCTGGGGATTTGCCCTGCCCCCGCTCCCCTCCACTATCATGGTTTTAATAACCATATCTAGATCTCCAGCCAAAATCTAAATTGCTGAGTCCTAGGCCCTGATTTTTAACTTTCTCCTCAAAAACATTGTCCAAATATTCTACAGACATTTTGGACTCTATCATGTCTAAAATTAAAATTATTCTCTCTTCTCACCTTGAAATTTGATTTTTTTTCTTATATTTAGAATTATGTAGTAAGATTCTACTTATTTAACCAAAATAAAATCCAGCTTCTAATGAGATCCATTTTTGCATTTTTCCCCTTCCTCCTATTAATCCATAGATTCCATGGAGGGAATACATTCCCTCTCCCCCTGTACACACACGCACAGCCCATATGCCTCTGGGAAAGGTGGGACCAGGCATGGTCCTTGGTTACCATCATCTCCCCTCCCACTGTTTATTTTAGGAACAGGCAGTGCATAGCCCAATTTGAACTTCGGAATGTGAGGAAATGCTCTCTGGGAAAGAACTGCTTCACCCTTATAAACTCCCGGACAGCTGCTTTCTCATAACATGTGTAAATAAGAAAGTTCTCAGAATATCCTGGCAGCCACCCTGTGATCACGAGGCAGCCAGGTAAGACAGAATGAAGCAGACATCCTGGAAGTCTGAGAAAAAAAAAAAAAAAAAAAGAGGAAAAACTGGGTCTTTCGTAGCATTGTTGAACTTCTGGGTCAAGCCTTGCCTGAAGGACACCTCACCACCAACGTGGTTAATAAAACCCTTTTGGATTTAGGAATGTAGCTCAGTTGTAGAGCCTGCCTAGCACATGAGAGGGTCTGGGCTGGATCTTCAGAACCATAACATAAAAAATAAATAAAGTCCTTTTCTATTTTATGACTGTTGGAATTGGGTTTTCTACACTACTTGTGACCAAAAGCTCCCAGTGATACAACCAGGAGTAAGTGCTCAACAACCATTTTTTGAACTGAACTGACCCCTAAAAATTCAATAATTATGCATTCACCTCCAGAAGATGGAATGACTTGATCTCATTAAGAAAGCACTTCAGTATCAGAGGCTACTTATTTTAAAGGTTTACAGGAACGGTGGGCCTCATGAAGGGCCTCCAATCACACCATGGAGGTAGTGATCTCTGCTGTCTACACATGAGCTTGGTTCTCTCTTTATTCCAATTTCCTTCTCTCTAAATCCAGGTGATAAAATTTTCACTTCTTTCCACCACTCTTGGGCCATGAAAAAGTTGGGAGATCAAAGGTATTCAGTTTCATAAGATTTTGTTTTCCATAGCAACAGGAGCAAATGCTGTCTAAATAAAGCAGGCCTCCTCACCTTCTCTCAGGAAACTTGCAAGAAGAGCCCCCAAGTTGGTTCCTTACCCTGAGAAAACCTCTAATGAGGCATCAAAATCACAAGCAAAACTTACACTGTTATTATGCCTCCAACAAACGAATGTAACAACTATAAAATCTAAATGAAAGGGTTGAGTTGTATCAGGGTTTTTCGACCACACTGTTCTGACATACCAGTAAATCACAACCCACTAGGGATGTGTGCTGCAGGTTCTAATAATTGTCCGAGCATCAGGTGTTCTGCAGTGACTGTTGGTTCAGCCCATCTAGATTCCATTCTCCTATTTGCTAGTAACAGTCCCTCCATTTTCCTTTGGGGAAATATCCCACATTCCCTCTTGGTCCATATGATATGGTTCAGATGAAGCTGACCCCACCTTCATGCCCCATCCTGCAGATTGAGAGAGAGTGAGAGAAAAGAGAGAGGATTCAGCCAATCCCGTATCCTGCTGCCTGGAAAGCAGAGGCTGATCCAGGGACAGGAAGCAGTGATTCCAAGTCTGTCCAATGAGCCTTAATCCTAGGATGTACGCTGAAACCATTGGGAGAAAAATCTCTCTTTCCACAGAAGGTGCTAAGCTTTGAGAGTATGAGCTAAGACTGCCAGGAGCTATTTATCACTCATGAAAAGACTCAGTCTGACATTTTCCATACAAAGAAAAGCAGAACCCAGAGATGGACAAATAGTCAAACCCCAATGAAACCATCTAGTTCCCGGATCCAGCCATGGCGGAAGCATCTGCTCTTGGATATCCTTTTACTTCACAAGATGATGAATTTTGTGTTCTTTAAGTTTTGCTACATAGAAGAATCCTGAGTTTGCATTTGTGGAAAGTAAGTTAGAGTGGAATCCTGTTTGAGGATCATAATGTCTATCCCACTTGTACTTTGATAGACTTCCTGGTGACAGCTGGAGGTAAAGAAGCCAATGACATCAATCACAGTTTGGGCATCTCTAGACAAGAGATCAGAAATTGGAGGCTACCAAAGCAATGTGTCCTATTTAGCCATCTGCGTGTCTTCACAAGATAAAGGTTGAAAACCTCTTGGGCTGGGGATGTGGCTCAAGCAGTAGCGTGCTCACCTGGCATGCGTGGGGTGCTGGGTTCAATCCTCAGCACCACATGAAAAATAAAGATGTTGGGCTGGGGATGTGGCTCAAGCGGTAGCGCGCTCGCCTGGCATGCGTGCGGCCCGGGTTCCATCCTCAGCACCACATACAAAGATGTTGTGTCTGCCGATAACTAAAAAATAAATATTAAAAATTCTTTAAAAAATAAAATAAAGATGTTGTGACAACCGAAAACTAAAAAATAAATATTTTTTAAAAATTATTTCTCTTTTTTTTTAAAGAGAGAAAGAGAGAGAGAGAGAGAATTTTTTAATATTTTTTTTTTTTTTTTTTTTTTTTTTTTTTTTTTTTTTTTAGTTTTCGGCAGACACAACATCTTTGTTTGTATGTGGTGCTGAGGGTCGAACCTGGGCGGCACGCATGCCAGGTGAGCGCGCTACCAGTTGAGCCACATCCCCAGCCCCAAATTATTTCTCTCTTAAAAAAAAAAAAAAAACCAAAACTCTTCACCGTGTCATTTCTTAGATTCCTCTCATCTCCCCAACTTTCAAGGTGTGTAACATCACAGCCCATTTCTCTCTATAGCTTTTTGTATTTCCCAAAGCACTCCCCTGCCCAACCCACAGGCATATTTGCATTTACACAGCCCTGAACAGTCAGCAGTAATTACCTTAGCTGGTTACAGATGGAAAAACAACCTGAGAAGGGCAAAGTGACCTGCCCTGCCACCACCACCCAGCAGAGGAAACTCAGGTTTGGTCTCCCTAACCAGTTCCCTTTCCTCCTCATGGGAGGGCAAAGTGAGATCATAAATAGGAAAGCACGTTGGAAAGAAAGAAACTCTATGGATGCCAGATGTGTTGCTATAAAGCCAAACCTAAGTACAAGGTGACCTTGTTATCACCCCCAGAGATAGGGATGCTTACAGATCAGTCCTGCTTAATCTCCTGTACCCTGGAGAAAGTAGCTGGGACTTTCTCCAGCAAGGTTAAGTCTTACATATTTCTGACATCACTTTCTCCAGAGGGGAACACATCAGGAAGAGAAGAGTGACATCCCCTTCATTCTTTAAAACCAGCACCCTCCAATTATGACCAACTCAGACTAATCCAAACATCAGAGGGTAATTGCATAGATGTCAGAATTCTAAATTTATAGACAGTGTGGACATATGTGATGGTTTGTTTGGGGAAATGGATTTGTCATGTGCCAGATATATGACAGCAGATAAAACACCCTGACAATATTACACACTTGGGGGCGGGGGTGCATGAGCATATTATTTTGAAAGCATGTTGTTATGACATTTTAAAAAAATTCCAGAGTGAATGCAGAGCAGATCCAGAGGCTAAGGCAGTGCTGGAACATGCCGAGGGGCAGGACCTCTCTCTCAAATCACAGAGTTGAGTGTAGGGGCATTTAAAGCAAATTTGACATGGGCATATTTAAAGGAGCTTAGTATAAAAAATAATAATAAAGGTTCTCTTTTGAAAACAATATAAATAACTCTAAAACTAAAACTTCATCCAACATCACAAAATTTTCAACCTGAAAGACCAGCAAACTATAAACTCTTATTCTCTTCCAGCTGAACAACATAAATGGCTTCTGACTTGATTGTTTTCTACTTGTATGAGGTTGTAACATGCAGGTCTCATATAAAATGCAGGGTCCTTGTACTCAGACACTGTTAATGTTCTCAGCGGGCTTATTATGTATAGACTTTCACACATCTGCTATTTTAAACTTCACAACAGCCCAAGCAGATAGATAGCAACACCCTTGTTTTACAGGGGAAAGAAGTGGAGAGGCTTTGAAAATTTGGTTGCTTGCCCAAGGTGACATAAGGACTGGCAGAGCTAGAGCTCACTGGGTTTCTAACTCCTCAACACCACAGCCACAATCCCAGAGGGACAGAGGCCATTTGTATCTGCACTCACTGGTCTCCAGGCATGTGCCAGCACTGTGCTGGGCATTATTAGGTTGATGGGGACAGGAAGATATCAAAACTGAGATTTTGCAAGGGCAAGCAAGGGTACAAGGTACGGTGTCCAGAGTTCTAGGTGGTTCCAGCAGGCATCAGAATCTGGAGATTTGCCCGGCAGTCGGAGATGGGGGTGAGCATGTGAGTCCCCCTCCCCAAGATAGGGGTGTGGAAGAGCTAAGCAGGCTCAGAGTGCGCCCTTTCTGGGTGAGGTTAACTCTATCCCAGCAGTTATGGAGATTCACTGTGGGATAGAAACTGAAAAAAGAAAGGTCAGCCAAATAGGCAGGTCTCTGATGTGAACCAAAGGAAAACTAAACACCAGACCGCACAGGAAGAAAGGGAATGGGCCCCTGGCTCTTGGTCTGGGAACCAGATGGTTGGAGTTCATCCCCATCAGCAGGCTAGCTGGTCTTCAGTGTCTCACCGTTGTCAGGACTCAGCGGTCTCCTTTCTCTTCCCCAACCACTCCACTCCAGCCCTCTCCACCAACTTCCCTCCCTCAGAGCTGCCCGTTCAGGGTCTCTACAGCTCCACTTCTTACTGCTTCTTCCTCCCCGTTTCTCTAACCAGTTCTCTTACTTATTGACTTCAAACCCCTGCAACAAAACATGATTGGTTCAATTCATCATTCTTTCCCTCTTGTGCAGAATTTTTGCACCAGTTTGGAGATTATCTTAGATCATATTTCTTTTTTTAGTTGTAGTTGGACACAATACCTTTATTCTATTTATTTACTTCCATATGGTGCTGAGGTTCAAACCCAGGGCCTCATAATTGCTAGGTGAGTGCTCTACTGCTGAGCCATAACCCCAGCCCCTAGATTATATTTCTATATACCTTCTGGTTATTTGTTTTTTCTATGGTGGCCCTTGGCAATGCTGCATTCTGAGCTGTCTAGTGTTCTCATAAAACCTTTTCTGAGAACTGTTTCTACTTCCCTGATATGGACTTCTCAAAAGGAGTGACGTTCTGCATCCATGTGTCTACAACATGTTGTTTCCAACTTGAGCATATTTGATTGAACAGGAGTGGACAACTGACCCAAATGTTTTCTCCCAGGAATGTAGAATTAGGCCATTGAGAAGATAGCAGGTGGTCTGGAGACAGGGCTATAACATATGTTTGTACAGGTTGGGAACTGCACAGCTTCAGGGATTACTAATTACATAGACTATAATGTAAAAGGCACTTCCTAGAGTTGCTTAGTGTTCAACTTGTACAACTGTATGTGATAACCCTACCTGAAGTAGAAGTTAATTAAGTCCTCTGGCTAAAATGGCCATATCCTATCATGTATACATAAAACAATGTTTTAAATATTTTTCGTGATTATTACCAGCTGGAACCAGAGTTCATTTTAGGGAATGTATTTTCTTTGTATAGGAAAATAACTTGATAAGCTCCTTAGAGAATCTTTTGATAACAAACATAATTTGGTGCCATGACATCAGAGGAAGAAGGAAGCCATTCTGCTGAGACAAAGGAAAATTTTTGAATTTTTTTGTTTTTCTCCTAAAAGAGAGAAAGAGAGAGAGAACTGAACAATGCTGCGTTAGAGGAAGGCTGATAGGCCATTTCCTGGAATGACAATCTATAAGCAGTAGTGAAATTCCATGAGGGCAATAAAAAATGTCTCTGGAAATGTGAAGTAAACGGGAAATTTCAGGTTACCAAAACTCAGAAAAAGAAGGTACATTTGTAACAAATACTTTGATAAGCTGCTTGAGGTTGGCATGAGCCCCCCAGGACATGATTGCATAAGTAAATTCTGAAACAACTTCAATAGATACCTAGACCAACAGAACTAAATAGAGAGCCTAGAAATAAACCCACTCACAGCAACCAACTGATTTCCAACAGAGGTGCTAAGAGCACATGTTGGGGAAAGGACCATCATTTTAATAAATTGTGCCAGGAAAAGTGGATATTTACATGCAGAAGCATGAAAGTAAACCCCCATAGCTTTCCAGTTATAAAAATCATCTCCAAATGGATTAAAGATTTCAACATAAGACTGAAGAGAAAGGGCTAAGCAGATGCAGAGGGAGACCATGTTGTTCTTGTACTAAGAACACTCAGTTGTGGTAACAAGGACGCAAAAAAGTCATAATTGCTCAAAAATAATAGTTTGCTTTTTGCTCACCCAACAGCCTAAAGACATCTCTCTACCATGTGATTCAGGGTCCTTCCTGCTTGGGGCTGCACCATCCCCTGGGGCCTTACCAGCTCAGCTCAGCCTCACCCTCTGCAGGCTGCATGCAGTCTGCAAAAGGGGTATGAGAACAGGAGGGACACACAGGCTTCTTGGCCTGAACATGGCCTCCACTACCTGCACTCACATTCTGTTATAGGCCACCTAAGCACTCACACAGCCCAGGAAGCCACGTGCTCATGGAAGAGAAGACAAGTCTTCAATAAAGTGAGTTTTTTGTTTGTTTGTTTGTTTGTTTGTTTACTAAAGAGCAGACTTTTATAGGTCACTAATAGTCTGCTGGCACCCTTCTGGCCCCACAGAGGGCCCATCTCATGCCCGCCTCAAGGAAGACAACCCAAAGTCCCATTCCATCACCACTCCCAGGCCTTCTCAGCCAGTTTTATCTGTAGCCTCTCGTGGTTCAGCAATCTATGAACAATAGCCCACTTGCCACCCCTCTAACACACCATCCACTACGCCATATGGAACAGGAACCTGATAACAGCAATATGACTCCTATTTAGAACGTAAAGAATGGGGAATCCAGCCTTTCTTAACCGTGTGAGAGGATCCTGCTAGGTGTGCAGAGTGAAGACCCACTGACAGGGTTAAGGGTTAAGTCCCTTGCCATGTCCCTTAGCCTGGTTTCTGGGAAGAATTTCTTGTCTGTTCTTTTTTTAGGGCCCCTTATCTTACCCTCTTGGGTATCCCTCTTGTTCGTTATCTAGCCCAGCCACTTTGGGGTGCACTCCTCGAAGGCTGCTCAGCCTTTAGACCCTGCTTCCGGCTCACAAAAACTTAGGACCACAGAGTAAGGCTTAAGCGACTTGTGATTTCTCTGGTAATACAATTCCCTCAAAAACAGTAAACTTCTCATTAATTTGCTTCCAATATATTCCAAGGGCCAGCAACCACACCCAAAGTTCTTTCTTTGACTCAGTTCTAAAGCCTAAGTTATTTGTTTCCCTGTTTCCATAGCTTTCTCTGGACTTAATGACAGCCACCTTGAAGCGAAGTTTGGTCAAAAGAGCTGCACCCTTAATCTGATCTTTGCTTCAGGGTTCAGTTAACTGGGAATTTTTAATGGGCTTTTCTCCTCTCAGAGTTCGGGTACGTGTGCACATGTGTTTCCAGTCGTATTCCCAGTCTGAAGGCTCTCTTTATTCCCTTTCATTTCTTCCTATGGACTGGTCAATTATTGCCAGGTATTGAATTTTTCTTGTAATAACTTGTTGTGATTAGCAAGGAATTATCTCAAATGCACACCAACATTCTCTTTTTTTTTTTTAATTTTTTTTAGTTGTTTATAGACCTTTAGTTTTTTTTTTAATTTATTCATATATGGTGCTGAGAATCGAACCCAGTGCCTCACACACGCCAGGCGGTGTGCTACTGGCTGAGCCATAGCCCCAGCCCCATTCTGTCTCTTTATAATGGCTTCCCCTAGAGCTACAGACTCAGCAGATGACCACTACCATGAGACTATGACAGCTCTAAGAAATACTTTGCCATTGATAACACGGGTCACCACTTTTGCAAACAGTCTTGTTTCTTTCTCGTCCATTGTACAACTGCAGGGTGCCACCTCTTTGGGGTATTTCACATAGCCTCACTCCTTTTCTGACACAAATTTCTATATTACTTAAAATAGGTAAACTGGTGTTAAAAATAGATCCAAAATATATAATGACTCAGACACATAGAATTCTGTTTCCCACTCACATTACAGTCTGACGCAGCAGGGAGGCTCTGCTCCATGTAGTGATTCAGGAATCAAACTCCTTTACGTGTGGTTCTGCAACTCCTAGAACTTCCTGCTCATTTGCACTCAGCTGCAGATGGAAAGGAGGCTGTAAAGGGGCTCATCTGCTAATTATAGGTTTTGACCCCAAATGTCCACATAACTTCCACCCATGGTCCATTAGCAAGAACTCAGTCATATGGCCTCCCAATTACAAGGAAAACCAGAAGATTAGGCCCTGACTGAGCAGCCTTTTCTCAAAAACAATTCTCTACTTCCAAAAACCCAGCAAACTAGAGCCTTTAGAGAAATCTGACCACTGCCTTGTTTTGTAAATAAAGTTTTATTGGAACACAGCTGTCCTCTTTCATCTATGTATTATCTCTGGCTGCTTTGGCACTCTAACAGCAGAGTTCCGACAGGAACCATGGGTTCCACAAATCCTAAAATATTTCCTATCTGGCACCTTTAGAGAAAACAGTTATTAACCCCTGCTGCTATAGTTTGGATCTTGAATGGCCCCAAAGACCCAGTGTTAAAAGCTTGTTTGCAGCCTATGGAGCTATTTGGGAGATAGTGGACCTGTAGGAGGTGGGGTCTCTTGTAAAGAAGTTAGGTCACGGGGCTAGGATATTGGCTTAGAAGGAGAGTGTTCACCTCGCATTTGTGAGGCACTGGGTTCGATCCTCAGCACCACATAAAATAAACAAATATATATATATATAATTTTAGGTGGAATATATATATATATATATATATATATATATATATATATATATATATATGTATACCACCTAAAAATAAATATTAAAAAAAAAAAGTTAGGTCACTGGAAGTGTACCCTTGAAGAAAATAAATACTGGGAGTTTCATCACTATGACTGCCCCCCCCCTCTCTCTTTCTCTCCCCCCACTTCCTGGCTACCATGAGGTGAGCAGCTACTGCACCCCACACTCCTGCCATGATGTACTGTGCCACCACAGGCCCAAAACAACAGGGCCAAGTGACCATGGACTGAATCCTCTGAAACTGTAAGCCAAAATAAAACCTTTCCTCTTTATAGTTGACCTATGTCAACTGTTAAAGTAATAGAAAATTAACGCACCAGCCTCATTCCACGAAGGCTAGAACTGTGGTAGTCATCTTACCACCACAAGGGGGAGTCTAGACCTGCCGGGGTCCGCCACATGGAGGCTGAAAATGAAGCCAATCCAACAGAAGGTAGAGCCTTGAGATGGAGAGAAACCAAGCCCTGATGACCTCATCTGAGCCACAAAGCCAGCCACTCCTGAAGCCAGCATCACCCTGGGCTTTTTAGTTAGTAGATCCAATGTTTCCTTCATTTAAACCAACTCGAATCAGGTTTTCTGTTAAATCGGGAAATGCTAAACTCTTACCCCTCCCACTCCAGCAATAGCAGACAAGGGGGGAGCCGGTGGTATTTTTCTTATAATTAAGACATAGTGGTGAAACCTCAGTCTGATTTAACACACCAGTGGTTCCAACGTGAGCCATGGACAAGCTCTACTGAGGCGTAAAACCAACACGTGACATAACCCCAATTCAACCCTGCAGGTTCTTGAGCCACTGATTGCTGAGAGCTTCCTATTAATATTTCATGTCTCTGTCTGAGTCAATCAGATTTCTCAAAGCAGGTGAGGTGAGAGTGGAAAATGCAGGTTCAATGGGACAGCTGCTTGGTGATCCCTACGTCCCTGGAGAGCTCAAATAAAACCTGGCTAAGAAACAAAGGCAGTGATTTTTTCGGTCCAGCGTGTCCTGGACAGGCACTGTGTCATCTCGCACCATGAGACATGCTAAGCAGTCTCTCTGAGAGCTCTCTGCAGGTGCACTGGCAAAGTAAGGAGGGGCTGGCAAAGGCCAGGTGGCTTTGTTCCCTCTGCTGCCTCCTCCTTAGAAGTTGCTCATTACAGAGTGAGACGGTGCTGTTATATAACATGAGCTCGACCTGATTCCACTAGAGTACAAAGGAGAGGAAAATACCTAAATAGCTTAAACATACCGCAGACTGAGACCATATATAAGGCCCGTCAGACTTTGACAGACGGGCAATGCATTGAAGTCTTAATATGCCCTAGACTTCCTATGAGGTGCCTCTTATAAAGGCAAACACTCGTATGTGATAAGAGTCTTTTAGAGTAGGGCCAACAATAGCAAAGCCTGTATTTCTAATAATTCTTGGCATTGGCCAAGCAACCTCTTTCCATGAATCTCCAAGAACTTTGCAAACATTTGCTGTGAAATAACTTCACACACACACACACACACACACACACACACACACCTGTGCTTACTTTTAAAAATCACCCTTGTGAATAAGCCGAAAATGATTATACACACTCCCTTTTAATTAACAAACATGCCCTCCTATAACTACATATCTCCTGAGACATGAGTAAGAAATACAATACCCAGGAGATGGAAATGAGTCCAGTTGTTGTATTGTTGTTGTTGTTGTTGCTATAGTACTAGGGATTGAACCCAGGGCCTCAGACATGTTAAAAGTGCTCTGTCATTGAGCTACATTCCCAGTCCTCCAGCTGTTTTTAACCCTTTGTATAAAGAACGCAGTTTCTTCTAACCAGAAGTACGTAGGGCAAGAGTGGAATAAACCATTGAAATAAACCACAAAAACGCAGAAACCGTGGCATCATGAGTAGGTAGACAGCCACTCCTGTACCTAGTTGAGCTCACTTGTCTCTGATAAGATCTCTCCAGATCAATTTGTGAGATCTCAGAACTGAGAACAAACCTGAGGAAGCTTTACTCAGGAAAATAAACAGTAGTTGGGGCCAAAATGAAAGTTTAAATCATGGTCATCTAGGAGAAAAACACAAGGTTGAAGCTAGATATGTGGAACTAAGAGGTGAGGCAAATATAGAGAAACAAGCTCAAAGTTGAGAAGGTCAAGCAGGAAGGTCAAGTGCAAGGTAAGTTAGAGCAAATGGCTAGGAGAGCGGGGGAGTTATTTATTATATCGGCTCATGTAATTGTGGGAGCAGGTCTGAAATTTACAGGGCAGGCCGGTAGGCTGGAAATCCAAATAAGACCTAGTGTTATGGGTTATTTATAGAGTGAGCTAACAGAATTTCAACCCGTGATGCTATGTTCCATTCCTAAGACAGAATTCATTCCTCTCCAGAAAATCTCAGTCTTTACTTACAAGGCCTTCAACTGATTGAATGAGGCCACCATATCACGGAGAACAATGATTGACTTAGAGTCCACTGACTGTAACTGTACACCATATCTACCCCATGTCTTTACGGCAACATACAGACTAATACGTGACCAAACAACGGCCTAGACACTTGACACATAAAATTTACCATTGTTACCGCTGTTGACCGGTGACGAGTCCTTGCTTCCCCAATGTTGAAGTATAACACCAGAGAAGCATGCCGAGGCAAGTTTAGAGTGGAAAATAGAAGGACAGCAGAAAAGACTTCTCCCAGAGGAAGAAGGGGACCCAAGAGATGGAATCCGTGGAAGTGCGGTTGTTTCCCCTTTTTATAGTTTTTGGTGATGGAATGTAGGTGGGAAGGCCCGAAGGGTTGGGACACAGGTGGGCCAAAGAAGTAATCTGGGCACTTCTGAGTCAGCATCTTCAAGTTTGCTGTTCATTAACATTTCTTTGGGATGGGCCATCTTCAAATCTGTTGGGGGCTGTTTCCTGGACTTCATTAACTTTCCGAGGGTTGCTCAACTTTTCGGGAATTCATTCTCATGGCCTCCATTTTAGATTTCACTCGATATTAGACCCGATTTACCCAACTACACTGACTACCTAATTTTAAATCTGGCTTCACCATCATGTGGTATTTATAAAGATGGCCAAGAGAACCAAACATTTACCAAGTTCCCTGCTCATGGAGACGTAGGGCTAGGACATACTCTGTAGATGAGGAATCTAAGAACCAGACACTGGGGGAAAATGACACTTGGGTCACCAAAAAGAGAGAATAGGACTTGGGTCTCCTAAGTCCCAGTCCAGTGCTTTTTCAAATTATGTATCTAGGCATCCTAAGCCTCAGCGTTCCCACGCAGTTTCTTTTTCGATCAAACTTGGTTGGATGTGAAAACTGTTATCTGCTTTTAAATTAGTGCCAGCTAGATGACATTCTAATCATCCAAGTATCTATTTCTTCAATAACCTCAGGAGGAAGTTAGGGATAGCAGAAGGCTGAGGACAACAACAAAAAACCAAGAGTTTCCAAGAGACTGGAAGACATATGTGGACTTGGAGCCTTGCCCTCGTGGGTTTTATTCTGAGCTGTCTACATGGAACCCAGCAATTACTTAGGGAATTCTCATTTGCACCTATGTTCATCTACTTGCAAAATTGAGTTGCATCTAGATGGGCTGTTCACTTTTCCATTTGGTAGGCCTAAAATGATGAAATCAGCTTGTTTCTGGCTTCTCACAAATGAAATATCAGTGTTTGCTGTGTGGGACCATCTGGCCCCTGCTCAGCATGGATTGTTTGCATTGAACCCGCCTGGCTTCCCTCGAGGTCAGAATCCTCCTATGGCTGGGGTGGCTCCAGGAAGTGCTTAGAGAAACAAAAAACTTGGCAAAAATAATCCACAAGAGCATCATGAATGCAAAACCTCTTCCCACAACAGAACATTTACCAGACCAGCCTAGCTGAAGAAATCACCCAGAGACCAAGGCAGAGAGAAACGATCAGTTACCATCCTCCCAATTTGGCCTGCTTTTATTTCTCTGAAATCATGATTTGCAATGTGTGGGTGTTACTGTGCTTTTTCCCTGGCAGAATAACAACCAGGAAAACCTCCATGCTTCAACTGAATAAGAGTCTGTGGATTTGGATTTTATATAGTGAATGACAACAATTGAACACAATATGCCAAGGAATGTTCTCAGCACCTTACACAAACCAACTCACTGAATCCCTACAGCCACCCTATGGGTAGGCACTATTATTATTCTCATTTTTTAAATGGAAAGATGAAACATGGAGAGGTTCTGTGACAGAGGCTTAATTTCCTGAACCATTACTACAGTCTATCAATTCTAAGAATTTTTTTTTTTTTGCCACATTTTAAAGTCACTGAAATTGGGTTGTATCCTACAATTGATGGCATATTAGAATTGTGTCATAATTTAACAGGAACCTTTTTTTTTTTCCTTTTTATAGTGATGCATAAGGTCATGCTTTAAGGTCTTATTGTAGTTTACATTTGATGGGGTTTGGAAGGTGAGAGAAGCTAGGGACAAGGGGGTGTTCGGACAGTAGTGAGTTCTCTATTCTCAGGCTATGCCATGAGAGATTCCAGCTGCCCTAGTGAGAAGGGGAGGGAAGAAATAGGCTTTGATTTCAACCCAGAGTTCAGAAACTTCATCAAGCAGGATTCCTCCGCTGCCCTCTCTCCTCCCCTGCCTTAGTATTGGGGGTTGAACCCAGGACCTCCCAAGTACTAGACAAGCACTCTACCACTGAGTACACCCCCAGTCCTTTTTAAATTGTATTTTGAGACAGGGTCTCACTAAGTTGCCCAGGCTTATCTTAAATTTGGTCTTCTCCCGTGTCAGCCTCCCAAGCTGGTGGGGTCACAGGTGTGGCCTGTGCTTGGCTCAAGGTAGGACTTCCAAGAAGACCCTACTATGTACCTCCTTCTGAAATAGACCATCACAAACCAAAACTTTACTTACTTGGTTTGAAAACAGGGGGGAAAAAAGTCAAGGCATTTTCTTGATCTTTTTTTTTTTTGTTTTTTTAATCCTAAACACTTTTGATGAACAAAACTCTCATTCTGGTTCTCTCCCTCCTCTCTGACACCCCCAGGAATTCTGATAAGGTGACCCTACCATCACCCCTTCAGAGTAAAACTGTTCAGCCTGAAAATATCCAAAATGTTCTTATTCTGTCTACAATTAGGCATGGACTTGACCCACCTTTCTTTTTTCCTTATCTTCTCAAGCATAATAATATTTACCCAGCACAAAAGTTAAAATTGGTTTAAAGAGTGAAGGTGAATCAAAGGGTAGAGAGGGAGTGTTAGGTTTTGTGTGTGTGTGTGTGTGTGTGTGTGTGTGTGTTGTGTTTGGAATTGTTTTGTTTTATATTTGAGTTGGTAAGGGGGGAAAAAAGTCCCTATTTTAAAAATACAGAAAATCTGTGATTTTAGCCAATTTGTTATCCCTGGTTTTTCTATCAACAGCACATTGATTTTGTTGTCCTGGAAACTGGTGGGAGTTTCTGGAGAACTAATTACCTCATTCCAAACCAAGAGGTCACGACAGGCTCTTTTCAACTCTGTTTTGAAAGGAAACAAAGGCCATTCCTTGCCGCTCACCTGAGTCTCTCTAGAGTCTGAAACCTGAGCCTGGACTCATTCCTGGGATTTCGCACTTCCTGCTGCAAACCACATGTCAGGTTATAGGGAAAACCCTCTAGCTGAAGTGGGGAAGGGTGGAGGCGGGGAGGTTGAGGTCACAATTCCCCTGCAGGAGGCCATCACAGCTCCAACCCAGGGCTGCTGGAAAAACATGTTCCAATAAGTCCGATAGATTGTTTTTATAGCCCTTCGACTTCAATGCTTTGCTCTTTCTGGTATGAAGTACCTTTCCCTTGTCTTTGTCATAAGCAGCTGCTTCTAGACTTCTGTGAAAGCTGGCAGCAGCCTGCCCTGACCTGTAATCTGTCTGGGTTTTGTACCCTGCACCTGGAAAGTTCTTTTAATTAGATGCATTTTTTTCTTTGGTGGAGACATCAAAAATTGAGGTTCTGGGGGAATTGGGGCCTCTGAAGTCACTAACCCAAACTGAAGAAAGCTTCTTAGGGGACTTGCGTGATACTGAAGTCTCACCTAGCACTCCAGCAAAAGATGCCTGAGGAGTCCCTGTGAGAGGACCTGGTGGGGACTCACCCACCCAAGGACACAAGATAGGAAGGAAGACAACAGTCCCCACTGTTGGAAGGAAGGCCTGAATCCCCAGCAGTACTCCAGCTACAAATATGAGCCATAAGAAATTCACCACCAAAGGGCAAGAACACAATCATTGTCCCTTAAACAGAGAAAGCAGAAGTGTTTCCTTAGAATGACTGTGAAAAACTGACTCAGGCCAGAGTTGGGGAGAAGAAAGGAAACAGGATTCGAAACCTGAGGGATCTGAATTTGAATCCTCTGTCTGCCACAGTGACCTAAACTCTCTGAACCTCTGTTTCCTCTTTTACAAAATGAAAATTACAATATAAAATAGAATTACTATGAGAATTAAAGTATGTCCTTTTTTTACAATGCCTGACACATAAAGGCACTGAATAAGTCCTTGTCCCGTGCAACACAGCACGCGGGTCTCCTTGACCCCATATGTTCAACAAGAAAGGACTAGGGCAGCACCTGTGCTACAACAATGTTCAATCTTTACCTGCTTCCCAGCACACCTTACCTGTTTTTCTCTGGGGTTCACAGGACCTTAAAAGGTAGATCTGAGCTTATTTCACATCCCTTACAGAAGACCAGGAATGCAGAAGTCTCTGGCCAATCTGGGTTAGTGTCATGGAGAACCTACTATTTCACGCACTTTCAAAACCAACTTAACGGGGGTATCATCCCTTTCTTCTGGTTCTGTTCCTTGTGAAATTATTTCCATTCTGAGCACCTTTTAGAAGTCACTGTTTCCATTAATCTAGGCTATCTTTCTCCAGCCTAGAAGCCTTTGAAATCCCCATTCTGCCTGGCTGGGGAGCCCCACCTCCCCTATGAAGCCCGCCCTCCCCGGTTGCCCAGCACCCTGTGCCCTCCCTGCTCTGCACTGCAGCAATGCTGCTAATCAGCACCATATGGCTTAGCAGGGGATGCGGCTCTTGCTCCGTCAAGCTGTGCTCTTCCCTCTTGATTGCTAAGTCCCTAAAATAGGGCTGTCAGATAAAATACAGGATGCCCCGTCAAATTGGAATTTCAGGTAAACAACAAATAACTTGTTGCGGTGTCTCAAGTATTACATCCCATGTATTCATTTGCTACATCTACAGCAGGAAGGCCAGACCCTCACACTTCTGCACCTGTAGCAACACCCGGCATGGAAGCAAGACTGTTGCAGGCCACATCAGTAAGATAACAATAAAAAACAATCATAATATCTAACATTTATCAAGCACTAAGCATTTCTATTTATCAGATACCATGCTAAATAGTTCACATCACTTCAAGGAGTGTGTGTGTGTGTGTGTGTGTCTGTGTGTGTGTGTGTCTGTGTGTGTTGATACAAGGTAGAGTATGATTTTTGTTAAGGCAATGTAGTTTAAAGATTGAGGCAAGGCACTCAGCCACTTGATCCAGCACTGCCATTTATGGTCCCTCTGACCTGGGGTGTTTATCTAATCTTTCCTTATTCTCATTTATAAAATAATGATGCTACTACACCTCTCCTCCTGGGACTGCTGGTGAAGATTAAATGAGATGCTACATTGAAGGTTTGGCACAGTGCCCAGCACACAGCAATGTCTCGGGAAATGGTAGACCCTGTGGTGGGGAGGAGAGATGATGTCCTTCTTGTGGGAACCTGTAGAGGGCAACTCTTTGGACTGGGTAGTGAGTAGATCCTTTAAGGACTGATTAGTTTGACACTTTAGGGGAGATTCTCAGTACAACAAAAGTGGGGCTCATTTTTGGGGTATGGTGAGTAGACTTACCTAGTTGCTTCAGTTTATTTTGGGATTAATTCAAAATCTCTTCACTGTCAAAATATAAATAAACTTTAAGTCCTCATAACTGAAAAAGAAAATTGCCATCTTGACTAAAGCAATTTACAGGTCTGAGGATACAATTTGAAAATTCAGTGAAAGGATTTTTTTTTAAAAAGAAAGGAAGGAAGGAAGGAAGGAAGGAAGGAAGGAAGGAAGGAAGGAAGGAAGGAAGGAAGGAAGGAAACACCAAGCATAGTTCTGTCACTTGGTATCTGTCACTGCATCTCCTTTCCAAGCTTATCTTTCACAAGACAACCTTCATCCGGGTATTGAGATCTTGATTATGAATCTGTCAATTGACAATAAGAAGAGTTGTACTTTTTTTGGTAATAAAACCTTGAGGATCTTCTCCAAAACTTTCTTCTGCTCCCTTCTCTCCTATAGGAGGACTTGGGGACAGAAGCATGGGCCCAGTGCTCAGGACCTTTTGCTGGATCTGAGCTTCCGCTGAGGTTTCTGCTCAGAGTTGGGGCTGTGGGAATGAAACCAGAGAGGGTGCCAGATGGCAGGGTGTGGGAAGTCTAGGGCTGGAAAAGGATGGCCAAGATAAACAAGCGACTGGAGGTCTGAAAAATGAATGGATAAACATCCAGACCAAAGTCAACAGTGCTGGGGAAGCCAACCTGGTCTCCGCAGCCGGAGAGGTTTTGACACATGGGTTCAGTCTCAAAACCTTGAAAGACCTTCTGTGCATCTAATTCTTAAGCATCTCTGCCTTTGAAGAGGACTCATGGGAAGGGTCTTCACATAGTTCAATGCAGGAATTGTGCTAAATTTTCATGAGCAGAACTTTCTGTATGATTTCTGTTTAAAAGCTGTAGGTGACTAATACTAATTAATATTAAAAAAAATAATTCTAACTTTTAAGCATGAGAATGGTATTATGTTTATATTTTTTAAAAAGAACATTTATCTTTTAGAGCCATATATGGGACATATATAGATTATGTTATGATGTTGTGGATTTGCTTCAAAATAATCTGGGAATGGGGACTGGATTGGCTATAAACTGGTAATTGTTTAAGCTTAGAGAACATTATATTATTTTCTCCACTTTTAAAAATTTTGCTTGAGATTTTTTATAAAATAAGAGTTGTAAAAGATGCATTTATTTTGCATCATAAACATGTAAGATCTAGGGGCTGGGGTTGTGGCTCAGTGGTAGAGTGCTCGCCTAGCATGTTTAAGGCACTGACTTCAATCCTCAGCACTACATAAATGTAAAATAAAGATATTGTGTCCACTTAAAAATAAATATTTTTTTTAAATGTAAGATCTAACAATCTGGATTTTGAGGATTATTTTTTTGCTCTGTTTTGTTTTATAAGCATGAAAGATACTGGCTCCAAGTCTGCATAGAGCACAATGTAACAGAAAATAAGCAAAACTAGCCCTTTGGAGCCAAGAAATAAACAAACATCTGAATAGTTCGTGACAAAATATCTATATTTTCCTGTAATTTCAGTTAATATTTGTGCTGCACAATTGGTGCAGAGTCAGACTGCACCAATCCTGTCTGAATAACTGAATAGTGAAACCCAATCTTGGGAGACAATGCATTCAGGGAGTAGAATTTTTTAAAAAGTGGGACTCATTTCCAAACCTCTGAGCATTTCAGTAGAGATGCTCCAGAGTAGCAGTTATTACGTGGTTGATAGGTGATCCCTCTGCAGTTCAGTATGGTCTTGACCCAGACTAAGGCAAAAAGAGGAAAGAAAGTAAGGAGTCTAGCATATGGAACCAAAACCTCTACTGGAATTCTTTGACTCAATTCATTGCCTTTCAGCCTTCTGGTATGATGGGGATTTTTTTGTTGTTTGTTTGTTTATTTGGTTTGTTTTTTCAATCCCTCATAAATTTGAATTATAGTCACTCTATGACGTGTGCTATGGAAAAAAAGAAAAAGAAAAAGTGTTTAGAATCCTTGTTTAAAGTAGAATAACAGATTCAGCTTTGAAAATAATACGTGATTATTTCCTGACCAGTGAAAGACCCCAAATCCTGTGTGACCAAAGAGTTAGTATTTATGTAATGAACATGCCTTGGGTTTATTTGCTGTCATTGGAGACCAGAGAGAAATGCCCCAGCGGTTCTCTTTAGTACAGTTGGCACAGCCATGGACTATATAATCTCTCTTAGTTTGCAAATGTTAGAAAACCAGCACATGTCATATCATATTGTTTTTAACGCAGTAAAGAGTCAGATGATCCTGCACAGCTTGCTCAGCACAGGAAGGCGGGGTGCAGGCCTGGCTGCTCTGCTCGCTGAGTCCAAATCAATTATGCTCTAATCAGGACTGTTTCCGGAACTGGTCAGATCGAGGTTCAGAGTAAAAAGGAAAAATTGCTATTTCTCTTCAGATCCTGTTTGCATTAGCGGACTCCATCTGAGACACATCCTGTTTGACCTCTGGTGTGGCGGGGGAAGGGAACTGCTCTGTTTGACTTTTGACTGTCATTGATCCTAGGGCCTTTATTCTTCTTCTCCTTCTTCTCCTTCTCTTTCTCCTCCTCCTCCTTCTCCTCCTTCAAAAGCCTAGCTTGGTATTAAAGCTCAGTCATCATTCCCAGTAAAGATACATAGTCTGACTGTTCATGTTCCTCAAAGAGTGGCTCCTAGCACATCAAAACACCTCCCCAGGACCTTTGTTCAAAATTCAGATTTTGACACAGTCTTTAGAAAGATTCTAGTTTAACCAATTACCCAGGTAGTCCTAAAATAAATGCTGTCAAGTTCAAAAAGTTCCTTTAGGATGAGAAATGCCCAAATCTAGACTCCTAATCATAGGTGACTGGCTCCAGCCAGAACTTACTCTCCTATTTATCTTTTAATGCTGGGAAAAGTGTTTGGAATTTTGGGGATATAGGAAGAATGAGTGAAAAAGATACCCTTGCCTGAGAGAATAGGAGTGCTTTAGGATGCCTTCTGCCCATAGGGAGTCGCAAGTGAGAGTTAAGTGTGCCAGAGGGATCAACCTCAAGGCCACTCCTAGACCCTGGTCAACCTCTTACCAAGGCATGTCAAAAAGAGAAAACATAAGGGTAGAATTAAATTTATTCAAATTATTTTGTAATTATATTAGCTATACCTCTCTAGATACTTTAAATCTTTTCTTCCAGAGATTTATTTAATTTGTATATTTTCAAATAATAAAATTAATACATGATACTACATATACAAAACTGTACAGACGTACAAAACCTCCTACACTGACTATGTGGGAAGTCTCCCTCCCAAACCAGAGTTCTGATTCCCAAACACCAAATTGTCACTGATTTCTTATTCTTTAAAACAATGCTCTGTGCATATACTAGCAGATAGATCTGCAGAAATTCGTTTTTAATACAGCAGGTAGCATATGGAAATGCTTCCATATTAGTACATTTGGGTAATTTTAAAACAAAAATAAATGATAGGGATAATACATTGTTGGGCATTTTTTTTATGAATGAAAGATTACACACACATACACACACACACATCACGCACATACACACAATTTAGCAACCCCATACCAGAGCCACAGAAAGGGTTTTTTATTTTTATTTTTTCTAGTCTATGAAATCTGAAAGCTGAAACCACTGCTTATAATACTAATAAATAACAATTTAATAATTTATAAGAAATTTTAAAAAATCATAATAATGCTTTTAAAAATAGCAATAATAAGGAAGATTCAGAATCCAGTCAGTCCAAGGCTTAAATCCTAGTTCAGTTATTTTCTAGGACTTTCAGAACTTAAGTAAGTTACTGATTCTTTGCACCAGTTTCCTCATTTGGCAAAAGTAAGGTGGAGAGGGAAATGAAACCTCCCTCCTGAACTTGTGAGGATTAAATAAATAATGAGTAGAAAGCACCTGGAACCTTGAACCTGAAGGATGATTATGACATGGGGCACACTGTGGAGTTGGCAAGAGACAAGTGCTACAGAGAGGTTGCATAAGATAAAGGCTGGAAGTGCTCATTGGCTTTGGCAGTTGGAAGATCAATGACATTCAGCCGCAGAGCTTAGGGAAGTGCTATGGAAAGAAATCAGAGCCAGTTGCAGGGGTGGCTGGCAGCTAGTGAAGAGGGAAGGACTTGGTGTTGAATGTGTGCATCTTTCTTGAAGTTGGTCCAGTCTCAGAGAAGGCAGGGAAGTAGTCAAAGAAATACTGTCTGACAACCAAAAAGAAGTTATTTTTTTGTCCTTTAACTGCATTTTCTCAACACTACAAAAGGCAGTGTTTCTTTAAGCTCCACTTCTTTATCATGTACAATGGACCCCTCATTTATGCCCAAAACAATGGATAGAACTGTATATATACTGTATTTATGTATATGTATATATATATATATATATATATATATATATATCTATACACACACACATATATATATGTATATATACATACACACACACACACACACATATATATATATATATACATATATACACATGTATATACATATAAATAACAATTTATAAATCAGGCACAGGAGATTAGCAATAATAACTAGCAATAAAATAGAACAATCATGCAAACATGGTCTCACTCTGGCATGCATTCTTTCTTTCTCTTTCTCTCTCTCTCTGAACTGCCACAGGCTGAGTAGTGTATAGAGCATGGATATTCTGTACAAAGAGATTATTCACTTCCCAGAAGGAAAGGAGTGGGAGAGCATGACATTTCACCACACTATTCAGAATCGCCAATTTAATATTTGTGAATTGTTTAGTTCTGGAATTTTCCATTAATATTTCCAGGCTGTAATTGACCAGGGATAAGTAAAACCAAGGAAAGTAAAACACAAATAAGGGGGACCACTGCAGTTCCCTCATTCCTTTGCTTTTCCTATACTTCTCTCACTAAAACTGGCCCCTCTCATCTCCAAAAAACTTTCTGTTGCTGGTTAATGCTCCTCTTCTTCCTCTCCCTGCTTTCTCTGGGATTCTGTCTCAGGAAAAAATCACTGGCAATGACAAAATCCTTTTCAAAAGGCACAAATTATTTACAAACACACAATCCTCTTTGGCTGTCAAGAGTGGGTGGGGAGGGTAGGAATGTTGTTATAAAAAAAAAAATGGGGGCTGGGGTTGTGGCTCAGTGGTAGAGCGCTCGCCTAGCATGCACGAGGCACTGGGTTCGATCCTCAGCACCACATAAATGTAAAATAAAGATATTGTGTCCACCTAAAACAAGCAAACAAAAAATTTTTTAAAAATGTCCCCTCACAAATGAACGAATGATGGATGAAACCAAGTCAAACCCCAGCTAGGCTGCATAGATTCACAGAATGTGCCACAAGGTGTACCTGAGTAAAGCTTAGAGGAGCTGTGGACAGAGCATGTGCCCCTGGGAAACCCTGCAATGCATTGCACAGGAAATAGTTGATCACAGGTACCTTGATAGAGCAGAGGGAGTGATATTTAGGGACAGAGAGCATTCCAGGACCTCTCCAGTTAAGAAAGCCAGTTATCACTCTGCCTACAGAGTCGGCTTCTCAATCTTGAACCACGCACCCTGCTTACACAGTGTTTACCACACTATCCTTTTCCATTTCCGAGTAAGCCATTCATTGCCAAAGCCCAACTGGAAAGTTCTGGCAAATCCTGGGCATCAGGCCCAACATCCCAAGGTGAGGAATGATGGGCAAAAGAAGACAAAAGCCAATGCTCTGAAAGCCTTCCAAGCTCTTTGGAAAGGAGGCCTCTCCCAGCCCCTCTGCTCCTCCTTCAGGAAAACTAGAGCCCAGTTTAACAAAACCAAAAGGGAAAGATTAGACCTATTAAACTTGGTGCTTTCAAAACAATGCTCTGCTTCACTTAAAAATGTAGTGCAAATAATCAAGTTCACCTATTTCACCAATTCAGATGAATGCCAATCCTGAATAAATAATACCTTTTTTTATAGAGAGGAACTCAATCCAGGAGAGGAAGACAATGGAGCTGTAAAGACCAGGCTTTGGGATTAGACAGACCTTGTCACACCCTGACTCTATCAGTTATTATCTGTGTGTCTATGGACAAGTTGCTTAATCACTCTGAGCCACAATTTCCTTATCTGTAAAATGAAGATAATGACCATACCTACTTGGTGAAGTTGTTGTGAGCACATGTCTAGGGCATTGTGCCAATCAGAATGTTGTTGAATCAAGAGTTTTTACTGTTATTACTAGAGGTTCTTGAAGAATTGAATTTCATGAATGTGCAAGAATTTTAATAAAATCTTAAATTTTTGAATGATTTTACATCTACATAGACGTTTCAAATACAATCCAAAGAGTTTCCATGTACCTTCACTTAGATTTTTAAAATGTTAACATTTTGACATTGTCATAGTACATCTGCCAAAACTAAGAAAAAATAACTTGCTTGCATTTTTATTAACCAAATTCAATACTTTACACAGACTGCATTGTATTTAGAAGTGTGTGTTTTTTTTTTAAATTAGCACCATCTATATTATTAATCAATTAGTATCTCGGTATCAAAACCTAAATGTACCTTTTTAAAACACTTGAGAGTTCTTGAAAATCATTTACTCTCTTGGGTGGTTTTTGTGTTTTGTGTCTTGTTTTTGTTTTTACAAACTTGTTGACCTATTAATTGGCATAGTAAATCCATTTTGCATGATTAGTGAAATAGTCAAATACAGGTTAGCATCTGCCTGAATTACCATGATGGTCAATTTACTTGGATTTGAATTAATAAGATTTTATTCCGTCCATGATCATTTCCTTCAAAGAGATGCAGTGTCTGACTCTTAGTTCATGTTCAAAAAAATGTGTATTGCTCAGATGCATACCAAAGTGACAGCTTGATCTGCTTAAAAGCACAGTAAAGTCTAGTTTCCTTACAGTGGGTCTTGTTTTGAATGATCTCTTGAAGCTTAACTTTGCCTTTGCACATAGAGCCTGTTTGTACAAGACTATACGGAATCTGAGCAAATAAGACTCACTGTTTGGCAAACTACAGATTTCTCTACCACCTTTCACTCAGCTAGGAATCATCCCTTGGGGGGAAATCAATTCTGATGTTGAAAAGAAATGTTTTATTTTCATCTCTGAAGAAAGTCATATTCATGTGTACAAATTCAATTTCTCAGAAGCTGCAGTAGTTGTTTTTAATAAACAGCAACTAACCAGAGATGATAAGAATCACCAGGGTGGCTGTGTCAATGAGAAAGACAAAGATAAAAGTGCCCAGCCAACCACGAGCTTCTTGGTGTGCCAGGTAGATCTGCTGCAGCCCTCTGGGACATCAGGGATAAGTTATTACCAGAGAAGTGTAGCAAAGGCGTGGCTTCCATCACCAGTGCTGAATGGAGCCTTTGCATCCAAATCATTCATGCAATTATTCTTTTGTTCAACTCAAAACACAACTATCAAGTAGCAACTATAGACCATATACTAAATTTATACTAGCGAAAGTAGGACCTGTGGATTATGCATTTACCTGGAAGCTTGTTGGAAATGCAGAATCTCAAGCCCTACCACAGACCTGTCAATCAAGAGTCTTCATGTTGGCAAGAGCTTATGGGTTTTGCATTTGAGAAGCATCAGGCCAGGCAACAGGGATCTGAGCCAGAGTGGAGTTAGGGGATAGATGATACAATTATTGAAGAGACTATCAACAAAAGTTGGGTCAGAGTTACAGGAAGACACCAAAAAGGAATGGGGAACCTCCCTGGAAAGCATATCAAGAAACTGTTACCACCCAGCAAAAGCTGTAGCTGTAGGAGAGAACTACCCTGGGGAACCAATGGAGTTTGGTAGAGCCAAGCGGCCATTACCAAACTGTACCTTAACAAGGAGGGAGTTTGGAGAATAAATAACCCCATGCTTTCTCTCATTCTCTAGTAAATGTTGTTCTATCCAACAAAGACAGAGGGTAAGAAAACCTAAATGGTGCAGTCTGTGTGGGCCAGGTGACTAGGGCAGAGAGCTCAGTGGGGAAGGGTAGAAAATGTCCTTGTTAGGGGTCAACAGAGAATATCCATCACACCATAAAGCATGGCCTTTGCTCTCCAGAAGGCTTTAGGTTGCCGCAGTCTCTGGCTGGGCACAAATCACGAGCCTCCACACAGCTTGTAGATTCAAACAGCAATTCTTTATTCCCAAACTCACACCGGCCGTCTACAAACACGTTCTGGGGGAATCCACGTTCTCTGCCAAATCCACACCTGGGCTTCTGTCTCCCAAATATATTGTCTGACCCTAAGAACTCAAGAGGAAACCAGGCAGCAGGATACGCCCTATTCTAAAGGGGGAACACCCTAATCTCCTATTATGCTAAACCAGGAACACCCTAAACACGGATCCGCCCTGGTCCTTGAGCAAGGTCACCTTACATGCAATGTCCTGCAAAATGTCCTATTTCCATGAGTCCTTCCACTAAAGAAACATGGGGTACGCTGGCAAGGAAATTGTCATACCTACTTGGCTGATGGCTCCCAGCATTAGGTATGTGTGGTTTAGAGGTGAGATTAGATCCTATTCTCATGCAAAATCTAGGTTTCCAAAATGGACTTGAATTTGATATTCTAAGATCCTCCCATTTTACTCTTCAACAAGTTAACCATATTTCTGAGCAACTCTTAGGTGAAAGTCCAACTGAGGTTCTAAGAGGAAGATAGAAGTATTAGATATGGTCCTATCTTCAAAAACTTGCAATTTTAGAGAATAAGTGCCGACACAAAAACTTGCAGTCAGAATCTATCAGCCAGAAGACTCGAACCAAAGTTCTGGATTCAAAACTCAGTTCTTTCTCGTACCAGCTGTGGCACTATGGCCACTGATTTCTTAGTGCCTCTGTTTCTTCCTCTGTGACATTGGAATGATGATAAAAATAAGCGCCTGCCTCCAGGGGTTACTGTGATCATGGTGAAGACTAAAATAGCACATGAAAAGTATTTTTGATTGTTATCACCTTGCACATCATCAACATTTTATGTACTGAGTATTGAGGACTAAGAATGAACCATGTCCCCTGTTGCAGAGGATCCAAAAGTAATAACCTTGTAGTTACAGTTGTCCTTCGGTATCCATGAAGGGTTGGTTTCAGGACCTTCCATAGAGGGTCCAAAAATCTATACTATAGTATTTGCATATAAATCTTACATAAAACATGATGTAAAGTTTCCTTCAAATATATTGAAATAATTCAATTGAAGGAGAAAAACCACATGCAGATAACCATGCAGTTGGCATAGAGGTATTGAAAAAAGTAAGTTTGAGAACATCAGACTTCTAGTTACATTTAGTCCCTGGTCCATACAATCCCCATGAGTGTTCTTAGAGAATTAAGAGACTCTTTAAGGGAGCAGATTCCTATGGAGCCTTCTGGTGAAGAGGAAAATGAAATGTAAGTATAAACATAGGGATGCTTTTAAGGAACTGAAGTTGGTTGTGTATTCAGAACTGCTAAAGGAGCTCTAAATATGTATGAGGGACAGCCACTCTGGGTATCCAGTACTAGCAGCTGTGACAACACAAGTCACATATACAGATCCGAGGGTAAGAGTCACCTCTTGAGACTTTGTTTAGTTACCTCTTTGCCAGGATTTCCAAAATTTCAGGCTCCTTTTGTTAGATCTAGCACCAGTTTTTCTTTGCTTTTTGATGAACTTTTGACCTGAACTGCATTTCCAATCTCCAGTCATTTAGTTGAAGGCCATTAGCGACTGGTTAAACACACACATGTGCACACACACACACACACACACTCATAGATTACATTTCCAGACCAATTGAATTGCAGAAGGAACCAATTTGAAAAGTTATTGAATGAAGGCCCTCGAGGAGAGAGATGGGTTTTATTGTTAGCAGTTGGCATGACAACTTGATAGGGTAGAGAGTAATATGTGCTGAGTTCATGTCGTTGGAGACTCTGACAAGTTCAAGGCCAGGGCTTTGCCTCTAAATCTTGTTGCCAAGGTAATGCAGCATAAGGCCAGAGTCCACTGAAATGAATACCTCTGACAGCTCATGCCAGCAGGAGCTATCTGATTAAAAAGGAACTTTAAAAAAAAAGGGGGAGAAGAAGAAGAAAAGAAAAGAAACAGTATTTTAACAAGAACAGGAGGCAAATGCAAAGGCGGAATATTGAAAAATGGTCAGCAGAAAATCTGAAAGGAAAGCAGCCAGTGGGTGCCAAGAGGTAACTAAATCACGGGGTCTGTTTTATTAGCAAGAGATTGGTGATGTGTGAAGATCTGCAGGCAGGGATTCCAGCCTCCCTGGCCATTCGGCATGCAAAATGATACCGTCCCAATTTGGTTCCCTGGCTCAAGTTCAGCAGAATGATTTTATTTGAGAGTTGGCCACTCTCCTCCCCACAGCAGACTTTAATTTGACAGATTTTCTTCTCTGATAATGCATTAAAGAAAATGGTTTCTGAGGGACTTCATAGGTTACACATATTTTAAGATGAGAAGAGAATCCACAAAAATCTCAACCCGGAGGCCACCAAAATGTCACTACCTTCAGCTACTAGAATGGTCTTTTGGACATTTATGTGATTCATGTCCCAGTGATTTGTGAGTTGATTTACAGGATAATATTCCTAAGTTCATGATCTTATGGAATCCTCATTTTCCTAGCTTTATGTGTCAGTTTATTTTGGATTTGTTCAAGATGAAACTATGGTCCTTAGAGGTTCTTATGTTCTAAGAATGGAGAAGAACAAGTTCTCAAATAGATAATTATATTTTCCATGGGAATTTCAACCAGGCTCCAAAAGAGCTGTCTCTCCTTTACACTTCCAGGGACTTAATGGGGGTATAATCACTAAATGGGGATAGGTGGGCAAGAGGGTAAGTGCTGAAATCCGAAAGGAATTCAGAATCTCAGATTAGCAATAGTAAAGTTCCTATAAATTCAGATCAGAGTATCATTTCATGAGTAAGTAAGGGAGTGAAAAGTTACTAAGCTTATCCTTACCCTATACAAGTAGTTTATACTGTATAAACTGTAATGGCAAGAATAGTAACCTCATAGTTTCAGTTGTCCTTCGGTATCCATGAAGGGTTGGTTTCAGGACCTTCCATGGAGGGTCCAAAAATCTATAGTATTTGTTGCATATAACTCTTACATAAAAAGTATAGTATTTACACATAACCTACTCAAATCCTACTATAGACTTAAAACCATCTGAAGATTATTTATAGTACCTAATACAATCTAAATGCTATGTAAATAGTCATTATATTGTGTTGTTTAGGGGAATAATGACAAGAAAGAAGTCTGTACATGTTCAATACAAATACAAATTTTTTGGCCAACTGTACTGACAAAAAAATCCAACTCTTGCCACTGCAAATGATTATTTGATAAGTGACCTTAGCAAAGTATTTACTGTGTTTGGTCCCTGTTTCTTAAGGGTATTTTGTTTTTGAATGAAGGGTCTTAATACATAGCCTAGGCTATTCTCTAACTCCTGACTTCAGGGACCCTACTGCCTCAGTCTCCTGAGTAGCTAAGCCCACAGGTATACACCAGAGCACCCAGCTTATTTTTTATGTATTAAAATGAGAGAGATGGTCTTAGCTTTCACCTGTGGCAGCAGTTCTTTTCTAGGATGTGCAGTCAAATCGTGGAAGGAATTTTAAGAAATTCAGATTCCCTGGGCCCCACTCTAATTTCTGCTGAATCAAAGTTTCTTTTTAAAAGCTCTACACATGATTCTAATTTCCATCTTTATTTAAAAATCACGTTATGCATAATGTGTAAAGATGAGTTGGCTAATTATGTGAGTTGTCATGAGCTTTCTAATCAATCACTAAAAGTTTATAGCTAAGTTCAGCTTATATGTTTTTTCAGCTTATATTTTAATATCTGAAACAGGGCAAATTAATTTGGAATGTAGGAAACTTGGCATACATAAAGTGGTTAATTTCCCTCTACCACTTGAAGTATTTGGAGATGTTCAAGCTTTAAATGAAAAGCTCTTTGCAGTAAAACTAGGTTCATAGTTTGCAATATTCCTTTCAGTCTTTATTGATCTGAACAGAATGATAACGATGTTAATCTCCTGCTTGCCGGCACTTATTCTGAGTGCTTTATAAGTGTTAACTCATTTGATCTTACCTCCTCTTACCCACATGCAGCGGAGAGATTAAGTAACCTAAGATCTCCAGGATAATGAGGTAGAGGTGGGCTTTGAATGCAAGAATCCCACTCCAGAGACCCACAGCTCAACTACTCGGTTAGTCAGATGTTTCCAATGAGCAAATTGCTCAACTTTTCAAGTAAAAGCAAAAGCCTATGTATAAGAACTTTTCTAGGCCTTAGAGCATCATCTCTTTAAACATGCTCCCTAGATTTCCTGCATCCGAAACATCCAAGGTACAGGTGCCAGGGACCACTCCCAGACCTGTTACACTAGAATCTCAGGGTGCAATGAGCACTAGGAACTGACATTTAGAAAATACACTTCTCAGGTACTCCCTAGCTCAGTAAAGTTCAAGAGACACTGGCCTGAATGAGCCAGAGCAGAATATATTGACAGCCCCAGGAAACAAAGCTGTTTTCTAGAATATGACATCAGTTGCTGCCTGGGGCAGAACATTCTGTCAAGAGTGTTCAAAGAGTGTGCAAAGTACAGGTTCTGCTAGGGAAACAACTGGTCATTGTCTTTCACAGAAGAGAGCCAGCAAACTCCCCTCTGTGAAATTTGTCTTCAGGGCCCAGATCTCCTTTCCCCTCTAGAGGCTCCCCCTCGCTCCTTGGTGATATGGCTAGCACTGGCCTTGAACAACCGTTTTCCTTCCTTCTCACTATCCAAGTGCTTCGGAGGCTCTGTGTCAATTCACACAATGGTTGAGGCCGAGAGCTTTCTCTTTGGAATGCGGTCTGGCCCCATTAGGTCTCTGAATTGAACAGAATTCCCTGACTCACAATAAACATGGGACCTCTTTCAGACTGGCAAAGAAAGGGAGGCCAAGAGGCTAACACAGAGGGATGGAGTGCTGTACTGTGGAATAAGTCCATGAAGATTTTTTTTTTAATTTTTATTATGGTTTCTTTGTTGACTCAAAAATTATTCTTTTTAACATTTATTTTATTTATTTATTTTATGTGGTGCTGAGGAACGAACCCAGTGCCTTACACGTGCTAGGCGAGTGTTCTACTGCTGAGCCCCAGCCCCAGCCCCCATGAAGATGTTCTAAGGAATTGAAAAAATGTTTATAAAGCTTATTGAGGTATAATTTATACACAGTAAATTTTACCCTCTTTGAGTATACAATTAATGAGTTTTCAATGATACTCAGCTTCATACCACCAAGGCCAGTTTGATGAATTTTGACTGATGTATCTAGTTAAGTGAGGGATGTCACGTAAGTTAGAACATTTCCATCTCCCCCAAAAGCTCCCTTATACCCCTTTGTAATCAGGCTCACACTCTTAGACCCCAGCCCTTGGCTAGCACTGATCTGATGACTATCAGCATTCCAGAATGTCACTTAAAAGGTCTGTGGCCTTTCATGTTGCATACATCAGTAGTTTCTTCCTTTTTATTTTAAGTAGTAGTCCGTTGTATGGACATACCATAATTTTGTTTATTGATTCACAGGTTCATGAGCATTCAGGCTACTTCCACTTTGGGGCAGAAATTTAAATTTAAATGAGTACTAACTTCAAGCATTTATTGAGCCCGCACATAAGTATCTTCTGGAAAATGAGAACGTTTATGTTTTTATAGCTTCTGATTAAAAAACAAAAACAAAAAACTATAATCACTCTGGAAATGCCTAATGAAGAAGTAGCTTCATTTGTGGCCCTGGAAACAAATATGAAAAAAAAGAGAGAATGCCATTAAATAGTGCTGAGTTAGTAATTAGAGAAAAAGCATTTTGGAAGCCCTTTGGGAGCCCCAAAATGATACTACCATTCTGAGACACATGAGGGCGCTCTAACAAGCCAGCATTAGCTTTTTTTTTTTTTTTTAAATTCTTACAAAGGTTGTTTTTTAATTTATTGGAATGCTTTCATGAAAACCCTGGTGAATTCTCACTTTTACCCTTGGTCTCGTTGGCCACTCTTGGATGATAGAAAAGAATTTGGCATCAAGCAAATCTGTCCTTGACTAGTCTTTGGAGGGTTATTGTACCCAACCATAATTTTATAGTGGAGGCTTCAGTCAGCTTCCCTGCTTAAACTCAAATGGAAAAGCCTCCAAAGGAACTCGATCAGAATGCCTCATAAATCACAAAGAGAACTGGGATTGTCCCGAAAGTTCCTTTTTCATTATTGTTGTTTTCAGGCCTTCCCAGAACTTGGCACACAAATATTAAAAATCAATGGCTGGACAACATTTAAGGAAGACTTCTGAGCTTTGTCTTTCAGTGGGTCAGTCAGCCTGTTAGCTGATCGAATTGTGCACTCTCGTCAAAGTAGCCACTGTGATCAATACAGAGGAAAACTTTTTCAATAAAGCAGCCTGGAGAGTTTAGGGTTGCTGGTTTTGGCTATGGAGTGGCTGTTAGAAGAAAAACAAAACAAAAGTTCTGGATACGTTTAAACATTTTTGAAAATCGATGACTCATTTGTTATATTGTAACCATACAAAATAAAAGACACTTTTAAAAACTTGTTTTACAATGCTTTGGTGGGACTCTAAATGAATTGAGTCCTGGGGGTGCATGATTTTTGTGCAAGACCTAGCAAGGTTTAGGAGTCCCTCTCTTAGGGAAAGCACTCGATTCCATTGTTTACAAGAATGCCCCTGCAAATTCTATCATTAAAAGAATAAAATGCTCACTTGCAAAAAAAAAAGTCTCTTAGTAAAACCTGATCTGAAATACGACTAATTGTTTTAAGCAGAAAATTATGTCTGGCTGTTATAAGCAAATTATATAACAACAGGGCTTTAAAATTAGGAAGATAGTAAAGAGATGATTCTGAAGACAGGTTGTGATCCTGGTAGAGCTTCTTTAATCAGTTTTACCCCTAACCCCTATGCTGGGCACCACCCAGAGGGACCAATGTGGTGTGCTCTTGTGATTTGAGTGAAGTCATGAACTACTCAAGGAGACTGGGACCATCACAGAATCCCTCTGTGGGTCCTCTCAATCACTCCCTTCAAACACATTTTTGCATTCTATCCTTATCTTACTCCTGGCTCACTGGGTGATAAGTATGCTTTTAAAAGCACAGGCAAAATCTAGGGATATAGCTCAGTGGTAGAGCACTTGCCTAGCAAGTGCCCAAGGTCCTGTGTTCCTCCCCCAAATTGCAATAATAATAATAATAATAAATTAATTTAAAATGAATAAAAATAAAAGCACGGATCAGTGAATCACCCTTGATTTTCTGAGCTTAAAAGTAAGTTTCTCATCCTAAATCTTAATTTCTTCCACTTTAAAATAGATTATAATTGTATCTATTCAGATAGATACTATAAAATTACAGATACCTAAAATAGGTAATATCACAATAGATTGTACCATTATAGTACATATATGAAGTTGTTGAGATTAAAAAATATAATGCACATAAAAATGGACACATAATAAGCCCTCAACGGGGACTGTCATTCTTATTATCATCATCATTAACAACCTTATCATTAATTTCCAGTTTGACCCCTTTCACTGTGATCTGGTTATCCATTCTCAAGGTCCCATGGAAAGAACTTTACTCGTAATCAACCAACCCTTAACCTCTTCTGTCTCTTCATCTCCCCTGAAGATTATTCTCCCCTCCTACCAAGATTCACATGCAAATGCAGCTCATGCTAACACTCTTGTCCCAGTACATAATAGATTGTGCTAAGAAGGGCATCGCTTTAGCTAGCCATCAATTTGTGTAGATTTTTCTTAGAGGTGGCACATGCTCCATTCTATTATAAGTCCCTGCAGAATTCCTCCACCCCAGAGAGAAACATGACTTCAGGAACATATTCTGCCTATCAACAAACATCTTCTTATAAATGAGAGGCAGAAAGAGTAAATGCGAACGGAAAGGTGTTCTGTTTGAGGAGAGGAAATGCTGCTTTATATCATTTCAACTATGTCCCCGCAAGCAATCAAATCAAGGCACAAGCTGACAGTTGTAGCTCTAAGTTTTGCAAGAGAAAGAGAACAGAGGAAAAGGAAATCCAAAGAGACAATAATCTCAGCTTTCCAGAACTGTCTCTGACGATAAACTCCTGCAAAAGATGAATGAGAAGGAGCCAAGTATCTCAAAATAGCCAAGTGTTAGCTTTTCTTTTGAATACTAGCAGGAGGTCTTACTGAATACACAATACAGAATAACTTAGAAACAAGTTGTACTTTAAATGAGTTTTTTGATTAGTTGGTGTAGTGTTTAAGAGTGTAGATTCTGTATCTGTCCAGTTGGGCTTATATTTTGCCTCTACTACTTTCCCTTAGCCTTGGTTTTCCTATATAGAAAATGGTGATAAAAACATTGTCTTACAGTGTCATCATTAGAATTAAATGATAGTCCATTTAGGCTACTAAGCACAGCACCTGGAAATGGGAAAGGGGATGGGAATTGAAGGAGAAAAATAATAATATTAAGATTAAACAGAGTGAGAGGGGGCTCTTCCAGACCAATGACAGGAGGAGGTGTGGATGCACCAGGTGATTAACTCAGTTCTATACACCTGGAGTCCAAGCAAAGCACCAAGGAGAAGAAGCTGTAGCACCTGGACCTTGATACCATGTTTGTCTGTTTGGCTAATTTCCTTGATCTCCACTGTGTCTGATTAAATGTGTCTTCTGGATAGTCAAGTTCAGAGAAAATGAGTAATAAAAGAGAGCTAAAACAATGACACCCATTCATAGGAATAAATCCACAGACTAAAGAGACTTCAGGGGCTTTTCAGATCAGCTCCCCAAGGCCGAAGAGGTTAAGTGGCCGCCACAGTCATGCAGCTAGGCACTAGCCAAGCCACAACTGGACTCTGAAGGCAGTTTAGAGCCCTCCCACCCCACCCACCAACCCCATACATCAGGCTGCAGGAGGAATGGAAATAAGAATAATGCTACTTTATTTCATATCTTACATTCAGTATAAAAATGAAAGAAAAGTTCCAATACAGGCATCTTTTAAAGTTCAACTCACAATGGGCCTTACACTTTAAATGGGTCACTGTGCATCACCATGGTGATTCCTCCAAGTTTTCCTGGAATCATCAGCTGTTTTCTAATGAGGACACTCCCCAGAACTTGTAACCCCACCAAACAGATAAATATTTCCCAGTAGAAAGTACTTCGCTCCTTGTGCGGCTTGGTCAGCAATTGCTTTTCCTTCTCCACTTCTCAGGAAACAGCCCAAAGCCTCCTCCTACATTTACTTTGGACCTCTTGATTCTGCCAATGATGAGCTACTTCCCCAATTTTGTATTGGGAAATAACCACTTTTTTGCCTCTTTCTAACTGAGCAGTGAGTATATCACAATTTAAAAGCCTTGGAATAGCAATGGCAGTGCCTCAAAAAATTAAAAGCACTACCATGTGATTCAACAAGTCCACTTCTAGGCACATGTCCAAACAAATTAAAAGCAGGGTCTTAAAGAGGTCTCTGGACATCCGTGCTCATAGCAGCTTTACTTGCAACAGTCAAGAGGTGAAAGCAACCCAAATGTCCTTCAACTGATGGATGAGTAAACAAAATGTGATATAGAGAGATATAAATATATATGACAAAATATTATTCAGCCTTAAAAGAAGGGCAAATTCTGGCATGTGCTATACCATGGGAGAACCTTGAGCACATTAAGTAAAATAAACCAGTTACCAAAAGACAAATACTTTATGATTCCACTTATATGAGGTCTCTACAGTAGCCAAATTTACAAAGACAGAAGGTACAATGTTTGTTGCTGCCAGTGGGGAGACAGGGAAGGGAAAAGTAGTATGATGGGTATAAAATTTTGGTTCTAGGAGATAAAAAAGTTTCTGGAGGTTGGTTGCACAACAATGTGAATATATTTAATAAAACTGAACTGTACATTTAAAAATGACTAAGATGGCAAACATTATGTTATATATATTGTACCAAATTACCATAGCTAATTTTTTAATTTTTGAAAATAAAAGGCATAAGAGATGGAAATACCTAAGTCCTGTATGATTTGTTACAGGCACGTGTACAATTATTTCAGATGATCTCATTAGTCTCACCATGCTTCTCAGCCATAGTGGTGAAGATTCACTGTTGCAGTCTCAGGGCATCAAGTCTGCCAAAAGCATGAACTGAAAGGCACCATATGTAGACATCACACAATGTCTGAATAATTGTCCGCCTGGATTTCTCAGGTTTCCCCTTGGCCCATATGGATCTCCAATCAGCTAGAGGTAGATGTTCTTGTTTTGTAAATGCCCACCAGATTTCTTCCGTGTACGTTATAATTTTGACCAAAGTTTAGAAATGATTGCTCTTTTGAATTCACAGGAAAAAATTGATTCTCTCTAAAATGAAACAATCAAAATTCTTGAAGTTCAAGTTCTTATTCATGACACAGTTTACAGAAGAATATTTTTACCTACATTAATGGGATTCCTACATTGAAATCCTAACCCCTGGGGCTGGGGTAGTGGCTCAATGGTAGAGCGCTTGCTTGCCTGATATGTATGAGGCACTGGGTTCAATTCTCAGCACCTCGTCTAAATAAATGAATAAAAAAAAGGTCTATCAACAACTAAAAAGTTAAAAAAAAAAAGAAAAAGAAAAGAAATCTTAACCCCTGGTGCATCAGAATGTGGCCTTTTGGAAATGGTGTTTTTACAGATATAATTAATAAAGAAGAGATCATACTAGAGTAGGGTAGATCCTCAATCCAATATAATCTGTCTCCTTATAAAAAGGAAATTTGGATAGATTCACACAGAAGGAGAACACCTCATGACCGCAAGGCAGACATCTGTAAGCCAAGGACAGCCAAAATGGCTTGCAAACCATTAGAAGGTACGTGTAGTATGGAATGGATTCTTCTTCACAGTCCCCAAAAGAATCCCCCCTGCTAGTGTCTTGATTTGGGGTTTCTAGCCTTCAGAACTGACACACAATAATTTCTATTGTCTAGGCCAAAAATAAATAAAAATCAAGGACTTTGGCATGAACTTTACTCACTCCAGTATTTGCCTTTTCTTTGACTCTTCTGCCTCTTAACTCCTGCTGTTTTTCAACTCTTTTCTCCAAAGTTTTTCTGCCCTGTAGGACTCTTTACCCATGCAACATTGTGTACTGAAGTATGTCCAGGCTTCATTTTTATGTAATTTAATGAATATGTTTGCTTTTCATTATAAAAGTGCTACAAACTCATTGTTTGAAAGTATACTTTCACACAATGCATAAAATAAATAAAGTAAAAGGAGAACTCTCTCTTCTTCCCTACCTGACAAGAGACACCTTACTAGGACTAATCTGTTAAAAGTGGAATGTATTTCTTCAGAATTTTTGGTACCTGTATATGCATGCATATGATTTATGCATTGATTTTAAAAAGATAAATGTTCTGCAACTTGCTTTTCTTCAATTAATAATATGCTTTGAATTCCTTTTCATGTCAGTCCATATAAGAATGCCTCTTTTCTTATGGGTGTTCCTTACTTTATTTAATCAATTCATCAATAAAAGATATTTAGACTGGTTCCAGTTTGCTGCTATTCCAATCAGCACCAAAATGACCATCTTTGTATTTGTATCTTTGAGCATTCATTTGAATAGATCTACCAGATGAATTTTTAGAACTCTTGGATCAAAGGTCACACACATTTACATTTCTATATTCTCCATAGCCCTTCTTACCAAATGAAGATAGGATGAATCTGTATTCTTACTATCTGTTACTTCAAAAGATTGATTTTATTTATTCTCAGCCTCAGTTTCCTTGGCTGCAAAGTGAAGATAATTTAAAGTCTTTCTTAGAGTTGTTCATAGATTAAACAAAATGTTTTGTTCATAATAGCTAGCAGTTTGCACACACATATCCCTTCTCTCTCTCCATTTTTTTCATCTTTTAACTCCTCCCTGGGTTTTTGCAAAGATTTGGCAAAGATCCCATTTTATGTCAGCAAATGTTTATAGACATCTAATATTTCAGGGTTTGACAAATGCTGAGGTGGACTCTGAATGCTTTTTTTTTTTTAAAGTTCACTGTCCTTTTTGGAACTTACAGTACTGCACAGGAGGAAAACATCTCTCAGATCTTAGGGTATGTAGCCCCTTACTTAATATTCTTGGAATGAATGAGTAGAGAAAGGAAGGAATATTTTGGGTGGGTAACACCACACAGTTTGGAGAAGAGCTTAATGGTAGTCCTATAAGCTTGGGTAAGGAGCAATGGATATGATGATTCACAAAACTTTTCCTTTGCATTTCATCTAATGGGAGGAAGGCATTGGAACGGAATACCAAAGCATTTGGCTAGAAAGATACTCGAAATCTCATATTTTATCTTGAAACTTCACATCAAATTTGTGTTCTACTCTTTGACATATTGTTATCTTCCATTTAAATGGCATCTTTCTAGGATTGAGGTAAAGTGATACTCCAACAAAATGTACCATCTTTATCAGGTGGCTCAAGTTCCTCCTGGCATACTTTCAGAGAGGTGTGTACTAGAGTTTAGGAAACACGCAATTTAGATAAATGTTTAATGAGCTCTCACTGCCTGCTTCCATCTGTCTGTCCTACACACTTGCCTCACAACTCTTCCCTCCCAACTTCTGCCAAAATCCCAACCCCTCTGGTCTCCTCAATCATGGTTATGTTTTCCTAACTAATCTAAATTTTATATTGAAATACCACTATGCAAAAAATATTTAGGAAAAATAACTGCAAAACTTTTCCAATAATATTTGAGGTCATTAAGTCTCAGGGGACACCCTTCATTCATACACATTGTGCTGGTTTCTTGGTCTGTTTCATCCCTGTCATCTATGTTGGTATACTCTTGGAAGGATTTGGCTTGTTTTATTTAAATCTTGAAAAGTGCCCAAACTAATGCTGTGGTCAATTAAAGTAGCTGGAGTTTTGAGCACTCAGTTTAGTGTTCCCCTCTGTGTTTGAAGGAGTCTGTAAATGGAACATATGTTTTGAATTGCTTCTCCAGAGCTCTGATCTGTCCACCTCTTCCCCATCTCCATTGCCTGGGCTGTGGGTTAGGTCCTTATCTTCCATTGCTTAGATTATGTCGCTGACTCCCTTGATGGATCTTGTTTTTCCACTCCACCCCCAATGAGTCTGCAAGAGTAGTTTTCCTAACACAGGGATCAGCCCATGCCACTCCCCTCCTTAAGATTTAGATGGCAACAATCCATAACTATACGCAACAACATCATGTTTCACTTATATGCATGCCTGAAAGAAGTCAGAAACAAAAAAGTATGCACATTAAATAAAGCGCAAAACCCAGCAAAACCAATCAATGATGTTAGAAGTCAAGATGGTGGTTACATTTGGCGGGGATGAGTAGTAGTAGTGATTGGGAGGAAGCATAAATGAGCTTCTGATAGGTTGTTAATGTCCTATTTCTTAATCTGGGTGCTAAGAAAATAAATGTGTTCCATTTGTGAAAATCCATCCAGCTTGTTTGAAGCAATCTTTTCTGTCTATTCCTTCAATAAAACATTAAAACAAAGGAATAAACAAACAACACTTGTTGCTTCACCTTAGCACAAATACATAGTCACTCATGTGACTCTCACTTGTCCTTCCATCAGTCATTGGCCCTGTGAACTTGTCACACCACACAGCTCAATGTTCTCCAAACATGGCACACTTATTTTTCCTGATGCTTGCTAAACAGCAAGCCCTTCTGCTGAAAGTTGACTTATCCTCTGGGGCCCCCACTAAATATCACCTTCTCCAGGAGATTTCTTCCTGATCAACCTCCAGTAAATTTAATGGTTCCCTTCTCTGTACTTCCACAATACTTTGTAATTTCTTTTTTTCTATAGCTGCTGTGAACATACCTCCCATGTTAATAAAAAAGGAAAAAAAGAAAACAGAACACATGGTCAGGGTGGCCTGGATAACACATAGTATTGCTATAAAGTAATTTCTCTGGATTTGTCTCTCTAATTAGACCTGAGGTTCTTCATCATTTTTGAGCTATGAACCCCTTTGGCAAACTTGGCAAGCATAGGGACCCCCATTTAAAGTAAACTTTTACTGAAGTAGGACTCTAAATGCATAAATTATAGATGTTCAATTCAATGAACTTGAGCAAATTGAATACATTCATATTTCTAGCATCTGGAACAATAAATACTTATCCTAAAAGCCTCAATCTCACCCCATAAAGAGTAAACTATCTTGACTTCTAACCTAAAGATTAGTTGTATGCTTTTCAAATTTATACAAATTATACCATATAGTATGTTCCCTTTTGTGTCTGGTTTCTTTGTTCAGCCTAAGGGTTGAGATGCATCCATGTTTCTGCATATAACAATTATTAATTCATTCTCATCTCTAGGTGGTATTTAATTGAATCAATATACCACTGCTGATTTATTCATTTTTTTAAAATCTAGCAGCCCTTAACCACTGAGCCACATCCCCACCTTTTTTTTGTTTTTTGTATTTTATTTAGAGACAGGCTCTGGCTGAGCTGCTTAGGGCTTTCTAAGTTTTGGAGGCTGGCTTCCCAAGTATTGGGATTACAGGCATGTACCACTGTGCCCATCTATTCATTCTTCTATTGATGGACATTTAATTTGTTTTCAGTTTTATATTTAATTAATAGTGCTGTTCTGAACATCCTCATATATACAATATATGTATGTACTTGTTTCAGAACATTGAATCTATGTTCCAATACCTAAAATAAGACACACAGGAGCAAAAAAGAAATAATTACAGTTTTTGAAATGAAAACCAAAATTTGAGATATAGTTTCACATGTACTTCTTTATTAACACAATTCCTAGATTCAGCAGTGGATCTAATAACTATTATAGTTTCAAAGTAATGATATATATACATGAACAAAATTTCAAAATTTCTCCTGAACTATATAGCATGCTATGAAAATGTCTGTATTTTCTGTTGATGACAAAGTCATATCTAATGTGACTATTTCTATTATTTTTGAATATATTCATAATTGAAGGAAATCATAAGTTTCATTAAAGATTAGTGAAAAATAGAGATGTGATTTCCCCCTCACCCAAGACCAGAAAGCCCCTTAATTCTATTAAGAATCTCTGATCTAGACTGAACCCCTTTAAAAGCAACATTCATATGCCAACCATATTAAAAATTCAGAATCTGGCAAAAACTTGGCACACAGTAGATGTTCAATATATAATTTTGAATGACAAACTCATGAATGACACTACTTAACTTTTATTGAGCTTGTAGTATATGCCAGGTATTATGCTAAGCACTTGAAATGTTCTTAAATCTTCACAAAAACCTTTTGATTACTGTCCTTATGTAATTGATGAGGAATCAGAAACTTGGATAGGCATATAATTTTTAAAATATTTTTTTTAGTGTAGTTGCACACAATACCTTTATTTTATTCATTTTTATGTGGTGCCAAGGAACGAACCTGGGGCCTCGCATGTGCTAGGCGAGCGCTCTATCACTGAGCCACAATCTCAGCCCCAACTCAAATATTTCTGACCCCTAAACCTCAACTGACTGCTTTTATATTTTACCATTGACAAATGAATGAAGAGATTAATGCAAAAATGAATGAATTTAACCATGTACATCCTTTATTCCACTAATCTTTACAACTAGTAGAACAATTTCAAAAAGCAATTGGCTGGCATTAGTGATACAGTGTGGTTGCTGAAGAACAGTTTTTAAAAGGGTAGAATTAATATTTTATTGTCATTTATACTCAGACTGCAGTTGGGTACATAGTTTCCATACTTCATATTTTCCTTAAATTTTTAGAAACTGCAAGCTTTAAACAGCTGATGGGTGGTTATGTTTTTCAGAAAACACGATTAGAGAAATTCATTAATGGTGGCTTTAAGCTTTTCTTTGTTAGTTCCAGAAAATTCACCCACCTTTTGGCCTTTTTTAAAAAACTGGAAGGTGGGCATGCATTTGACTTCACACTCCACAGCAACATCCTGACAGGCATCCACATCTACTTCCAGGAACAATGCATTGGAATATTTTTCAGAGAGAGAATGAAGGAAAGGCTTGATCATTTTGCAAGGGCCGCACCAGTTGGCCGAGAAGTCAACTACCACAAGTTTATCTCCTGCAGCCTCCAAGGCTTCCTGAAACACTTCCTTGCTGTCGATCTGTTTCACCATTTTGCCTGTTGGGGGTCCGACGAGCAGCTGCTGGAGTGGATAGAAACAGATCCAAGGCGCCTGAAAGAGCTGGAACAAGGATATTTCTTTATATGAAAAAACTTGGCCCCTTGAAAAACTCAAACTCCAGTGCTTATTAACACTGGCTGTAATCAACTGAACTGTCTTCTAGTAAATGCTAGATGTCAGAATGCCTACAGTACCAAGCTCAAGTAGATACTCCTGAGTCATGGAGACTTATTTCTTATCACAGAAACCAGTTCTTAGCACACATCATATTGCTTATGGAAAATTATCTGATCACCAAATCTCCCCTCCTTTCTAGGAAAACACTCATAAGGGTCACACTCCAGTTTGTGACATATTGTCCCATGTAAGATCTTGAGGAAACAGTGGAGAGGAATAAAGGAACCCTGGGATGTCAGGGATTCTAGAATCTTCTCTTGTTCCTAGGGCTTGAATAGGTGGATGTCTTTACAGGGAAATAAACCAGTTGGTCTTTTGATTCTGAAGATCTTTTGGTCCAAAGGAAAGAGATTAAGTTCATTCATTTTTCTGAAAAAGGTGTTCTTCATATAAGGACTTGTAAAATTTAAGAAAATTTAACCAGGTGCTTAGACATATTTCTAAACTTATCTATTCTTTTTTAAAAAATATTTGTAAGTTGTAGATGGACACAATATCTTTGTTTTATTTATTTATTTTTGTATCTGGTGCTGAGGATTGAATCCAGTGCCTCATACATGTGAGGCGAGCGCTCAGCCACTGAGCTATAGCCCCAGCCCCCTAAACTTATCTATTCTTATTTTACTGTTTTCAAAATCATACAAATAGCTGGTCCTAGTGACACACACCTGTAATCCCAGTAACTCAGGAGCCTGAGGCAGGAGGATTGCAAGTTTGAGGTCAGCCTCCTCAACTCAGTGAGGCCCTATGCAACTTAACAAGACCCTATTTCAAAACAAACAAACAAACAAAAAAAGGGCTAGAGATATAACTCAGTAAGGCACCCTTGGGTTCAATACCCAGTACCCCCCCCCAAAAAAAATTATACAAATAATGTTTCTACATGTAAAAGCTTCAAATATATGAGCACTAAAAGTAAAAAATGAAAACCTCTTTTGTGCTCCTGAATCCACTCCTTGGAATTAATTACTATCAACATTGCTTCACATATAGACTTCTAACTTTTTTTCTGAATACATATATCATATATTTATAACTGTATGAACACATAAATATGTACACACAAGGGTATGTGTGTATACACATTCATATATACGAATATAGCATTACTGTTCACATATTGTTTTGCAGTAGACTTTTTCCTTTAACAGTGAGTCAAGGACATCATGCCAGGTCACCTCATGTTTCATTAAGAATGCAGAGTATCCCATTTTATGGGTTCCTTATCTTATTTTGACTATTCTCCTACCGAAAGCCATAGATTATTTCTTCTGTTTACTATTGGAAACCACATGGCAATGAACAAGGACGATCACCTTGTGTGAATGCTCATACACAGATTTCTAGGCAGGTGATGTACCACTGAGCTATATCCACAGTCCACATGTGGATTTCTGTGGGGTAACTTCATTTTCATAGATGTGCTTGGCCGAAGAGTCCCATGTTTTGACTTTTTTATAGTTATCCACAAACTCAAGAGGAGACTTTTTAAGCTTCTATTCCTAAGGAAATTTTCCATGAGGTTTCAACTGACTGTGAGATCCATGGCTCTGAATTATCTCACTCCTCAATTCACAGGCTTCCTTACAGCAAAGTTAACATGTTTTATATATTGCCATAATCTCTCCTCTAGGGTACACTTCAAACTATCTTTTATTTCAGAAGTAATAATTATTTATTTGCAGCAAAATTCAGAAGCCTCTTATGCTTCAAGTAAGAGAATAAACTCCATTTCCATTGTGACATTTTCACCCCTAGTCAGCATACACACACCTACAACTTTATTAAGTCCATGTTTAAGCTTTCTTCTCCTTTTCTAGTTGTATGAACAAAAGAATATGTGGATTGATAAGAAAGGGAACTGCATGGAAATGTATAGGAAGTGACTTCACTGAAGACTGGAACAAGGGAAAAGTTAAGAAAATTGAAGAACAAACCACTGAAACAAAAATCTGAAATAATGCCCTAAACTCTTCAGGCCTCAATAAATACTGATTTTTTATTATAGTCTAAGAAAATGATCCTCAATAATTTTATAAGCAAATGTGAATTTTAGAAATTGTTTTAATCCTTTCAACAAATGTCCTGCATTGTTTGCAATGTCTCTATCAGACAGATAAGAAAACCCAGTCTCATAGAACTGATGCCATTTGGTCAAGATTACAGCCAGCAAAGTACTTAAGTTGGGGCCCAGACTCAGGTTCACCTGATTTTCTTTCCACTGAACTGCATTGTTTCTCCTGCCATCCAAGTTGCCAGTTCAAAACTTGACGGTGAGAATCAAGACTAAGGAATGGAGGTGCCAAGATGCAGAACTTGGCTCAGCATGAGGAACATAAGGAGATGAGTGCCCTTTCATGGGAGGTCTGGGGAGAGGTCATTTGTTGGGGATTTTGTAGGTGAAATTCCAAAAGTGGATCAAACACTGTATCAAATGACTTCTAAGTCCTCTTCCAACTCTATTGGACTCCCACACCCACTTTACAGATAGGGAAACAACAATTGAGAGACTTGCTCAAATCCCCAGCTAACTAGTGCAGCATCTGGTAATTCTTTTACTGGCCTACTAGAAAACTCCTACTTTCAAGTTTGCAGACTTTCTTGCATCTTATCCACATAGTGTTGGATCCCTTTACCAATTTGTTTGTGACTGGCTAACCTAGGTTCCACTTGATATCTACAACGAATGTATGTGATCAGGGGCAGCGGGTGTCACGCTTTTCTCCTCCAATCTCTTCCAAGAACAAAGGCACAGAGGAGCCTAGTCACCCTGTATCCTCCTACTTCTTGGTAATAGACTCTGAATCCAGTACTGTACAAAAGTCTTGATGATATACCTAAACATTAAAAAAAAAAGCAATATCCTGGGAGAAGCAGGGCTAGAATATTCCCAGAAAACACAAAAGTCAAACCCAACCACAGGGCCATCCTGTGAAAATTCTGGCAAACTTTTGAAGAGCAATCAGGGTTGTGCTGATTTTATCATCCCATTTGGTGAGAAAAATAAAGAAGACTAGGAAGGGTCTTTAAGAAACCACACCTTCTGGGCTGAGGCAGTTGCATCTTGGCCAGACTCCAGGGAGATTGGCTCAGAAAATACACCCCATGGTTGAAGAGCCTCTCCTTGTTTGAGAATAGGCTATTTGCTGTGTGTGCCACCCAGACTCCATGATATAAGTCCCTGGCAGAGAAATGAAACCCCTATCAAGAACAGAACCCACCACTCTGAGAAAGACTGTTCCCCCATCCCCTCATCCCCAAATCCTCTGTAACGAGATAGAAAGTGAATTTGAAAACTGTGGGCCTTGATCGTGTATTTGACTTTGATTCTAAATTATTACTATTGAACTTAATGTGAAACCTGGGAGAGCAAATTGCTGTAAAGGCTGCTAGAAAGGCTTACCATTGAGTTAACAATTAACATGCAAGTAATTGGACTCCCAGGAAACCTATTTATTTAGACTACCTGGCTCAGGTAGCTTTTTATGTGTCGTTTTAAACGTTCAAATGTTCAAAGGGCCTCAGCTACAGGTTGAATGGTCAAGCCATGTTGGAAGATGAAAAGAGAAGGGATTGAGATCCATTCTGGTGCTAAGATTCAAAATCCAACCTCTGCCATTTACCAGATCTTTGATCTTGTGCAAATTACTTAAATTCTCAGTATCTCAGTTCCAGTTTCTAAATAAGTATAATAGGCTAATACCTGGTGGAGTTGTAAGGACTAAATGAAATAATGAAATAATGTACTTAGAATAGTACCTGGCACATGGTAAGTGACACTATTACATATTTTAAAGATAAGAATGTCCACAACATGAACAACCAGAAAAATGGGAAGTTATACTCCACACATATATACTATGTCAAAATACATTCTACTGTCATGTATGACTAATAAGCACCAATTTTTAATTAAAAAAAGATAAAAATGGTGATCCTCCCACCTCCTGTATTTGAAATGAAAACAATTTGCCATGCAGAATCAATATGGTTTTATATTCAGATATGTTATGTTTAGCTTTCACTAATAGCAATGACTATTAAAAACATAAAATAAAAAATTAACTGGTTTTCACATTTGATCTCTCTTTACACTACATGTAATCTGCAAGTGATTAGATTTCATTTTTATTATGTCTGTTAAACTATAACATGGTTGTTATCTCTCCCTGGGCGTGGTTCACACTCAAAACGCTGTTGGCTTTGTTCAGCATCCTATCTGTTGTTATTTTATTTTGACAATCACTGTGAATGAGATTGTGAGAAACTTGTCTTATGCAGAGCATAGTGTTCATAAGACACAAGTTATTAATTTCTTAGAGTCTTAAAGAGTTGTAGGTCTTTCTAAAAGTAGGGAAAAGAGGAAGGTCAACAAATGACTAAGATTTAACCCAAATGATTAAAAGGACAGGATGTTCTTTTTTGTCCCTAGGGACCACAGAAGGAAATGAGAACTAAATTTAATGTTATGAGTTCTCATGTTCATAAATTAATGTCTTAGGTTTATGTGTCCTAGTAATTATGCACTGCTTTGGAAAGGCTTACCCTGAAAGTTTAGTCTGAAGGTAGAAATTCAGCAACTGAGTTGGCTGGGTAGAAACTGTGAAATAAAATTGTTGAGAGTTTCTAGCAAGGTATTTATCTCACGTGTAAACACAGGGAAAATTTGTAAAGTAGAATTTAGGTGTCATTTCCCACCTATCCTGTCCTTCCTACCTCAAGGGCAGGACAGATGGATGTCAAGCTATGGGAGCTTTTCACTCTCCTCTGTGCTATTCAGGCTCTGCTATCAGACATTTGCATGTTAGTGAAAATTTAGGTCACTGTGTTACTGTTCCCTGGAAGAATTTATTCTGAAAGCTTTATATCTAATTGTAGATTGCAAGGTTTTTATGGGTATCATAGATCATATTGCAAGTAATTGAGATGGCTCCAACTAACTTAAACAAGATGAGGATTTATTGGAAGAAAAGGCTTGTGGCTCCTATTGAAGGAAAAGCTGAAGAATTAGGTCTGGGAAAGAACAAGAGCCAAGTGAGTTCTATGAGATCTTTGAAGTAGTATCTAATCACGGTTTCTTCAGGGACCTTCCCTGAGCAGATCTTTTTAAGTCTTTGTGTTGCTTTACTGAAGGTTCACAAGCTAAGGAAGGAACATCTGGTTGGTCCAGCTTGGAGCCAACCCCTACCTCAGGGAAGGACAGGGTGCCAAGACTGCAGCAATGGGGTTAAAAAAATGTTCTGCAGGGCTGGGGTTGTGGCTCAGTGGTAGAGCTCTTGCCTAACATATATGAAGCACTGGGTTCGATTCTCAGCACCACATATAAATAAATAAAATAAAGGTTCATTGACAATCAAAAAATATTTTTAAAAAGAAGTTTTGCAAAGGAATATTGGGATACCCTTACTGGAAAAGAAAACAGATGCTGTGCAAACAGAATATACATTTACTATAACCCTCAAGTAACAGAATTTCACATATGTATAAATAGGACACGTAAAAGAGGAGTGTGTCTTGCTGCCCTGGAAATCCTAGCATTTAGGTCACCATTTTTCTTTACTTGATGAATGCTTCTGAGACCCTTTCTTGGTCTCCGGCGACAGTGTGTAAGTCAAATGAGATAGAGGGGACTCCAGAATTCCTTCACTGGTTCTCTCAAAAGCTTTTAAATCAACACCTTGTGGGGGCTGGGGTTGTGGCTCAGTGGTACAGGGCTGGTCTAGCACGTGTGAGGCACTGGATTCGATCCTCAGCACCACATAACAAATAAATAAAATAAAGGCATCGTGTCCATCTACAACTAAAAAAATATTTTTAAAAAATCAACATCTTGTGATTTGACTGTATTTGAGAATATCAGTGAGTTCTTAAAACTATGCTCTAGTCCTTTGAAATGCCACTGAAACATGGTTTTAAGGTAAATAGTTGAATGAACACTGATATATTCAACCCACTGCACTAGCTTACAGTCCACAGCCCATCTACAGTGCTGGCTAAATATGCAGTTCCAACTCCAGATCTAAGACAGCAGAGTTTTCCTGGAGAGGGGTTAGGATAGAGGTTGATTCTAAACTTTCAATAAGCTGCCCAGGTGGCTTCAGTGTATACTTAAGTTTGAGAAACACTGAACCAGACTCAACAAATCCCAATATCTATTGAGCATATACTGTATGTCTGTTGATGTTCTAGACTCAAGAGATAAAACAATGAACAAAGATTCTGTTGGGGGAAAATGAATGCCAGAAAAGCATGAAAATTAAGCTAGGGCTGGGGAGGTAGCTCAGTGGTAGAGCATTTGCCTGGGATGTGTGAGACTCCGGGGTTTGAGCCCTAGCACCAAAAATAAATAAATAAAACAAAAATTGAAATTAACAAGGTAATTATAGAGTGGAACAAGTTCTCAGAAGGAAGAAAAATGGGTAATTGCAAACTGAACAGAAGTGTTTACCTTTACCTGCCATATTATTTCTTCTCAAGATTTCTCCATCTCAGATAATGGTACTGCCATCCATACCCAGGTGCTCAGGCCAAAGACTGGGAGATCACTCTGGATTGGTTGCTCTCCTTCCCTCCTTTCCCTCACCTGCCTGGCATACTCCATCAACAAGTCACTGCCTCAAAAAGAGACCAAGTCCATTCACTTTTCCTCTTCTCCACAACTAACCTTACAAGACCCCCATTCTCTCTTATAGGAATGACGTGAATGGCTTCCCAGGGTCTAATCGTGTCTCTATAGTACATTCTCCACATAGCCAGAGTGAAATTTCAAAAATGTAAATGAGATTGTATCTGTCCTTGGCTTAAAACCTTCTAAAAAGCCAAACTCCTCACCCTGTATCAGACCTACAGGGTCCAGCCCTCACCCGGTCTCGGGCCTCATCTCAGGGCTCTCTGCCTCTGATTACTGTACTCCACCAGTGTGCCTTTCCCGCAGTGCCTCAGACATGTCACACTTGTTCCTGCCTCATGAACTTTGAACTTACTTGTCCCTCCAGCTGCCAACGACAGATCATTTGACTCTCAGCTCCTGCTAACAAAAGGAGTACCCCACCCCCACCAAGTCATTGTTAATGGTCTGTTTTATTTTCTTCATCGCTTTTATTTATTTACGAATTAACATCTATTTTCCTAGTATAATAAAACCTTCATGTGCACAGAGGTTTTTGTCTGTTTTGTTCACTGCTCTGTCACCAGCACCAGAAAACTGACCAGCACCTAACAGGAATTCAACCCATACTGTTGTCTGAGTGAATGAATTGAGGGAGTTGATTAATTGAGCAGAAAGTAACCGAAGGTGAGGTGACTTAGGCTATCAGTAAACAAAGGCCAAGTGTGTCAGGGTTATAAGTTTAGCTGCTTCTTGGCCTTTTGGCTAAGATCAAGTGCAGGGTTATGGGTTTGGGAATAACATAAATTCTAAAGTTGCCCTACACAAACTCTTCATTCCAGCCAAACAAGTTTACATTCTATGCTAACAACATACCTAATTCCCTGGTCCCTATTCAGCAAAAAGTCCTGAGTTATACATTCACCAAGAGCAGAGTGCTGTGGGATCTGTCTCAGAAAAGGAACATAAATGCCAGTGTCTTTGCAACCTCCATTATCAAAAGACACTTCTCCATCTTACCCCCTATGAGAATTCTGTTTTTCAGAAATAGAGACATCATCCCTGTTTTCTCCAGCAGGAATTGATCTCTCTCTTCCTTTAATCCATTTCAACTCTATATATTCTCTGATTCTGGTATACTTACCAACTGTGTGTTGCATGCAAGTTGTTCAGCCCCTCTGAGCCTTAGTTTCCATGTATGAAAAATAGAATTAATGATATTGACTTAACAGAATTGCTATCATGATTAAGTGCAACATATATAGAACTCCAAGCCCAGTGCTTGGCACATAATCATTCACTAAATGATAGCTAGAACAATTATTATTTCTTCATATTGCTAATAAAACTATAATTGTGTCTTAATTATTAAAATAGAAAACAATACTGATAACAAGGCAGTTACTATCTCACATTAGGTGATTTTGCAATCCAGTTGTTTCATACATTTGTATTGTTTTCCCAATTAGATATTGGCTGAGGATATATTTTAAGATTTTTGTTTTGCTTTGTTTTGTTTTTATTATAATTCTCCCAAAGACTAGTGTGTTATTTATAACAAGGACTAAGAACAATTTGTTGCAAATAAGGTGATTATTTGTAGCCCTGATAGTTAAAGATTCACATCATGTCATAATACAAGCTGATTTGGAAAATCAGATCAATTTGGTCTGTACTTTTTGTTTACAGACGGTATGCTGGCATAAGCTTTGCCTTTCATTCGTTCAACAAATGCTTTTTGACACCTACTATGTGCCATGCACTATTGTAGGCAACTAATGAAGCCTTCTAAAGAAGGAAATTATGGTTCCAGACATTGGCGACACATGCCTGTAATTCCAGAGACTCAGGAGGGTGAGGTAGGAGGATCGAAAATTTGAGTCTAACCTCAGCAACTTAGAGAGGCCCTAAGCAACTTAGCAAGACTCTGTCTCAAAGTAAAAAAATAAAAAGGGCTGGGGATGTAGTTCAGTGGTAAAACACCCCTGGGTTAAATCCACAGTACAAAACAAAACAAAAAGGGAAATTATAGAGGAACTGAGCATGTAGCCCTGAGGCAGAGTACATGCTTAGCATGCGTGAAGCTCTAGGTTCAATCCCTAGAACCTCTTCAAAGAAATAAATAACATAATAAAATTATGGCATTAACTTGTCAGTCTTTCTTCATGTTTATAAATTCCACTTTTGCAGTTGCTTATTCCTCCTGAAAGACTTGCTTACATGTTAGAATCTAAGCACTTAGAGAATATTCAGAACGTAGAGCATAATGAACAGTTAGGTTCTAGGGTTTGAGTCCCAGCTTTGCTAATTCTCTACTTTGAGCTCCAGAGCAAGTTACAGAAGAACACTAAGGCTCTAGCCTCAGTTCCTTCATCTGTAAAGTGAAAATAATAATAGTACCTTTAAGGATTATTATAGATATTAACTTAAATAACACATATAACACATTCAGCAATGGCATGTTTTATTTTTTTATTATTTATTTGGTGCTGGGGATTTAACCCAGGGCTTGGCACATGCTGAGCAGTTGGAGCTCTACCACTGATCTACAACCCCAGCCCAGTACTCGAAAAAAATCTCAAAATATTAGTTGTCATTAAACTAGTGGTTCATATTATTTTATCAAGCATACGAAGAACAGTGGACAAGAAGAATGCACCTGTAAACTCATTCTTAACAATGAACATATGCTTCAATTTTACCATGTGTCAAGCATTAGAACAGAAGCCCTGTATGTTGCCATTTTACCCTCACAACACTGTCAAACAGGTATTATCTTACAAGTGAGGATAAGAGGGCTCAGAGAGGTTAAGTGTCTTAACCAAATTTACACAGAAATGGTGCAGCCAGGTTCATCTTTATCCAAACCTGTCTCACAAAATGAAAAAGGAGCGGCCTGCCTTGCACTTGTTCTGTCTCTGAGATTCTACACACATTGCATAGTTTCTATAGGACAGCAGTGATCCAAGTGGTATACATGAGACTCACCTGTAGCACTTAAAAGGTCCTGAGCCCAGGGCTTCAACCTAAAAGATGCTAATTCAGTAAATTTGGGGCAGGGCCCAGGAACCAGCATTTTAGGAAACACACCAAGTGATTCTATTGCAGGTAGTTCCTGATCTCATTCTATAAGACAGTCATAATGATTAATACCTGTTTTAAGATAATTTAAAGATCAGCTGTTGAAGTGTTATGACATAAGACCATATAGTGGAAAGATGTAAATGCAACTAAAATAAGTTTTGTACAATAATTGAACTGAATTTATTTTACAATTTCTCTATGTAGAAACTGATGACTCAAATGGAGTTCATGTGAGTTTTTATGTGCTACCTCTGAGGGGTCTTTCAGCAGGAGTATCTTATTTGTAGAGATCTTTTTTTTTTCACATACCAAATTATTAAACATGTAATTTTATAATTAAACATTTTATAAATGTTATAAATTTTATAATGCTAATACTTAAACATGTAATTATTAACAATTTTAGAAATTAATGATTTTTTTATTGATTGTTCAAAACATTGCAGAGCTCATGATATATCATCTTTCATACATTTGACTTGATTTATGAATTCCCATTTTTTCCCCAAATACAAATTGCAGAATCACATTGGTTACACACTCACATTTTTACATAATGGCATATTAGTGACTGTTGTGTTCTGCTACCATTCCTATCCCCTATTTTTGTAGAGATCTTTGCTTATTACTTTAGTCATGATGATTTTAAGTTACCAACTAGAAAATGAATAAACACTTTTAATAATAAACACTTTATTTCTTAAAAAAAAAAAAAAAAGGAGGATCCTGAGGGCGATATTTCACTAAAGTTACAGGGATGTATCGAGCCTGATTACTTAAACAGTTCTATAAGGATCTGTCAGGTATTTAGGTGAGGTAATTCCTTTAAAATAAACCATATAGGTCACATAGTGCTAATAAAATATGTTGATGAATCCTTGAGTATTGCCCTGATTATGTCTCCGCGAGGAATGGAGAACTCATTAGCATGAGCTCCCTGTCGGTCCTCCCTGTCTTGTTCCCCAAGTACTTTCCAGACAGGTTTGGCATAAAAGGATGACCGAAATGTATGTAGTATGGCCAAGTTTCAAATGAATGGCTCATCTACCCCACTGATTAAATACCTGACATTACGTAGTATGAAAAGCCTGCTGTGCTTCACTTTTCTGTCTCAAAACTTTCAAAAGGTAAATTTGAGGGCTGGGAGTGGAATAAAAAAAGAAGGCACTCTTATAAATTCTTGGCTCTTTGATATTCATCTGCAGATGCATATTTCTTACGCCAGGGGAAAACCCTCAAAACTGAGAAGTTTCCAAATTGGGAGTAGCAGTTGTGTGTGTGTGTGTGTGTGTGTGTGTACAGAGACAGAGAGAGAGAGAGAGAGAGAGGAGAGAGAGAGAGAAGGAGGAAGGGAGAGGCCTGTTTGCTTTCTCAAACAATAAGTAGTAAAACAGGTTGTTTAGGATGAAGTCCCTTGAACTAGGTAATTGATTTTAAATATATCTGCCTATAATAACATCTTATACTTATGTAGTGCTTTGAAAAGTTCAAAGCATTTTTACATTTATATATGTCACCTGAACTTCAAGCCAACCCTTTAAAGTAGGGAGAGCAGGTCTTATAACCCTCCACCACCACTGAAAAGATGGCTAAACTGAGGCACAAGCAAGTCAAGAAATTCGTTTGAGGTCAACCAGCTGGTGTCACAGCTAGAACTAGAACACCAGAAGTTTGAAACTGAGGCCTGTGTTTTCTTGGCAGAAAGTGTCTGTGCTACAGCTAGATCTACCCAGAGTTCATGTAGAGATTTGTGACTACAGCTTAATTGAAAAATACAAATCAGGCATGCCTAAAGAGTTCTACAGAAAGGAGATTGTGTCTTTTACATGGTGACTGTGTTAGGACAGGGAGGCAGAGAATGGAGTCAGTTGTTTTGGACAATGCAAATTAAAAACAAAAAAACACTTTGTAATCGCTTTCAGAGTATTTTGGGGGATGATTCATTCATTAAATCATGTGTTCATTTTTTAAAGTATCTATTAAGTGTCTTTATATAAGAGATTGTGCTCAGCACTCTGGGAAGATGCAAAGAAAATACATTTAATTTTTTTAGGGGGATTGCTTTGAATTCAATACAGATAATTACCATTTTATTAATTGTTCATTACCACCTTGTAGTTGAAATGAAAAGCATTCCTTGAAAAGAAGCAAGATAAATAAAAACAGATGAAGGAAACTGGGCAACTAATTTCCTTCAATTTTTTCCCTGTAGGAGGCCTTTTTTTGGTACAGGGCATTGAACTCAGTGGTACTCCACCACTGAGCCACATCCCCAGCTTTATTTTGTATTTTATTTAGAGACAGAGTCTCGCTGAGTTGCTTAGTGCCTCACTGTTGCTGAGGCTGGCTTCGAACTCGCGATTCTCCTGTAGTAGATGTTTGCTTATTTCTTTAGTCATGATGATTTTAAGTTACCAACTAGAAAATGAATAAATAACAATAAACACTTTTTTCCTTTAAAAAAAGGAGGATCCTGAGGGTGATATCTCACTAAAGTTACAGGGATTTATCAAGTCTAAGTACTTAGATAATTATATAAGTTTCTGTCAGGTATTTAGCTGAGGTAATTCCTTTAAAAAGTTTAAAGTATTTTTACATTTATATATGTCACCTGAACTTCATGCCAACCCTATAAAGTAGGGAGAGCAGGTCTTAAAACCCTCCAAAAACCACCACTGAAAAGATGGCTAAACTGAGGCACAGGCATTTCAAGAAACTTGTTTAATTGTTCTGCCAGGTACACAAAACACCCAAGTGTGCTACGTCATCGAACACAACAGATTTTAACCCCAATGATTCCTTGCACCTGGGGAGACTGGGCTTGGGTTAGCCCATATTCCTGTCAGGAATACAAGATCCATTTAAGGCAAAGGAGATACCTTCAACGTTGTGGGGGTCAGGGAGGATGAAGTTAAAGGGGAGGCAAAGTCTACAGAGCTTGGGAACTTGGGAGGGTGGCAGGGAGTTACAGTGCACACCCTGCGAGGCTGACTTCTGCCTGCCCTCTAGAAACCTACCTACCCAAGGTCTATCAGGACCTTGTGGAATAGGCATTTTCTGGAAGGGATGTTCTTCTGGGAACCTGCCTGTAGGAATGCCCTAGCACTTCATGCTCAAATGAAGTAGATCAATGCAGGGCATATGGGTGAAACACTCTTGTGCCAGCTGAGTCCATGTGCTAAGACAGCACTGGGCTCTCAGACTCCAGAAAGTAGTTGAAGCAAAGAGAGCCGGATACTGGATATGCTAGTGTCTACATGGCCGAAGAAGTGGCACTGATTATGGGTGAGAAACTGGTTCATTTGCAGTCTTTGTCCACTGATCGGTTTAAACGACTTCAAGCATCTGCTCAAGGAGCAGCAGCGTCTATACTTAGATAATTGCAAAGTGGAACATAAAGCTCTAGGTAGTAGTCTCCTTACTGGCCCATAGGGACTTTTGGCCAAAGAACAAGAGAATTTAAAGCAATTAAAATGTCTCCAATGGTATTGCCAACGCTAGAGTGGAAGTCTCGCAACACAGGCAGCTGAAGAGATGCAGAATGCTGGCCACAAATGTTGCCACTCAACAGGATATTTGTTGTTCTATTCAGAGGTGCTTGGCCTTTGTGGATGATGTTCATTGTTCAAATCAGTCTCTCTCAATGACCAGACACTGCCTTACCCATATTTGTCAGGACACAAATCAGGTTCTTTTCAAATGCTGCCAGGGATCTGAAGATCAAACAACAAACTGGTGGGTATAAGCCTCTCTGAGGATCCGTGCTGTCCACTGCATTTCCAGTTGACTCCTCAGATGTATAAGCTGGAGCAGGTACTGTCTGTGCTAGACAATCTGGAAGCCCGGCCCATGGACTTGTACTTGAATACTACTGAGCTTCAGCCCATCGAGAGTTTACCAGTGGAGTTCAGAGACCACTTGGATGTTGTTGCTAATGGTATGCAGGGTATGCAGTGCCTTCCTTCACCCTTGCTTTTTTTTTTTTTTTTGGCACCAGGGATTGAACTCAGGGGCACTCAACCACTGAGCCACATCGCCAGCCCTGTTTTAGATTTTATTTAGAGACAGGGTCTCACTGAGTTGCTTAGCGCCTCATCATTGCTTAGGCTGACTTTGAACTTGCGATCCTCCTGCTTCAGGGCCAGGAGCCGCTGGGATTACAGGACTGCACCACCTCGCTGCCTTCACCACCCTTGCTTTTTGATCCTTCATTAACCATTGAAGATCATTTAGTCAAAGAATTCACTGAAGGCCCAGGAGATATTTTGGCAAGTAAAGAACAGTCCCAATTAGCCTTCCATCACACAGTAACCTGGGCCATTTACAGATGGCTAGAGATGGGTACACATCCCAGGGATCAGTAAATTCTGAAAACTGCTGTGCACTGTTGCCTCAAAGTGGATTGGCTACAGCAAATGGAAAAACAGAATCTACCCCTAGCAGTTGAGAATTTGTTCTGGGAACCATATGACTTCAATGGATTTCACTTTCCCTTTCTTCAAACAAGTATCATTGATCATCTCTCACTAAACAGGGGCAACCCAGTTGTTTTGTTCTGGGTTATAGAAAACCATAGTCAAGTAAAACTATACTTAGGGGGATGGGCCAATAGTGTCCAAAAGTTATGAGTTTCTTTCTACCCTAGGCAAGGAAGATAGGGATTACCTATCTTTGAAATTGAGTGTTTGAGACTGTGTCAAAGGGGAAAGTGATATCTTTGTAATGGGATTTCTTAAGTAATGGACAGGAATCCACAGAGGTGATTAGGTGAGGGCTATGTTTATAAATGGTACTGTTTGAGATACTGGTTGCTCCAGTGCCTGGTTGTCTTTATCTAAAGGCCTACATTTTAGCTTTTCCTCACCTCAACTTAATTGAACAGTTTGAACCCTTTCTCCAGTGAACTCCAACTTTATCCTGAGACAGTTAAGGACTGGGCCCCCTTCAACCATCCATCTTGCTTCTAACCATGTAAATTTCTGCAGTGGCTATCTCATGTAAAATATAGTAAAAATTTATTGTATATAGTTTCTATTAAATGTTAAAATGTTATGAAAATGTAAAAAAAAAAAAAAAAAAAAAGGAAAGAAAAGATTTAAGGGAAAATATTGGTATAAGACCCCAAACTTTCAATGTCCCAAAAGCATCCCTAAAAGCCAGGAATAAATTTCTACAATAATTTCCCTTCCCTGGCTCCAAAAGGAACTTTGGCAGGCATGTTTAAGGGTGTGTATCAAAGGAAACAACACCAGTGGGTGCAAGGAAACAGACTACAGAGTAATCCAAGGTCCTGTCATTTGGGTGCAAGCTAAACGAGAGTTTGCTAGTGGGTAGTGTGGGTTCCCTGGAAGTCTTGTTTTTAACATTTCCCTGGGCAGCTTTTCCTCAATTACTGGAATAAATGTTTCCAAATCTGAAGGCAAAATTTGTGTTAATACTTACATTATCAGTACTTTTTTGAAATATTTCTTTAGTTTATACTATATGCACACAATGTCATTGAGTATCATTGAGTATAATTACTTTTTTTGTTGTTGTGACATGTCCTCTCAGTCCCCTAAATGGGAATGTGAAACAGTGTACATATTCATAAGTATTGTCTATTTGCCATGTGTGTGAAGAGTGGGAGTTAACCCCAGCTCTATCCCTAACACTGTCCCATTTCGCTTCTCTGGGCTGCCATGTTTTCCACTTGTAAATTACACATTTGTAGTAGATGAGCTCTAAAATCGATTTCAACTCTGCCATCCATTGATGTTCCAGTTAAAAAATCTTTCAACTAGGGATTGGGGTTGTGGCTCAGTGGTAGAGTGCTTGCCTAGCATGTTTGAGGCACTGGGTTCAATTCTCAGCACCACTTATAAATAAATAAAGGTCCATCAACAACTAATAAAGTATTTTTAAAAACTGTTTCAGTATATTTAATGAATCTCATAGTATTCCAGTCAACCAGTACCCTTAATAATACAGTGGAGTTCTACTTTAGGAAAATTTGTCATAGTGGGGTATACAATCATAATTCAGATAAAATTAAGTTTACTTACTTTACAAAGTGATTATTTGGTTTACAAAATAACTTCAGAATAGTAGTGAATAACAAACCCTGGTTGTACATTTAAATACAGGTTTAATTTTAATCTACATTTTTTGGTAATTTAGAGTGGGAAATATTTGCATTAAATAACAAAAATATAAACATATGAATGTCATAAAACCACAGTATTTTGGAATGTTAAAGGGCCCTGGGAAATTTGAATCCAACTTCCACATTTTACAAAATAGGAATGTAAGAACCAAGTAAGGTTTGTTACTTGCTTAAGACCATTCAGGTAATCACCAAAGGCTGTGCCAAAAAAAAAAAAAAAAAAAAAAAAATCAATGGCAGAATATTTTTCATATTTTTCTCTAGTCATATTTTTAGACCACACCTCCACATTCACCTATGGGGGGGGGGGAGTCACAGATATTCAGTGTGTAAATCAAGAAATATGATTAAAAATAAAATTTGTAGTTACAATTTAAATTCATATGTGGACACAACACATTTTAATAGTTCCTAATAGATCTGCCTGCATTAAAGTAAGCTAGTCACATGAGTTTCTTAATTTTGCTGGCCTTTGAATTGACACTGAAATAATAGTACTCTGCAATCATTTTCTAAAATTATTTTAGATGTTTTTAAAATAAATAATGTGATTTTATAACACGAGTAAAATTGAAATTTTTCAATAATATGTTTTCTATTTCTGGTATTCACTGAAACTCCAGGTATGCTTATGGGTGTTAGTAGGACTTGAATTCATTGCTCCCCTTACATAAATGAATTGTATTTTATCATTCTTTCCATTCTTGTCTTAAGTACCAAATAGCCTCCCTTTCTATAGTTATTTTAGCACCGTCCTTAGAAATTAAATATTAACAAAAGTTGCAAATCAATTTCAAAGCACATGGCTTTAGTTTTGCTATTAAGCCCAATGTTGGAAATTAGAAGGGCTCTTTAAAACTAGTGCTTCTAGCGTTTCATTGACTCGCTCTAAAATCGGTGCCTCTGTCCCTCCGTCACCCAGTTAATTTTAACCTTGACCTCCCACAGCTGTATTGCTTTACTCAGTCTAAAAAACTCCCTGATTCCACCCTTTCTGCCTCTTATGAAGCAATAGTGGAGAGGAAAAACAAAACCCATTCCTTTTAGAAAGATTCCGCCTCCTCTCTTATAAAGCAGGCGCCTAATGGTAATTGTGGAGTCTCTACTAAGTCACACACTTTACTACTCAGCCTTGGGAGAAGCAAGCAGCAGTTGCTGCTGCTTCTGCTATTGCTGCCGCTGCTATTGCTGCCGCTGCTGCTGCCGCCGCCGCCGCCGCGCCGCTGCTGCAGCTGGTCCGAGGCTGCAGTGAGTGTCTGTGCAGCACTGCAGAATCCACACCTAGAGAACCGAAGCCAGACACACACGTCTACAACCCTGCACTCAAGGAAGCTTAGGATCTTCAGGTAAGCAGATCTTTTATCCATTTTGCTCAAAAATCCCTGTTGGAAAGGGACTGATTGTGCAAGATTGTTCATTAGACACGCTTAAAATCATTATGTGAATTTGTCTTCCTTTGATGGTGATGGGGTCTAGATTTGTGACTGGCGAAAGCCCCGTATTGTGGAGACTATTATCTGATATGTGTGCCCTTAGTATACTTTTTTTCTTTAAATTTTTGCTATTCATAAAAAGGCTAACCATGATGCATGAAAAGCTTTTCATTTTTTTCTTTTTAAATGCAAGAAAACATCCAGCCACTCCCAGTATCTCTCGCAAATACTGCAGATATTTTAAAATGCCAAATAAAATGACAGGCTGAGCATTTTCTAAATATTGTTTTCTCCCCCAAACTCGGAAGTCTTCCCCGCGGTTGTTTAGGAGTATTTAAAAATATGAAGGCATGGTCAGATTAGGGAAAAAATTAGGAGATGGTGGTAGAATAAAATTTCTATAACCTTAGTGCCTTAGTCCAGTGGAGAGAGAAAATGAGCATAAATGAATCACAGCTTGTGCCAAGATTCATTTTTCCACACTTCATATGTGGGAAGAGGAAACTACATTTTAATTAACACATTTTTAGGGAAGAAGGAGGGGATGAAGATGAGGGGGATGGTGAGAGGTATTTGAGGGGGAAGAGTCTGCAGATGAGGAAGGAAATGAAATGGACTGTCGCCAGTGCCTTGGAAACGACGGGAGATAAGGGTGGGGATTGAAGTTTGTTGTGTGTTAGGGTGGGGTTGACCCAAGGGACCATGAATCACTAGAATGGCGCTCTGAGGGGTGTGCTTGCGGGTGAGGACGTGTGCAGGAGGGATATGCAAGTCGTGGGTGGCAGAGAAAAGTGTGCGCTGTGGGGAGGTCTATTTCGAGAATAGGTTGGGGGTGACAAACTTGTCTCCGAGGCGGGGGTGGGCGGCCGTGTCACCTGTGGATGGATCTCCAGCCCTGCAATTGTTGCAAAGTTTGCGCTGTCTCGAATTCATTTGGAAAGCTGCTGGCGGCGCCTTGACTTTTTTTTACCTCTCAGAGGTCAGCTCTCTTAAGGTTTCCAGGCGAGGGGCCCAAACCGTGAAGACTCTCGACAGGTCCAAACTAAGAACTGAGAGACCCCTGTCTCAGCCCCTGAGTGGCTGTGTGTGTGTGTGTGTGTGTGTGTGTGCGCGCGTGCGAGTGTGGGGGAGTCGCCTCCAAAGGCAAATGTGCTAAGAAAATCCAGGACCCTCCTATGGGGGGCGTGCGGAGGTCGAACCTTAGCAGTGACCTCCCCATGGAGACCCAGCAGTCAGTGTGGGCGGCGCAAAGACACAATCCAAAAGCTGCTGCTCAACCTCGAAAGTCGCTGGGGAGTTAGTTCAGGTTAGGGCGGGAGACATTTCCGAGGCTCCCCTCCTCCAGCTCGCGGTCTGGTTTCCGTCGGGGTCGTTTCCCCCTCCGGCCGCGGAACGCAGCTGCACAGCCAGAGAAAGACGTTGTAGAGGCGCCAGGCAGCCGCCCCGCAATAGGCCCTCCGGGCTGCAGAGCTTCTAGGCCCTCACCATCGCAGCTGCACGGACGTGGAGCGGGCGGCCTCACAGGGGGCCGCGATAGGCGGGACCAAAGCGTGTGAGGGGCGCGAGGGGCGGGGTCAGAGAGAGCCAGGGCCCGTCAGGGGCGGGACCTACAGGAGGTGGAGCTAGAATGCTTGGAGGCCGAGGGGCGGAGTCAGGGGCGCTCGGGGGGCCTTGAAGGGCGGGCCTGTGGGGCGGAGTGAGATGTGCTTAGGGCGGGGCCTTAAGGGGCGGGGCCAGGGGACGCTCACGGGGAGCTCGGCCAGTCCCGCCAAAGCGCGAGCAGCCAGCCGGTAACGGTCGCCAGGGCGAGGGGCGAGAGGGAGAGGAGGGGTTTTTAATTATATATTTTAAAACAGCGAAAGCTAGAAGCATCGTCGACCCAGGTGTCGCCGCTTCCTGCTGCCCTGGGCTGGGCATTCAGGTCCCTCCCTCCTCACGCCCCCTTCTTCGTCCCGCTGCCCTTCCCTCTGGAGCCGTGCGGCTCTTAAGAGGCGGCTGCGGAGATCCGGTGGCCGCTGCAGCCGGTGGCGGCCGGCGGAGAAGAAGAAGCCGCACAAAGCCGGCTGAGAGCTGCGAGGTAATCCTGCGGGGAGTGGAGGCTCCGTGGTTCCGCCCCTCCTCCGGGCCGGGACTCAGGCGCTCAAGCCCGGGCTGGCTGCGGGGACACCAGCGGGGGTTCGCGCGGGCGGGGACTTCCTATTGGCTGTCCCTGCAGCCTCAGGTGAACCTCTCTTTGGGGCGGGAATGGGAACGTTGTGCGGGCGGAGAGGGGCGTACCTGCGGGGGAGATCCCGGGGAGCTGTGTGCTGCGGAGGGGCGCCGCGGAGTGGGCCCGGTTCTCCCCGGCGTCCTCTGGCTTCTTTGCGGGAAGGGCGGGAGTTGTAAAACCCTGTGCTTGCTGAGGCCCTGGGGACCCGGGCCTCTAAACCCCGAAGGTGCGCACCAGGAGGGTGGGAGGTTCCCGCGCTTGGAAGAGGTGGAGAAAAGGAGGGAGTGTTGATTTGTTTGGATTTCTTCTCCTCATTTAAAAAACTTACAAGTTGAAAGTGTTCAGTCACCTTTTTCTCCAGTCCGCGTCCCCACTCCCCATCACACACACACACACAAACACACCACCCCTACGAACGTATACATGTTAGGTTGAGCTTCCTGCCTGGGGTGACAAGCAGAGTTGGCCGCAGATCTGGTTTGCTCGCGTCTGTTTAAGCCTTTTTGGAGGAATACAAATATAGCTAAGGCAGGACCACAGGTAGAGTAATCTGGACCTCTATTAAAATGACAAGAATGGCCTCAGGTGAACTTTTTGTTGCAGAGATTTAATTGCAAGTATGTGCCCGTTTAAAATGGGAGTGTAAGGAAAACCACTAATATCCTTGGCACATGTGCTGTTGCAATTGACCTTCTAGAGTGGTATGGGATTTGAGTGAACCAAGAGGCTTTATAGTGAAGATTATATGTAATGTTGAAGGAGTTGATAAGATTCTGGGACCTGGGACCAGCTACATGAACGTGTGTGCATATTTACATTGAATTTTGTGACATTTTAGATTTAGCAGTATGAAATGGTTGCCTACTTTGTGCTGGGTACATCCTGTACATCCTCTTTAGGAGACTTCTAGAAAGCACTGTTAAAAAGAATAAGAGTAATTTGTCGTTTTTAAATTAAGGTACTTAACTAGTAAACAAATTTGTGTGTAATTATGGTAAGGTACTGACTCATTTATAGGGGCAAGCTACTTTGGGAGCATTTGTAAAAAGATTTCATACCTATGTCTCAATTGCATTACACTTGCACTCTAACTCGTTTTCTTTTACTTAAATTGAAGAGATTAATTTTACTGAGGGAGGACAGGGAAAAAAAGAGGTCACGATAGCTACATTTAATTCATTTCTCTGAAGATAAGAGTTCAATCTGTACTAATTTAAAGTTGACATAAAGTGCTGACATGTTGGTAAAATTTCTTTCAAAGAAAAAATAGTAGTGTAGGTATTTTAAATATTGAACATAATTTTAGGAGTTCTGGAAGTATTTGGTTATGAGTCATGGTATGTTGCAGTTTTTACATGTATGTTATAGGAAATGTTTGGTAAACTTGGCATAAGATATATGTAATTTATGACATCTGAAAAAAAATCTCTTTTGCATGATAGGATTCCACTTTCAGAATGTGTGTTTTAATCATTGACTAGAAATAAATGAGAAAATTATTGTATTCTTTGCTCTTTTTTTTTTTTTTTTTTTTTTTGATGTTATGCTGGGGTAAATTCGAGTTCTTGGTGATGTGGATTTGGTCTTTGTAAAACCAGAATATTTGGGGACTAAGAGGACATAACATCAGCAACACTCCACCTTCTACACAATTCTAAAACCTAGGTACAGGGTGATGTCTAACTTCTGAAGTTTGTGAGGCCCAAAATAATCTCCCATGCTTTTGTCACATGTTGGCCTTCAGGTAGTTAGCTGGTTAATCTCCTATCTTAGAGTAGTGGGTTAGCAGTACTGGACAGCACACATATATGTCATCATGAAAGAAGCAGCATTGAAGACAGCAAATATTTGTAATAGCCAATATTTATTTGTTTTACATCTGTGCCAGGCACTATTCTAAGGGTTTTACGTGATTTAATTTACTTAATCCTCCCAACAACCCAGTGATTAAACAGAGGCATGGAGAGGTTAAGTACCTTGCTGTTTCGGAACCTTGTCTGGCTCAAGAGTAAGCCCATGTAACAACTGGGCCCTGTTGCTATTTCACTAGTGGTCATGGAAATCAAAAGGATCTTGACAGTAGTGCCAAGATTACTATCTTCACTTGTCCTTTTCATCCACACACTCTTATATTAATAATATCACCACGTTGTGCTTAAATCTGAAGGTTAGTGATTAATCTGCAGTAAATATAGTCCCTTTTTGACTTTAGAAGAGAATTCTATTTTTTTTTTTTTTTTAATTTTTTTAGTTTTCGGTGGATACAACATCTTTGTTTGTATGTGGTGCTGAGGATCGAACCCGGGCCCGCTTGAGCCACATCCCCAGCCCCAAGAAGAGAATTCTTTTGATACATACAACATGTGTTTAGCTGATCATGCTTGAGTTTGGGCTAGAGTATGCTTTTTTATTTTTATTTTTTAAATTTTTTTAGTTGTAGATGGAAACAATATCTTTATTTTTATTTATTTTATGTGGTGCTGAGGATTGAACCCAGGGCCCCATGCAAGTGAGGTAAGCACTCTACTTACTGAACTACCACTCCAGCCAGAGTATACTATCCTTTTTTAAAAAATATTTTTTTAGATGTGTAGACCTTTATTTTATTCATTTACTTATATGTGGTGCTGAGAATCAAACCCAGTGCCTCACACATGCTAGGCAAGTGCTCTAACACTGAGCCCCAGCCCCTGTACTATCTTTTAATTTCTAAAGATTTTTTTTTTTTTTTTAAACTTAGGTGTATAGGACTCCAAACGGCCCAGGGGACCACTAATGCCTGTTGGTTCTGCATTAAATTAATAGGTCCAGTCTTCCTTCTGATTACCAAGACCATATGGACCTGAGGTGAATTTTAACTTAAATTTGCTCTAAGTACCACCTGAATTACTTCCTAAACTAAATGACTAAATGGAAAAGATGTAACTTGTGGCTTACACTTTGTCACTCACATTTCTTATGGTACTGAGTTTTGCTGCTTCACCATTTTAGTTGATTTATCAAGCAAATTTAACAAATTCAGAGCTATTTTCTTATGTTTAGAATTATTGTAGATAGCTGATATCTATTGCTAACAATATAGAGTGAAATGTAATAAAAGAGAAAAATGCCTAAAAACACATTGAATAAAAAAGCATAAGCTGTCTCGAAGGTGTAGGTTGCTAATCTCTCACACTAAAAACTTTTTTGCTATAATTAATATTTAGTGCTGATTCACATTAGTTTGAAAATATTAATATGTAGTTTGAATAATAAAACTAAATGTCTAATCAACAATGCTCCTCTTCTTTTAAATGTGAACTTATTTTAAATTACTGAAAGCTAATTTGAAATTAATTGTCATGCATGTAACTGACATGCATGTAACTGAGTTTCAAAATAAGTGCCTTAATATTTTATTTCTTGTCTTTTATGATAATGCTTTATCATTTGAACTTAGGGTTCATGCCACAGTGTTTATAGGTAAAACTTTATGAGGTCTTTCAGGTTCTGCGAGAGATTAAATTCTGTTGACCAAAAGCCAAGACAATCTCAAAGTTTTACTATTATGGGTTCAATTTATCAAGAATCCTCTCTGTAATATTCAAGATAAAAGTCTTTCAATGACTATGGCTTGAAAGGAAAAAGTTTCTCTTAGATGAATACAGCCCACCTCCGTCCTCTATCCACAGTTTTGCTTTCTGCAGTTTTAGTTACCATGGTCAACTTCACACCAAAAATATTAAATAGGAAATTTCAGAAATAAGTAATTCATAAGTTTTAAATAACTCTTACTACAGTATATAGTTATATTTGTTTTATTTTAGTATTAGTTATTATTATTCTCTAGTGTATAAGTTAAACTTTATTCTATGTATATATAGGAAAAAACAGTACACATAGTTTGGTTGGTATTATCAACCACTTCAGGTATACACTGGGGTCTTGGAATGTAACCCCTTGCATAAGGAGGAACTACTTTTATGTAATTATTATTTTTCTCTAGCAGTAGCTAGCTAATTATGGATACTTGCGTATTTGGCTATATGTATGTGTGACTGTAGTACTTGGGGGATTATGTTCCTTTCAGGTAAATTAAAAGTAATTTATCTGGCCTTCATTAAGCAAATATGTACTAAGTACCAACAATTTTTTCAAAAGTATTGAAGAAGAAAAAGTTTTGTGGGCTTTTAGTTTATTTCTTATGTGTTTTAATAATATTGCTTTTTATAGCTGATCAAGTCTCAGAGAGGTTCAAAATTAAATTACTTGTGCAGTTGAAAAGATATTTGAATGAAATACCATTTAACTTAGATAGTAGCATAGATAATAAGAATCAGAATCTTTTGTTTCCCTATACTATTTTTGGTTGAATCTTTGAAAAGCTGTATTAATGATCTCTTTCAGTCTTCTAGGACATTACTTACTATTATTAATGAAGAGAATCCTAGAAACCTCAAAGAATCAAAATGACTTTCAGAATTGTCTGTCATAGTCCAAATAGTACCAGGATCACCAAAAGGTTTAAAATGGCTGAAACCTATCTTTAACTTTATAAGGCTTACAGTTCTTACAAGTTTGCTTCTTGAGAAGATAGTATAGACTAGTCTTAACTATGCTAAAAACTGAACAGTTATTGTATAAGATATATAGACTTCAGCATATGGTTTTATCTTTTTGATGAGGTTAGATATAAATTGAGCATTTACCTGATGTCACCCAGATCCATATTGCCACCGCATATACCATTATACTTTTTTCAAAGTTGGTTTTAAAGCTTAGTCAGAAGCACTAGGCTCACTGATAGAAGATGAACTTTGAAACTTCTTTGTTTCAAATTCCCTGAAACAGGCCCAAGGATAATTGGTGTATATAGGTAGTACATTAGCTAGCATTTAAGATTGCTGCTTCTTCAAACAGGACTTCAGTTTGAATCTCAGGTTATGATGCTCTTTTTTTTTTTTTTTTTTTTTGCAGTGGCTATACCTAGTGTTTCCCACAACCAGCCAAGGGATAAAGTACTTTTGAGAAATTTATGGATAATAACATAATATCTTTCAAACCAGTGTCTCAAAAAGTATAATTAATATATAGATAATTATGATTAAATGATCTTAATGCTCACATTGTAGTTTAAGGCAAATAGATATCAAGGCAAGCATTGGATTAGGCAAGATCAAAACCTAACTGCTGGTTACAAACATGAAATCATTATTACTTTTAATTCTCATTCCCTTTAAAATTTACCTTGTAATCTTCCACTCCCCACCACCAGTGATGTACTACTTCTGTGGATGGCAGGGGAAAGGACAGTGCAGATGTGAGTTAACCTGTTTTAATTCAGTTCCCATGGCTGTTTGTTGATTGCCTGCTAGGGAGTTCGAATCCAACAGTGTAGAAAACAGTCAGGTTAGAGAAGTGCTGAGTTTTTCAGTATCCCGGGGCCTTGGTTTATGTCTTTAATTCATCACCATCAGCAATGTTTCTATGATGTTCTACTACAGTGGCTCAGTTCATCCTGTTCAAGGTCAGCATTTCCTTTTTCCTTTTCCATACAGTTGTCTCATCCTGTCATTTTTTGATCTGCTGGAATGACTAAATGCCATAGCAAAAAAAAAAAAAAAAAAAAAGGAGGGGCAGTTTATTCAGCTTCCTCATGGAGAAGATAATTGGGCTCATTTGTTAGATCTAAAGAAATATATTTGGGGCTCAGGGCCTCCCTAGGGACTTTTAAAAACATTCTCCTTTTAATGCTTCAGAAATTAGAGCCAGCAACTGCCACCTGTATTATCTACTCTCATTTGCCCTTATTAGTCCATGAGAAAAAGATTCTATAAGGTCAGCCTTTTAATATCTAGGAAGCATTTGGGGAAGGACAATGGTGAGAGCTCAGGTGGAGTTGGGAATGATCCTAAGTGCCTTGGATGAGTAGAAGGTGTCTTTGCTGCTCAGAATTAGTGGCCTAGATGGGTGGTGGAAAGGGAAAAGAGATAGAAAATGAAGTTGAGGGCTGGGGATGTGGCTCAAGCGGTAGTGGGCTCGCCAGGCATGCATGTGGCCCGGGGTTCGATCCTCAGCACCACATACAAACAGAGATGTTGTGTCCGCCAAGAACTAAAAAATAAATATTAAAATTCTCTCTCTCTCCCTCTCTCTTTCTCTCACTCTCTCTTTAAAAAAAAAAAAAAAAAGAAAGAAAATGAAGTTGATACATTGTTCTTATACCTTACTCCCACTTCCAATTTTTTTTTTTTTGTAACTTTAAAATGGTATGTTCCTCTTACCTTGTCTTTCTCTCATGACTCGCCATCAGAACAATGTTGTCTCTCCTAGAGAAAGGGAGAATTTTTAAGGCAATTCCTATCTGATTGTTGAAAAGTTGGCTTTTATTGGAAATTGCACTAGAAGGAATTTTCTTTCATCTCCACAATTGTTTGAATTTTAAATTTCAAAGAAAACTCTCTGAAACAGAAAATGAGGAACCTTACTCATCACCTAATATTTGGGAGTCATTCTGTATTAGAGTAAAATACATATTATAAGTGAATCAGAAATTTATATTGCTTTAAACATTCTTTTTTTGTAAAACTAGATCTGCAGTGATTTTTGCATTAAAATGTTGAATCTGTTTATCAAAAATCATTTTTATATTTACTTTTTAGTTGTAATTGGACACAATACCTTTATTTTATTTATGTATCTTTATGTGGTGCTGAGGATCGAACCCAGAGCCTCGAATGTGCTAGGCGAGCACCCTACCGTTGAGCCACAGCCCCAGCCCCTCAAAAATCATTTTTGATCAGAGTGTTGAAAGTAGTACATCCTTCATTTGTCTAAGTGAATATTGATAATGATAAAATCTTAGTTCTGAAATACTCTTTATCATTAGACACCTAGTGAAAAATGTACAATCGATAAGGATCTGGTCACTAGCCACTGTGACTGCTATGGTAGAATGGAACAGGGAAGGAACCTTTTATTCATGAATAAAAGGTGTATTTATTTGGCATCATAGAGGCTCTAAGAAGCTAATTACTTGATAGTCATTGAGTTAGGTGATATTATATTTGATATCCTATGATAATCTGAACTTTCTTGGGTTCTTTTTAAGTGTCTAGCTTTTCCATCAGCTTTTGATGAATGCACTTCTAAAGGGATTGTGATTGTCAGTTAAGTGCTTTGAAGACAGAATCCCTGTTTTTTATCACACCTGAATATTAGTGCATGCTTCTTATAGCTTGTTTAACTTGGGTTCCGAGGGAAGAGTGCCATCTATTGAATGACCAGCATCAAGTTGAGCAGCCCCTAAGTTTTCCTGTCAGAACTCTTAGCCAATTCCTGGTGAAACCAGGCCCAGCCTCATTTGGAGGATTTGAAAGAATCTTAGTACCAAGTGGAATTGTTGCCTGCTTAATTTTAATTATGTTTCCCAGCAGGAGGCCTAAACACATGATGAAGAACTAATTTAGCACTTGTTGGAATGCATGGGAAAGGAGAAACCTTAAGAAGTTGTTGGGACTTATATTAAAAACAGTCTAGCAATGATGAAATCATTATTAAATTAAGCAGTAAAGAAAATTATTTTAATGAGGCATTTTTCATTAGTAGGTCTGGCTATTGATGGCCTCAGACAATAATGGAGTAGTTGAATACTTTGTGTTTCTTTTTTTTTTTTTTTTTCCCTTCTTGCCCTTTTTCTTTGTCTAAGTTTCTAAGACAGTGATTCCTACTTGAGTGAATTCACTGTTTTAAATTGATTATGTTATTGTTTTGGTGTATGCTAGTAGTCTCCTGGGTTTTTGTTGTTTTCTTTTCCTGTTTTCCAGAAAGTTCCTGTGGTAGTAGCCATGGATAGAGAACTAGAATTGACAAGACCAGATATAGTTGAGTGGAGTTTTAAGGTACTTGGAATAGCCCTGTCAGAGCCAGAAAAGAAGGAACTTTGATAATATGAATTGAAAGGAAGATTTGAAATTATGACTGTAAGAATATCCTTGATTGTTATATCTTTATTACTTAATATCTTTCTCAACCTTTAAGGTGCCTGGGTAGCTCATTGGTAGTAGAATGTTTGCCTACCATGTACAAGGCCTTGGGTTCAATCACTAGCAACACACACATGCACATCTTGCCAATGATCATGTTAAATACTATGTACATTATCTGAAATTTGGTGAATAAACTTGCCCAAGATCATATGGTTAATAAATGGCATAGCCAAGATTTGAGCTCAGGACTTATGCCTTTAAACACTAGAATATATGGCCAGTTCTGTTAAGCTTATTCTGGTGGTGACTGCACAGAAGAATTAAACCAAAATCAGAATATTTCTGCCTTCACTGGAAAAATTTTTTTTTCTTGAGGTAGGTGGTCAAATACATAAATAAGATTTCACTAGAATCAGGATATATATATAGGAGATGGACTTTCAGTGTTTTCTGTTTGATTTTTCTATATTATTTGTTTCTTTTGCTATTTTTATTAACTTAAAACACAAGAAAAGTTTATTGATCCATGAAGTGAATTGCTTCACATGCCACAGGCTTTATTCTTAAAATATACTACTTCCTAAAGGAGAGGTTGAGTTACTTGGAACATTTTTTGCTGGGTTTATTTTTTGCAGGGAGTGGAAATTTGGAATTTTTAGTTGTCTTTCTATATTTGGCTTACTCCTAAATATTTTTAATGGTAATAGTTGCAATGTAGCAGTAATATCCTATGTCCACAGCAAAATAAAATTCAACCCTGTGCCAGTCTGAGGTCTACAGGAACCTCAATTTCTTGTGTATACCAAGTATGCTCTGTACGCTAAGTATCATACCTCTTGTATATGTATTAATACTTGTTTGAATTCGTGTATCTTTTCAATTAAGATATTTAATACCTGGCTGCTATTGAGTGACATTCTTACTTCAACATATTTTGACCTTAAAAGATATCCTTATAAGTGCACAATGTTGGGAATAATTTTTTGGTATAAAAGTACTTTTGTGTATTCTAAATTCAATCACCCTTTTAGGGCTTCTGGCTCTTCTCTTTCATATGTAAGGGGATTATACTTTATCATATAATATCATATAATACATAACTCCTTGGGATTTTGACTTTCCTTTCCTGTCAAACATAGGAAAGGAAAACTAAGACCCATAATACAAAAGATGTTATATGCCAGTGTGTTATAAATGCCAAGTGACAGGTACAGAAAACAAATGCAATATATCAACTGAACAAGTAAAGAGCATCAAAGATAGAATGGTCAGAAGAGGCCTCCCAGAAAAGAAGAACAAGGGTGGACCTTGAAGGGAGGTTAGAGTTTCACTAGATAGAGAGTATGGAAAGGATTTTGGTGAGAAATCACTGCCCATGAAAATAACTTTTATTTTTCCTGTAGCAAAATGGGAAAAAATAGTTTATAATAGCAGTGCACTCTTCCCACTGTCAGGCACTTGGAGGTTAAAATGTACATTTTTTTCTGTAATAGTGACGGGGACTCACCTCCCTAGGAGGTGTATTAAAATATGGTGGGAGGGAGAGGTTGGTGGAATGGTGGTCAGGATTGTGTAGACTTTAACAGTGCTCTCACTAAACTGCACATGAAAATGTGTGGTTTGTAGGGACATTCTTATAAAGCTTTGTTGAAACTAATAATGCTTAGGAGAATTAATTAAGACTTTAGGACTCATCATTTCTAACACTAGACAAGGAAAGTCTCCTCTGGGGAAGAGTTTTTTTTAATCTATTTGCCCATTATTTACTTTGCTGAGTTTAGGTCTGTTAGTGTCTTTTATAGTTTCTAAAACAAATATGTAGTTGATGAATTTATGAATTAAGTTCTTGAAATTATGAGATAACCATTTTTATTTAAAGATTTCATAAAATAATACTGTTTTCAAATTTTCAAGAATTTGTTTCAAAGTGAATTGTGAAATTCAAACTTGGTCACATTCATTGTTTACTCTTTGAAAAATACTATTCAAGACATTTTGATGTAGTAACTTTCTTTTTTATTTTAGTTTGCTGTATATAAAATATAGGAGAGGTTGTGAAACATTATATTTAAGATTAATTTCAGCTTGAAGGTGCTTGTACTTCCAAAGAAGGTGAATTTCACCAGCTAGTGGTTTTGGTCAGAAGATGGCCTGGACACTTAGATTGAACAGTGTGAAGAATCTGGAAATGGGTCTAATAGAAGGCAAATGTCATGAAAGCCCTTGGCTCTATATATGTGGCAATTGAGAGAAGGACATCAGCACTCCAAGAACTTGTCAACTCCCAGTTTCATTTCTTCACAAGCTAAGGTCCCTTGGCAATGGAGAGATCCTTTCCAGAAATAATGAACCAGGATAGCAAGTATTGCTAAAGCAAACTGTAGAAACATTATGGCATAATTTTCCAGAAATGGTGCTTTTTACTCCCATACTGACTTTATTTATTATGTTTAGTAATGTTATTTCCTCAAAAATATTTCTCTGACTTCTGTTTATCTCTCTTGCTTTTTTTTTTTTTTTTTTTTTTTGTGAGCAACTTGATTCTTTCATTTGCTCATTTGTTCATTTAACAAATACTCATCAAGCATTTATGTGCCAGGTTGTGTTCTAAGTGTTAAGAATTCAGTAATAAGCAAAGTAGACAAACCTTCTGCCTTAATGGTTTTTATATTTTTAGTAGTAGATAGAAATAAGTAAGTGAAGTATATGTTATATTGGTGATAAATGTTAAGGAGAAATATAGAGCAGGGAAGATAAAAGGAATATTTGGGGGTAATTGCAAATTTAGAGCACATATATGAATATCTGACGAAAGAACATTGCAGGCAGAGCAACAAACCCAGCATCCTTAAGGCCTGGGCTTAACAGTATGGATGAAACAGAATGAGAAAAGAGTAATGGGAAGTCCCTGGCTGACTTTGAACTCGGTGGTTTCACAATCTGATATGCATTTTAAAATGATAATCTTGACTATATTTTAAGACTAACCTATAATAAGTAAGTGTGGATCCAAGGAGACGATTCAGGAGGCCAATGCAATAAGGTTGTGAAAGATGATGTATTTTATTAGATTCTGGATGTATTTTAAAGATAGGGCCAACCAGATTTTCTAACTGGGATAGTGGGTATTATGTGAGGGAGAAGAATTGAGCTTAACACCAAGGTTTGGGGCCTAGGCAAAAGTCTGCAGGAGGAGCTATTTGGGGAATGGGAGAGGTTAGGAGTTTGGTTTAAGACACATAAAGTGTGAAATGTCTACTAAGCATCTATTTGGAAGTTGTTGTGAGTTGACATCAGTGTATAGTTGTAGACCGACTATATAAACTTGAGAGATGTTAATTTCCTCCTTTTTTTTGGAGTAATACTTCTTTTGGTACTGGGGATTGAACTCAAGGATGCTTAGCCACTGAGCCACATCCCCAGTCCTTTTTTCATTTTTTAAATTTTGAGATAGGGTCGCGCTAACTTGCCAGGTCTGGCTTTGAAATTGTGATCCTCCTGCCTCAGCCTACTCAGTTGCAGGTTTGATGTGTGCTATCGTGCCTGGCTGAATTTATTTTAACTTCTAAAGATACTTGGCCCAAAGCAAATCATTAGTTCCTATGGGGATAGAACAATTTGCTTCTAATCAAAATGTGAAAATAAAAAGTGTTGTCACTGTCCTTTAAAAATGTATGTGACTGTAAATGGAACAATTTGGCTGTTCCTCAGAGTTAAGATGGTTAAAAATGGTAACTCACAGTTATCATTATGAACCAACAGTTCTACTGCTAGCTGTATACTCAAGAGAATATGAAAACTGTTTTTTTTGTATACCAGTTTTCATAATGGCATTACTCATAATAGCCCCAAAGTGGAAACAGTCTATATATCTAGCATGTGATGAGTGGAGAAATAAATGTGGTATAATCATACAATAGAATATTATGTGGCCATAAAAAGCAATGCATTACTGATACATTCTAAACATTATGCTGAGTGAAAGAAGCCAGATACAAGAGGGTCATATATTATATGGTTCCATTTATATGAAATGTTTGAAATAGGTAAATCTATAGAGATAGAAGATTAGAACTAGGGCAGAGGGAAATAAGGAGCAATAACAGCTTGATGAATATTGGGTTTCCTTTTAGAGTGATGAAAAAGTTCTGGAACTAGATGAGAAACTTCTGGTAATGGTGCCTGATCAATGCTGGGAATATACTAAAAATTACTGAAATGTACAATTTGAAAGTAAATTTTAATGGTACAAGTATTATTTCTCAATTTTTTAAACAGATAACAGGAAAAAATGTGTTTTGTATGCATTCATGTGAACACGAGAACTAAAGCAACCTATGGGGACCTTATTTCTAAAGCTTTCCCTGGAGGAAGTTGAATGAAGCAAAAATTGCCACACCTAACCTGCTTTAACTTGCTTTGTTTAAAGAGGCTGAGATTAGGTAGAAATAGAAATTAAGAGGGAATTTGGGATCCTATTCTTGGTAAATCATGAGTGAGCCTCATTTCTTTTAGAGGATGGGTGGAGGTTATTAGGGATTGACCCAGAGAAGTTTTATGACTGAGCCACATCTCGAGCTCTTTTTATTTTTTACAATACCTTTATTTATTTTTATGTGATCTTGAGGATCTAACCCAGTGTCTCACATATGCTAGGCAAGCACTGTACCACTAAGCCACAACCCCAGCCCTCGAGCTCTCTTTATTCTGAAACAGGGTCTATGAGGCTTATGGCCTCACTAAGGATCAGGCTGGCGCCTTGAACTTGTGATCCTCCTGCCTCCGCCTCCATTATTGCTAGGATTACAGGCATTTGCCACCATACCCAGCTAGTGAGTCTGATTTCTTTAATACCCATTTTTATAGGTATGACCTAGACAAGAAAAAAAAGGCTTTATGATTATTATGATCATTATCTTTGTGAGTTTCAGAGAGAAGGAACCAGCTTATAAATAAGTTTATGAGGTCTTCAAGTTAGTAAAGATGGTCTCTTTTTCCCCCAAAAACTGTAATTAAAAAATATAGACGGGGCTGGGATTGTGGCTCAGCAGTAGAGTGCTCACCTAGCACGTGCAGGACCTGGGTTCGATCCTCAGCACCACATAAAAAAAATAAAGGCATTGTGTTAAAAAAATATATAGAGAGAGAGAGCACTCAATTTGCAGTAAATGGTTTGGCCAACCCAAAATGATCTTTGACTTCTTAAAAACATTACCATCAAAGATTTATGTTTAGAAAGTACATGAAAGGGTTATTTTTAATTTTTTGTATATCACTTACTTTAATGTTATTTTTTGATATATAAGTCATATACCATAAAATATGCCCTTTAAATTTATTTTGAAAAAATAGTCTCTTTAGAATGAAAACCTTTACAAAACAGAGGTACATATTATTTCATGGCTGTCAACTGCATGACTTAACATTTTCAGCATTTTAAAAGGTAAGAGGAGGTAGACATCTATGTAACTGACTCAAATACCGCCCTGTGAGCTATGCTATCGCAGTAATTTAAAGGAAGTGCAGATGAGCACAGAGACGGGATGTTTATTTTGTTGGGGAGAAATTTCAGGAGGAGTTTCCATGATTTGAGCCTGAGAGACTCCAGTAGGATTTCAGTTGTTGGGGAGGAAAGTGAATTACAGATAATAGAATACCCAAAGTCCTGTAAGTCTGTGTGGTAGATGAGGTAGGAGAGAAAGAAGGAATAGTGAGGTTAAGGGCACACCAGATTATGCAAGCGTTGGATGCTATTTTAAGAAATTTAGATTTTATTCTGCGGCACCTATTTTAATTGATGAGGTGCATAATCAAATGTTTCTGAGATTTACTGGTAGGAAAGTCATGATGGAGCTAGAGAATTTGGCAAAGGGTCAAGTTAGGAGGCATTTAGTGACAGCAGATGAACTAAGGCAGTGGCTTTGATATTAGAAAAAGTGTGCTGAATTGACTAATTATTTTCCCCAAAAACTTATGTGTTGAAACTTAATCTCTAATGTGTTGGAGGTGGTCTTTGGACCAAATCTTTATGAATGGGATTAGTGTTCTTATAAAAGACACTGGAGAGTTCCTTCACCTCCTTCTTAGTGAGGACACAAGAGGATGACCAGCTATGAACAAGAAAGCTGACCCTCATCAAACATAAGATCTACCCAGTATCTTGATTTTGGACTTCACCCTCCAGAATATGAACAATAAAATGTTTGTTGTTATAAACCATATTATTTATAGTATTCTGTTATAGTCACCTGAATGAACCAAGACATAAGTAAAACATTTTGGAAGCAAAAAGTTTATACAACTTGCTGAACAGTAGAGAGGTTGAAGAGGGTAGAAATATAAATGTTTCTTTTTACTCCGTTTTTCACTGATCTGATTTGTCTTGAAGAAAGATAACACCTATGCTACTAGAAATTAGGTAGTCTTGAAGGTATCCTTTCCTTCCAATACATAAGATTTTAGAAACTTGAATATTTCTTAATCTTACTGTTTGTCAGATATTACCTAATTGTTCAGGCTTTGAGTTAGTTTTCGTTTGTGCATTTGGAAATGGGTGAATAGTCATCATTTTGGCTAATGAATAGTCTTTTTGTTTCCAAATGAAACTGCATCTCTATGTTGTGCTTTTGTGTTTAATTTTAAACTTTTGTGTAGTGGAATAATAAAAGTAATTAAAAGCATTGGGCATTGCAATATCATGTTTTCGTTACAGGAAGTCATTGTGCCATCTTCAAGTTTCCTCTTAATAATGTTTAGTCATTTATTTTGAACTTCAAACATAAACATAATAATAAGCACATATGAGAAATTATTAGAAATATCAGAAACACATGCAAAATTATTTTTGGTGTTTAAATTTAGGGAAAATCTAGTCCATTAAGACTTTTTTGCACATTTGACTAGTGAAAAAAATAATGTAAGATTTGGCTCTTCTAATAGCTTAGATATAGGTACATTTGACCATTTTTATTCATAGCTTTGTACTAAGACATGTAACAGGATTTTATATTAGGCAGAACATATTTTTTTTTAATATTTATTTTTTAGTTGTTCATGGACACAATAGCTTTATTTATTTATTTTTATGTTTTGCTGAGGATCAAACCCAGGGCCTTGCATGTGCTAGGCATGCACTCTACCACTAAGCCACAACCCCAGCTCCAGGACATATTGATTTTATAAATGTTTACAAGAAAACACTGAATTTGACAAAACTAATTTATAAATTATTTCAGTGTAAAACTTTCATGCTTAAAAATTTTAAGTATTAAATACTGTTTGAAACAGCTTATTTATTCAAAAGCAACTCAGTAAAATTTAAAATACTTTATGGACAAAATGTAGTGAAAAGAATAAAAATTGTAAATGTAAAAAGCACACAGTGTTTTAAAAATAAATTGATTCTATTAATTTTGTTTCTAAATTAAACTTAATATTTGATCAGAATTTTGTAATATCAATTTATTTTTAGTATTTGAAATTATTTTGAATAACAAATATAAGTAAGTGGAACAAAATCCATCAGGCACAATGGAGTATAATATTGAAAAGTAAGTTGTCACCCCATCCCTAAATCACACAGGTCTTCTTTCCTGTACCTATTCCAAACATTTTCATTATTTATTTATTTATTTACTTTGAAATATTTTTTTAGTTGTCAGTAGACTTTATTTTGTTTATTTATATCTGGTGATGACAACAGAACCCAGTGCCTCACACATGCTAGGCAAGTGCTATACCACTGAGCCACAACCCCAACCCTTCATTGTTTATTTTTAAGTTCTTGAATCTTGACTTTGCCTGCCTATACCTGGTAAATGAATTGCTGTATGGAAATATAGTTTTAGGCCCAGAATAACCTGGAGAGATAACCAGCTGTGTTCTCCTAGCTGGTTCCTTAATCCATTGTCTCTTTGTATTAGAGTTTCCTTTCCCAGCTTCCCTTACACTTAAGGCAGAGTTATGGAAAGTGGGAGATGGTTAATGTGATAATCTTTTACTCATACTACAAATAAACCCTGTATTCCTTGATTTAAAAAAAAATGAAGACTAAGATTTTGGATGACACAAAATCTTATTCCTATAGCTAATCATTATTATAATTTGAAACTCTGTATAGGTCTGTATTATGCAGCAAAGGTCATGTGTTTGACATTCAAGCCCCTAGAGTTTAGATGAGGGATACAGAACCTTTGACTATTATTTTAAAGTAGATAACCCTAACCTCATTATAATTGGAAGACACCCACCCACCAGCCTGTGGAGATTTAGTGGTAGTGAGTAAAGAGAGTTGGATAATTATGAGAGATGGGATCCTGAAAGGTGGGCTAGCTAATTTCTATTTCTATGACTTAGTTAAAGGAAGTTTACCCAGTGATAGAGAAGGTTCCCCAGACTTGCAAGTTTCCTTGGATATTAAAGTTATGCATTTTCCTCAGTCTTTCTGTTAATATGGGTATAAGTGAGAATTCACTAAACTCTTAAATTTGAAGAAATAGAAGTAAAGAGGGGAATACTATTTAAATTCATAGAATTTTAGAACCTCTACATCATTTTTTGAACAAAGGACATGATCTGGTTGAAGTAACATGTTTGAGGCAACATGCGGATTATGACAGATATAGACTCTCAACTGGGATTCCTGAGTTGCAGGCCCTTGCTTTTTCTGCTGGATCACATTATCAGTCATCTTAACCCCATTCATTTCTGTCCTGTAGTGAGGGATTTCCCTAGAATTCCACTTGACCTTCTCTAGAGCAAAGTTTGGACAGTGAGAGATCCTGACTTCAGACTCCTTTTCAACAAATAATCAATACCCATTTTCCTTTTTTTTTTAATCTTTTTTTTTAATGTGTCATGAACTTACTTGTTTTCTTAACAAAAAGTCATGCTGATCTTCTGTATATTATTCCAATTTTAGCATGCTCCCCACTGAAGCAGGTCATGTACATAGTAAATGTTCCTGACATGTTTAGGAACATTATACCAAAAATTCAAACTGAATGTATTTGGCTGCCTTGACATTTCTTTTTTTCTTTTGGAAAGGAATGTATTTAAATGAGAAACAGTTCTACTCCTCTAATGAAAAGAAAAAAGGAAAGTTTTAGGTTATTTATTTGAGTGAAATAGATTGTAGAACTTATGACCCTAATTTTCCATTATTTTCAACTAAGTTGGCCATTACATAAGGCACAGTGAAAGAAAAAATCTGACATGTTAGAACCATTAATGTTTTAATCTAGTTTTCTGATTAAGCCTATTTAACAATAGGATTTTTAGCCATCAGAAATGTAATTTATCTATTCTGCATCATACCAAGGAATTTGAAAATTCATCAGATTTGCTTTGAAAAAAAAAATATATATATATATATTTATTTTGCTATGGCATTTGGTTTCATGACAGTTTTCAAAGGCAATTTTCAGGATAACCTGATCTTTTCAGAATAAGCTTCTCCTTCCTTCTGAGGAACTGAAAGCTACATTATTATGGTTAGTGCTTGAATAAAATATAGTTGCATTTGGTTTTACTATGAGTATAGAAGAAGTGATTTTTAAAAAAATATTCTTGATCATCTTAGTTTTTAACCATTTTTACCTTTATAATGTGATAATCAAAAGCTAGTACTGCCAAAAAAATGCAAATATTATTGAATGGAAACTTGAGATAATGGGTTCATTTGGTTATGTTTAAGTGAGTATTGATGGGATAGAAAAGGAAATTTTTTAATCAGATCTGTTTTAGAATCCTTTTGGCCTTTAGCAAATTAGATACCTTCTCTGAACCTTTTTATTCTTTTGTAAAATTTAGATAAAAATCTGTCTCTTAAATTGCTACAAAGATTAATTGAGATAACATGTAAAGTATGCCATATGTGTACTATACTCATTAAAGCTTTGTTGACCAAACCAGGCATGGATGAGCATGCCTATAATCCCATCTACTTGGGAGGCTGAGGCAAAAGGATCACAAGTGAAGCCAGCTTCAGCAACTTAGTAATGTTCTGTCTCAAAATTAAAAAAAAAAAAAAAAAAAAAAAAAAAGTACTGAAGATATAGCTCAGTGGTTCAATTCCCAGTACTCAGAGGTTGGGGCGGGGCAGGGTGGCAGAAAGATGTATTGACTAAATGTTTGCTGTTTGTAACCTGGCCTGCATCCCACCTTGTGAGACAGGAAGATGAAGGAGGCAACCATAAAATGAAGGTAGGAGCATATTAAAGAAACTGTCCATTTACTAAGTTGACAAGGATTCAGTGTTTAATCAGAATAAACTAGTCTGTAAGCATTGTGACTAATTGAGGTTTTAATTCACTACTGTTATTAGAAAGATTCAGAAAGAAATGAATTTTTCATATTCCTGCTTTGTTTAAATAGAAAGATATGAATTTTGTTAATTTTCTCTGAGGGTATTTTTTTCCATTGATAAATAGCATCTGACTCTAAATTTGTTTCAATTCTAAGTTTTATCAGAGGGATTATTACAACTTAGAATTTAAATATGTTTTACATCTACTTTGAAAGTTATTTTACAGAGTAATAGATTGTTCTGATGATTATAAACTTGTGTAGTAATTGGAACTAAGGAAAACTTTTTTCCTAAATGGAAGAAAAACAGCCACTTGGAGACTGTCACATTATAAAGCAAATGATGTATTGTTCTTTCTTAGCCATTAACATCGGCTCATATTTTTAGATAGAATGGGGACTTTTTATGACATTAACTGTGTGTCATGTTCTGAATGTATCTAGGAGACAGGAATTTTCAATCACATGTATTTTTTATTTGCTCTGTATTTTTAGGAATTTACTTAACAATTTGAAATCCTGAAGAGTTCTACATAGATGATAAAGTTAGATATGAACTTTTCAAAGCTTTACACTCACCAGTTTGTATGCCTCATTTCTGGTAATGTTCTTGGAAATCAATCACATTTGAAAATCTAGTTCTTGGCCAACAGCATCTGTTTGCACTTTACATACTTTGAAAGTATTTTTTTGAATTGTAAAAAAAGCAAACCAGATGATACAGACTTTTCTTACCTGATTGAAAATTGTTTAAAGTTTAGTTAAACTTTAACAGATTAATATAAATAAAGCTATGATTGTCTAAATGCATAGAGTATTAAAATAAAGTTTTTTTAAGTGGAGGGAGGGGAGGGGAGGGGTTGGGAAGATAGGAAGGATAGTAGAGTGAAACAGACATTATTATTACTGTGTGTATATATGTGACTGCATGACCAATGTGACTCTGCAATCTGTATACTCAGAAAAATGAGAAATTATATCCCATCTGATTCAAATGTATGGTAGATATGTCAAGATCACTGTACTGTCATGTGTTACTAAGTAAAACAAATAAAAAGAAAGTTTTCTTAAAAAAGGTTTTGAAATTTTTTTAATTTGTTTTAGTTACACATGACAGTACAGTGACCTTGACATATCACACATTTGAATCAGATGGGATATAATTTCTCATTATTCTGAGTGTACAGGTTGCAGAATCACATTGGTCATGTAGTCACGTCTATATTTTAAGAATTGCTACATTACTATAGTGGCATCCGCCCCCACCCCAAACCTAAGGAGGTCTAATTTACCAAAAGTTCTTTCAAGTTTGTGGAATTTTGTAGGTGACTTGATTGGAATATACATTACTAATGAGCAATCAAGGAATGGTGTTGATTGATATGATTGGCATTCCTCCTCCAATTTCTACAGCTCCCAACAGATGTTATGTTATATATGTCATAATATGTGAGCTTTTGAAATACAGGTGTTTTACTATTATAGCAATCTGAGCAACTAGAATCTCTGAAAAGAGAAACCTAGAAAAGATTTTGAGATGATTTTAAGTGTCTAGGATCTAGGTTCACCCATAGGATATGTTCTTTGGATTGGGCTGAGGCTAGGTGCCAAAATTGCAGAGCTCCATGTCTGTAATGATAGCCATTAGCTACATTCGGCTATTAAATACTTGAATGTGACTAGTACAATTGAGATGTGTTGTAATTGTAAAAAACAGTGGACTTTGAAGTCTTAGTACAAGAAAAAATGTAAAATAACTCAGTTGTTTATATTGATTGTGGTTGAAATCAATATTTCATTATAAAATTAATTTAACTTACTGCTTTCACTTTTTAAATGTGGTTACTATACAATTTAAAAGCCTATATACTTGCATTTGTGGCTCACAATGTATTTCTATTGAATTTATTTATATTGTCATAAAGAAGAGAGATTATGGTGTGTTCTTACTGTTGGGAGCTTGCAGAGGTTCAGGCAAATTCTCCCTCAGGATCCTTTAGCTTCAATTATTACAGCTGACTTGGCTGAGCTGGTTTGTTTTACAGTACTGTTGTGAAAACTATTGCCTATGAGCAGCCACTACTTCTCTTTCTAACTCTTGTAATTCATAAAATTAAAGGAAAAGGTTGCTCTGCCCACTATGTCTAATGGTTGCTTGCTAACTCTTGAGTGTCTGCTTCTTGAAGATAGGTGATAAAAACAAAGTTTTAGCTACCATTCATTGGTTACCTGCTATGTACCAGGTACTTTTCCAAGTCTTTTAGATAAAATGTTTATTTCTTTCATCAGTTCTGCAAGATTTCTATTGTAAGATGAAGAAACAGATTCAGATACGTTTGTCTTTAACCTGGGTCAGCTAGTAAGTGGCAGAATCAGAATTCCAACCAGTTCTGCATGGTTCTAGAATCATGCGCTTTGAACTAATACTGTGCTCTCCTCACCATGTTTTTCATTTCCTATGTGTGTCCATTAGTATGAAGCAGAGTGCTGTATATAATGGGGTCTCTTGCCAAATGGTGTTGGCTAATAGCTTCGTAGGATTCTTGAGTTGATTTCCTTTGTCTTGGTGAATGACTTTTGCCCCCGTCCTCACTCCAATCTACCTTCCTTCCCTATTTGTATCTAGTGTATGTTCCAGACATTAATGAAGAAATATAAGCTTTATTTTAAAATTTAATTGATAAATATCATATATATTTATTGTGTACAACATGCTGTTTTGAAATATGTGAATATTGTGTGAGAATGCTTATAATTTGCAGTTTTTAAGAGAGACAAGTTTACAGCTTGTTGAGCAGTATAGATCATCTAAAGCCTGTGAAAGAGCATCTTTCTCACCTTGAAAAATCAGTCAACAAAAAATGTTTCAGATGCTTTCAGGAAGAGATACAAGAAGAGTCTCCTGAATGCCAACAGTATCAAACCTTAGGCTTCAGACACCTACCATATAAGGAAGGGGCTTTTTATAGACAAAGAGTTGAAATAAAATAATGGGATAGAATAAGCATAATGACTGGATAAATCTTGTATAATCCTAGATCATCTCTTAATGGCCATGCCCATGACTTTGTTACATTAAGAATCAGAGGAAAAGGAAGTAGTCTCTGTATTGGTATGCTAATTGCTAAATTAGAATAGATTTAATCACAATTTATAAGTGCTCTGATGCGCAGGATGCTACATTTACTCACCCACTTCGGCCTTCACTCAGACTTGGTGACTTGGGAAAGATGAGGAGAGAAAAGAAGAACAGAGTTTCAAAGAGTAAAACTGTACTGGGAAGGTGGATAGCAAGGAGACTTGGGCAAGTTTAAAGTGCAAATCTCTTTTATGTATGCACTTGTACATTATAACACTAACTATAAGACACTATTATTTCAGGCAAGAAACTGATATATTAGAAAGAAAGTAAAATTTTTGACTAGGTGATGTACCTGATTACCCTAACTATAACCTTAGGAAATTATAAAATCTGAGATAATCATTGTCTTTCTACACGGATTTTTCCTTTATGATTAAAGAAGATCATGAAAATACCTTGTTTATGCTCATATATTGCACATGTTGTTATTTTTATACTGTTAATTATTTGCTTACTCTTTTTTTTTTTTTTTTTTTTTTTTTTGAAGTGCTGGGATCAAACCCAGGCATTGTGCAGTCTAGGTGAGCGTTCTACAACTGAGCTACATACCCAGCCCTAATTGTTTATTCTTTATCTGAAATATTGCTTACCTAAAACTTGGGGAGGAAAAAATGTGTACCCCAAAACATTCACACTATGATTAAGAGAAGTGAGAGTTAAATGGCCAATTTAAATAGGGCCAATTTGGCTCTCATCCCTAGGCTTTATAAAAGAGACAGTGGCAGCCTTGTGGGTGAGGGGAATGTGGGCCTAATTACTTGTTTAATTTAGTCATTCATCCTTTTAACCCCTTTAAAACTTGACTTTTGTAGGTCAATTATATAATGCATGTACACATGATGTTTCTTTTAGCATAAAGCCCTGTAGCTATTTTTTTAAAAAAGATTTTGATATATTCATAGCTGTAAACTTGGTTTGCATTTCTCTGAGGTTCATGGTCTTCAACTTCCTACCAAGTGAAGGGTTGCTATAACTACCAGATGGCAGGCTTTCCTAATCGAGTGCTAGATGCCAACAGACTAATACAGAATAGATGTGTGCAGAATTCAAGCACAACATTTGATGTATTGTTTAAACTGCTAATCCAGTAAATTTAATATAAAGAGTCTAAACCAAATACATTTCATGTTGTCATACAATTGTTTGGTTCTCAGGGCAATCCAGAATGCATATTTAAAGTATGTGCCATGTAAAATGCTAGGTATGGGAATATTTTACCAAGTCCTGGTTAGAAATTTATTTGGAATTCATCCAGCTGGCAGATCAGTTGTACTAATCAGATGGATCCATTTCTGGGGAACAGGATTTCATTGTGGGAGCAGTGTTCCTGAGATGTAGTTACTTTAAAAATCAGTTGATTTCCAATTTAAAAATTCTGAAATGCTGTATTAAAATATGTGTAAGTACAAACATTATGCACATAGTGCAAATACTTAATGGCTTATGTTGTGTTCTTATTGCTGGGAGCTTACGAAATAACAGAAGGGACAATAAATTCATTGTTCTGTACTCAATTGTTTTTAATTTCTCCTTTGAATTCCTGGGATCATTACTTGCTTTTTCCATTAGTATCTATGAACATGAAAAAGCTAAAGTACAGAGAAAGCTGGAAACTCATACAGTTTAAGGTTTTAAGGTAGATTGGCTTAGTCAGAGACCACTTGGTAAAAATGAAAAGATCATAGATGAGGAGTAGACCTGAAGAACTAATATAGATCTTTGTTAACCTTAAGGTTACCATTTATAATATTATACATTGTCATTTTCACATGGTGAAACCTCATGCCCCAAAGTAGCATTTTCCATACTGTGTTATGCGGATCATTAATTCTAAGAGATTTCTCAAGAAAAATAGTTTCAAATATGTTCAGGGAAATTTTTTTTTTTTTTTTTAGCAGTATTGGGGATTGAACCCAGGACTAGGCAAGCATTCTATCACTGAGCTACACCTCCAGCTGTTTTTTATTTTTATTTTGAGACAGGGTCTTGATAAGTGGCCCAAATAGGCCTCGAACTTGTGATTCTTCAGTCTCAGCCTCCAGAATAGCAAGATTACTATTGGGAGCCATGAAACTATCTCTACAGAGAGCATAGCAAATGAAGTATTGCTGTTAAGTACTGGGTTTACCTCTTTTTTTTTTGTTGTTAAAATTCAGTGTATCTCTATTTAAATATGTCACTAGATCATAGAAACCAATCTCTAGTAAAATCAATCCCCATAGTGAAACTCCTATTTCTTAGAACATACTTTAAAAACAACGCCTTTAAGTAATGAGTTAACAGATTTCAGAGTTTATTTTTGTGATGATTCTCTTCTTGAAAATGAAAAATTACATTTGGTAGTTACAAATACATCTGCTTGGAAAATATAATGCTTGTGTTATAAAATCAGTATTTATAAGGTCATTTTACATAGAAATGTTAATTTCTATGGGGTATGTCTTTGAATTAACATTGACATATATGGGGGGGCATTTCAATGCCTTCTGTAAATACAGTTTTCCTTTTATTTAAAAAAATTACATTTACTTCCTATAGACCATATAATTTCTTTAGCAAGCTATTTTATAACTTAAATTATATATTTTAATAATAAATTAAGCCAGGTAGGTGGCACACACCTGTAATCCCAACAGCGGGGGAGGCTGAGACAGGAGGATCACAAGTTCAAAGCTAGCCTTAGCAAAAATAAGGTGCTAAGCAACTCAGTGAGACCCTGTCTCTAAATAAAATATAAAATAGGGCTTGGGATGTGGCTCAGTGGTCAGATGCCCCCCTGAGTTCAATCCCTGGTACATCATCATCATCATCATAATATAAACTTCAATTATTTTAAAGTTAATTATTAACGAGATGTTTTAGGGGCAATTAAACTAGTCTGTAATTGTTTTCTTTTGAACCAAAAGGCAAATCAAAGATTTCAGTAATCTAAGATACTGCTTTAAAATCAATTATTATATAATGAGGTTTTGAAATTTAAACTCAACAATGATACTATAAGGATATTCAAATTATTTATCTGTACCAAAGCCTACTATTTAAAGTAACCTGAGTATACATCAAGGACTTTTAAGCATTTCTTTGCTTTCCATTAATTCCTTAAAAATGACAGCTGAGAGTACTTTTTTTTAATTACAGTTAAATATGGATCCTGAATCATCTCAGCTTGAAAAATTGGAAAGTTGTGTCCTTATGAGTAATAGGAAAATACTAAATATAGACAAGCTTATAAGTGTAAGTGTAAGCTAGGACATAAATTAAGTAAATTAAACCAAAAAAGCTTAACCAGCCGTATTTCAGATTTGGAGACATGTAATCTATAAATGTAACCTCCTACCAGAAAAGAAATAGTTCTTCTTCTGTTAACCACCAAACCAAGTCATGAGATAATGTTTTATTTTTACTTGTATTTGGATATATTAGCTTTGGCTTGCCATTTCTTGAATAACTAAAAATGGCATGTTTAATACTAAGTAGTATTTATGACTAGACCATCAAATACCAAATGGAATTTTGAGGGAGGAATTTCTTTAGACCAAAATATAAAATAAACATTTTTTTCTTAATGTTAGTCTAGGTAATCATGTCATCCAGGTTTTTACCCTTCTTCAGTTCATCCATCCGCTCTGTGCCCCCTTGCAGCTGTATCTTCATTGATAACTCTTTCTACCTCCATCTCCAAATCCAGCCATCACCACCCCATGTTTTAAAGGAATTATAGGCAATAGGGAATAGACTAACTAGAGTAGTTTTTTTTTTTTTTTTTCCTGAAGGACATTGCTAGGTGAGGACTCCTAAAGATTAATGTGATAATTTAACTCCTCCAAGAAGGAGCTGCCCAGCAAGTGGAATCAAAAACTTTAAACCCAAGCTAGACTGGCTCATAAACAGAAGCTACACTTGGAGAGTTGTCAGCTACCTGTCATCACCCCTCTCTTCTTGCCATTACCAGTGATAGCATGAATTGTTTTAGACCAGTCAGGCATTTGAAGTACCTACAATGCTTGTTAAAACCAGACCCCCACACTTTCTGACTTCTTAAGTTAGGAGTGAGGCCCATTAATTTGCACCTTCCAAGTTTTCCTGTGATGCTGTGACATGTACTACTAGGGCATGATTCCCAGTGACATACCTTCAACCATGCCCCACCTGCCTACAGTTACCACTGGTCCATTCAAACTAGGATGGATTGATTAGGTTACAGCTTTCACAGTCCAGTCAGTTTGTCTCTGAACACTCCTGCACTTACATAAGAACTTTTGGGAGCCCTTCATACTGGAACCATGAACCTCCTTTCATCAATTGATGGATAGTTATGTTGCTTCTATTTCTTGACTGTGATGAATAGTGCTGTGATAAATGGGAGTATAGATGACTCTTTGCCATACCGATTTCATTTCCTCTGATTTATACCCAATATGGGATTGCTAGAGCATATGGTAGTTCTATTTTTAATTTTTTGAGGAACCTCCATATTGTTTTTCCATAATGACTGTATCAATTTGCTTTTCCATCAACAGGTCAGAAGGATTCCCTTTTCTCCAAATCCTTGCCAAAACTCTTTGTCTTTAGTTTTTTGATAATAGCCATTCTAACTGGAGTGAAGTGATACCACATCATAGTTTGGATTTGCATTTCCCTGATGATTAGTGGTAGCATTTTCATTTTTCACATATGTTTTGGTCATTTATATGTCTTGAGAAATATCTATTTAGGTCTGTTGGCCAGTTTTTATTTTTATTTATTTATTGCTGTTGAGTTGTTTGACCTTCTTTATTTATGTTCTGGATATTAACTCCTTGGCAGATGTAAGGTTTGCAGATATATTCTCCCATTTCTGTAGATTGTCTCTGTACTGTGATGATTATTTCCTTTGCTGTACCAAAGCTTTCTAGTTTGATATAATCACATTCATCAGTTTTTGGTGTTGTTTCCTATACCTTTGGGTCTTATCCAAAAATTTCTTGCCTATTCTAGTGTCCTAAAATGTTTACCTTATGTTTTCTTTTAGAGTTTCATGTCTTAAGTTTCATGTAAGACTTTCAAAAGCCACTTTGAGTTGATTTAACTGATGTGAAATAGGAGTCTAGTGTCATTCTTCTGCATGTGGCTGAGTTCTTAAGATGTGTCTACTGGCTTCCTTCAGAACCAATGGAGAGGGGATGAGGAGAGAAAAGATGGAACCCCCACAGGTTTTTAATAACCTGATTTTGTATACATACCATTGCTTCTGTCATTTGCCATTGTTCTCTTAAATCAACCATGGTACAGTGTGAGAGGGGACTCACAGAGTATGAATGCTGTAGAGTGGAATCACTGGGAATCATATTAGAGTTTGTCAACCATAAACATTAATGCTGCCTTTAAATCATTAAGATAGTTTGTTTTCATTTTTGTTTTTTCTTTTCTCACAGATTTCCAATTTTAATCTTATAAAGATATGTTATAAGGGACAGATTGACACTGGCAGGATCACATAGCACAAATTAATTGTAACCTGTTAATATGTTTGTATTAGTGCAGTAATTTTGGATGATTATCATCCATCATTAGGAGTACTTAACTGCAAATTTAAGTACTCAGTATCCCATTGCAATATAAAGCAGATAATAGGTTTATAATGAAGATGATATTATGAAAACATTTTTACACAATGTTGAGTTATTTAGGAGCACTGAAGGATTTATAAGAAGTTGAATGATATGGTCAGATTTATGGTTTTAATATCTTATTTTGGCAGTGGTATTGAGAGTAGATGGAGAAGATACGTGGTTGAAGTTAAAGAGATTATGGTCATATTTCAGGAAAAAGAGAATAAATTCCTGAAATAAATGAGGAGTCTCAGGGATAGAAAGGAAATGACTGGCCTGAGAGGAAATGTAATAAAATCGGAAGGAATTGGTTACTACCTGGATGTGGGAGATGAAGGTCAAGAAACTTCTGGTTTTCTGGCATGGAGAAAGAAAACTAGAACGAAGATATCTCCGTATAATCAGAACATGTAGATGATATGAATTTGATTTTTTTTTCAACATGTGAAGGTTGAAGCATTTGAACAACAGTGGATACTGTACCCAGTGGGCAATTAGACATATAGATCTGGAGCACTGGCTCGATGTTTGACAGGACAGGAAAAACAGATCTGTGAGTTAATGACAGGAGAAATTCACGGAATGAATTTGTGAAAGGCAGATGAGGTTTTTCAAAATGAATATGCAGAGTGACACTTATTAGGACCAAACTTAGTTGAATATTAAGGTATGATCTTTTTTTGTTGTTGTTTTTAAAGAGCCACAATCCAGGCTAAGAAAACGCCAGTGTAAGTATCCATTTCATTTTCAGCCCTGTTTGAGTTTGTATTGAATCAGTACCAAGGCTCCTTCTGTGTGACTTTGAATGAACCACTTAATATCTTTGAGCCTGTTTCTTCTTCTATAAAATAGGGGTGGGGGTTTCAAATCAGTGGTTTTCCAGCCTTTTTCTGCTGCATTATGTGTGACAGGATATTCACATGCACAGCACATGTCCACAGATGTGCTCAGAATTATGGGCAATTTCCTTTGCTCTAGCTTCCGTCATATAAGAAATTCAGGTAAATGAGTGTTGTGTTTTTATAAAGATAACCTTGGGATCTGCTTTATGATATACTTCAGTAAGCAAATAATGCAAATTTGAGCAATTCATCAACAAGAAGTTACTTTCAGTAGAAAGTACTTTTCTAGATGAAAAGGACATTCTGGTAGTGAGACTGTACTTAAATCTCCCAGTCTGGTTAGACCACTTCTTAAACTCTTTTGGGATCACAAACCTACTTTGAGAATCGATAGAAGCCACTTGTTCTCCTCAGAAAACTTCATAGGTAATTTTTAAATTTAATTTGAGAGATTTCAATTAAATTTTCTGAACTTATCTGTGGTATCTCTTGGGATTTTTGGGACCCTGTGTTAAAAAAATTCTTGATCTAAATAAATAAATTGCCTTCTCTTAAAATTTTATGACTTTATTTGCTGCAAAAGGAAGTTTCATATTTTGAAAATAAGCTTTGGGAATATTTTATTGTAGTTTCATTTATATCAGAGTTTGCCATAATTAAAAGATAATTGTGTATTCTGTGGGCAAATTAGGGCCACATTAAGAAAAATAAGGTGATTTGAAGTACAACTGTATAAAAATGTGTTAAAATAACCATTCATTATTTTAATTGCAACTCCTTACTATCTTTTTGGAAGGCAAACCAGTGAGGGTAGTGACAGTAAGGCAGCCACAAGATGGCGAAGAACCCAGGTATTCAGGTACTTGACCAGTACAAAAAATAGTTTGGCTCATTTATTTTGTCAAAATCAGTCTTGCCCAAGTGACTTGGAGATGTTTAGAAATATGTTAGGTGAGCTGAGAAATTATGCTATGAATATTTTACAAAATGAAAAACCCTCATCTTTTCAAAAAAGATAATTCATTTCAATTAAAATAATGTTGCTTGTAATCAAGAAATATGCTGTAATAACACAGAACGTATCAGTTTAAAATTAACACACTAATAAAATATTAATGACAGTTATCTTTATTGACACTTGAATTTTATCTGATATTTTTTTCCTTCGATTTTTTTACTTCTTAGACTTGGGAACCAAATCTAATTCTGCTGATAATTGCAAGTACTCCTCTTTTTTCACCATACAGTGTTTTTTAAGAGAAAACTTACATAATGATAAAGCAATATGATTTTGTTCTTTGTCTGAAATTATATACCTGCTGGGCATAGTGGTACATGCCTGTAATCCCAGTTGTTTGGGAGACCAGGGCAGGAGGATCACAAGTTCAAGGCCAGTCTCAGCAATTTAATGAGGCTTTAAGCAACTTAGTGAGACCCTGTCTCAAAATAAAAACTAAAAAAGGACTGGGGATGCGGATTATTGGGTCACTCCCCTGGGTTCAATTCCTGGTACCAAAACAAAAAACAAAGAAAAAAATACTTTTATGATAAAATGTATTGAATACTTAGTAGGAAAAAAAAGGAAACTTGTTTATATAAATGAGACTTTAACGTTGAAGTCTATCCTATGAGAAAACTTACGTGAGAATTTATCATTCTATATTCTGACTTATTAAACTACTGTGTCCTTGAACAGTAAGAATCTTATATTTTTTCTTTGTTTTAAGAACTTCAAACTTAGTTGATACTTGTTATCTAGAAATTACCACACAGAATCAAATAAGCATTTCATAGCTCATTGTTTAGCCTAACATAAAGGTCTGCCTTCTGTAACCATGAGCTTCATTTGAAACATTAAAAATGTTCTTCGAACATCTCTAGCTGATAAGTAACACTAAAGAAATTTTATTCCAGAGATAGTGATATTATGGGGATGAGAATAAATATACTCCTTCAAAATAAATTTGTATACTAAAGAAGTAATATGTGTCAATAGTGAGTAGCAACAAATCTTTAGATTTTTTCCCATGAAATTCAACAATAAGGACCTTTCATTCAAAATGGAACTGTGATTTAAAATTTCAAAATTTTACTATCTTATCAAATGCTATTTCTAAAAGTGCTGTACTCATTGAAAAGATTTATATTCTAGTAACTATGCACAGTATGTTACCTTTCTGTTGTAACAAATGTTTGCGATAATCAACTTGAAAAGAGAAAAGGTTTATTTTGACTCATAGTTTAGAAGTTTCAATCCATGATTGATTGGTCCTGTTGCTTTGGGTCTATGTCAAGGCAATACACCATGACAGGAATGCGTGTTGGAACAGACCTGTTAACTCATGGCTAACAGCAAAAGAGAGAAGTAGAAGAGGCTAGAGTTTGTCACCTTCAGGGCACACCCCCCATGACCAGAATACTCCCCACTAGGCTCCACCTCATAAAATCTCCACCACCTCCAGACAGGGCCAATCTGAGGACCAACCCTTTAATACATGGGCCTTTGGGGAAACATTTAAGGCCCAAACTGTAACACAACAAACTGTAACAATTGAATCTCAGTAAGATTGCTCTGTACTTTTGGTGAGGAATGAATTTTGACTGTAGTCGTCTTACCAGTGGAATCTCACTGTAAAGCTATTCAGACCTTAGGAAGAACATCAACTATTCAAGGTTTAGGGAGCTAGTTGATTGTTTTCCTCAAATACCTTTCCTAGCACACATACTTTGATTTAAAGTGCTGATGGTGAAAGAATACAACATTTTAGGAGCCTCTCTTACTATTTAGTTCTTTTGAGCTAGTATATACTGTATTAAGAAATTGTATAAATTTTTATCCATATATGTAATTCTAGAGACAAGAACAAGCTTTGAAGAATATGAAATACCATCTAAAGTGAATTTTTTATAAAAATGTGCATAAATATATCAATCATTTGAAAAGCAGTGGTTAAAGACTTTGAGATTGAAATGATGCTTCTTAATGTTGTGACTTTGGAGAAGTTACTCTTTCTAGGCCTTCTTTTCCTGAAAGTGATAGTTGCCTTCTTAGGTTAGTGGTAAGCATTAATGTGTGTAATTCTCATTGCATGGTGCCTTGTACATAATAAGTGCTTAAAAAGTGGTAGCTGCTAATGAAGCATAAAGTAATGAATTGAAAATAGAGTTGAAAATCAAAATACCTTAAGTACTATAATAATTCAGGATAGTTTTATTGTTTGTTTTATTTTATTGAGTTTGTATTCAAGCAATGCTGCAGTCCAGTGTGATTCTGAAGTGATAGCTACAAGCTTGTTCAGTAAGTCACAGTTGCTTGACTATTGAGATGAAGCCCTCGTCATCCTAAAGACAAGAATGGAATTTTCACCAAGTCATTTTTTGAAATATGTGTTTTAAGAGCCGTGCTTTTCTAGTGTGCCCTGATTATTTTGACACATGGCTTATATCAAACATATAAATGAATGAATAATTGAATAGATGGTTTGCTTTTTAAGCCTGAAAACAATTTCAGAGGCTATATATAATTATATATATTCTGTTAAGTAAATATATAATTGATATATATTAAGCTTTATTATAATGATTATATATAATTATAATAAAATGACTCAAATGAAAGAGACTAGGCCCATTCAGAGATAGGGTTGCCAGAGAAGTTGAAGTAGAATAGAGGAATTTCCTTATGGCTTGAAGAAACTATTGAGGGCAGGAACACCATAATTTAAGGAGATAATGGCATGTTCTGTTGAGTTTGGGTATTAATAATGAGGTCTTTAAGAGTATTTTGTGAGGTAGGTAAAATAACCTGGTTTAGAAAATGCACGTGGGAATAACTGCAAATACAATAGGAAAAATTGAGCTTTTATTTTTGCTAGTGAGCAAATATAGCTTCCCAGTGGTACAGTAAACACAAGCCAGATGGCCAAGAGCGTAAGATCATAGCAGAAGAGGGAAAAATAAACTCAACAATTTACCATAGTGATCTTTCTGCATTTCACATTTAGTTAAGTAGTAATAAAAAGTAATTAAAAATACTTTCAGATTCACTTTTAATCGAGGAATTTAAATAATGCCAGTTTCTACTTGGGCATAAAGTGGGTATGCATGCACATGTATAAGAGAATGATAATGAAATAGCTTTTCACTTTTCAGAGACATCTTTCAAAGACATCTTCTTGATTATTACTATTAGAACTGTTTGTATTCTATAAGGTCACTTATGTGTTTAGTTAAATTTCATGTCTTTGTTTCTAGAAATACTTAGAGAATCTAGTGCATATGCTCTAATATCCAAAAGTTTATGTTATAGTATATACTCTAATTATGAACTTTTTTTTTTTATAACTTGATTTTTGTTTTGTTTTATTTAGGAGTACTGAGTATTGAACCCAGTATTATTTTGAGACAGGTTCTCCCAAAGTGGCCCAAGCTGACCTTGAACTTGTGATCTTTCTTAACTCAGCCTTCTGAATAGGGATTACAAAGCGTGTGTTACCACACCTTACAATATTTTAGTTTTTAGCTTATAAATAACACTCAGTAATTGGAACCTTTCCAGACCATCAATAGTCTAATCTTTTCTGGGAAATTAGTAGAACAACCAATTCATTTTCCTTGAGGATTACTTTTCTAATTAGTAGGCAAAAATAAGAGTGAGGCAAACATCCCAGAAAAGAAACTTTAGATGAAGCTTTAATTCTAAGGTACATACTAACGATGTGTGTGTTAACAAGTTCAAGTTTTATGGTAGGCAATTTGTCAATATGTGTCAGAGATTAATTGTGCTTACAATTGACCCATCAATTACATTTCTAGGAATTTACATTTGATTTCCAAAAAAATATGCCAAGTTATAAATGTATAGAGATGTTAATTATAGCAGAGTTGGTAATGATAAAAAATCTGGAAATGGAAAATCATGTATACTGATTTAGAATAAATGTCCATTATATATCATTAATTTAAAATATTTAAGTTGTAGGACATAATGTAAATATAATATCAGGGTTTTGGTTTTGTTTGTTTGTTTGTTTTTGGTTTTTTTTTTTTAGTCTCAAACAAGAATGTGTTTATTACATTAAAAGAATAACTGATAAATGGTTTGGGGGAATGGTATATAAATATAAGTGTTTATTGTTTTTATAATATATTTTCAGAAATCAAGGATGTAGTAAATATTTAGTGCTGTCAGATAATATTATTTGTATGTAGTTAGAAGTCCTAAGTTCATAGTGTAACTTCACTCTACTAACTAGAAGACCTTAAGACAAAACCAATTTTTTGTGTGTGTGAAATCCATGTAGAGTATTAGCATGATATTTAACATGCAGAAAGTACCTGATAATATTAGCAGTTATTATCACAGGATTACTAAAATTGTTCTGGACTGACATGATATCAAACTGGAAAAAATATTAGAAGACAAGAAACAGGGATATGATGTGATGATAAATATCCAGGCAGATGTATTAACAACTTCTAATTGAGGGGCTAGGGATATAGCTCAGTTGGTAGAGTGCTTGTCTCACAAGCACAAGGCCCTGGGTTCAATCCCCAGCACCAAAAAATATAAACAAACAAACATATAATTGAATTGTTGAACTTCTTGACCAGGTATTCTGAATTATTATGGTATTATGTAAAAATAAGAAAATAGTTGTAAGACAGTATCATTCATAAACTACTCACTATCACTATTATCCTTAATTTCAGCAATAATACATGTGATACTTCTTCCTGAACATTGCTTAAAAATGTACATATTTTGGGCTACGCATTGAGTGTAATATTCCATATTTGGCAGAGTTGATAGAAAATGTGGGTTGCCAAATTTCACAGTGCAAGTTACAGGGAAATATTACCTGAGGTTCGAAACCTTTAATGAATTTACAGTGCTAATAACTATTTTCCCTGACTTTTCATATTATAAAATTTTAAAAAGCTTAGATTTAAAAAACCAACAAAAACAGATAATCTGAAAGTATAAGTGAATAAAATATTTAGCCCCTCATCTGCCTAACAATATCAGAAGACTTGGATTCCCATCCTAACTCCACCATTTACTAACTCTACATCCTTGAGTAAATCCTTTAATTTCTCTAAGCCACAGGCAGAACTTAGTCCTTGTAATAGAACTGTAAATTTTACAGAGTTGCTTTGAACATAACATGAAATAATGGTTGTGAAAAGGCATTGTAAACTAGAAGGCATTCTACAGATGGAAGAAACCATGTAATCTTTTTCTAATTTAGACTTTCTTTGCACAGTGTGTTTTATTTTATGAGATAATATAAAAGCTCATCATGCCAATTTTCTTAAAGGAAAGAGACAGTAATGGTAAAATGGAACATTTATTGTAAATCCATGCTAACCACTATGAAATATTTTGGCCTAGCTAAACATGCAGACTAATATCGTGCCTGTGGTAGCATATATATGAATTTATGACCTGAAGGCTGTTGAATTGCAAACAGATTTTTTTAAGTCTGCAAAGACATTAATCCAAAATCACATCACAATTCTAAGTGTTTTTAATAAAGTAATTGAGTGCATTACTCTGTCTTACCTCAGGATTACAGGAAACCTTAATTCTCAAGGTGACAATTCAGAAAGGGTTCTGATGATCCATGAATGTAGGTAGTCTTTAGTTAGTGAATAAATTGCATACACACTTTCATACATACTCCCATTTTGCATGTGCAAACTTTTATGTTCCTGGATTGAATGGTATATTTTCTAATCAGTTCCTTTAATGACCAATTTTATTAAAAAGCAAAAAAGTGCAAGTGATAGCTAGCAAGGATTAAAATAATTTAATATTGGGTCATTCATGGTGGCACACATCTGATCCCAGTGACTCCGGAGGCTAAGGCAGGAGGATCAGAAGTTCAAAGCCAATCCTCATTACCTTAGACCCTGTCTCAAAATAAAAAATAAGAAAGGCTCGGGATGTGGCTCAGTGGTTAAGCACCACTGAGTTCAATCCCTTGTACCAAAAGGGGAGTATTCTATTCAGAATTAAAACTATTTTGAAGATGACAAGCACAACTGAAATAAGGTGATTACCCCTTCATCACAAACAATAGTAGATAAAATTTTTAGAAGAGAATACTTTTCTTATGCTTGAAGAAATGGAATTTTTCTTTCTTTCTTTCTTTCTTTCTTCTTCTTTTTTTTTTTTTTTTTTTTGCAAAATAATTCCTGGATTTGAAGTAGAAAATGAAAAATTAATTTGTTGGTTTAGAGTATTAATTCACTCTGACCAAGAAATGGGAAACAGATAAATCAAAATTTTTTGTCTAGTCAACACTGAATAGATTCCCAAGTGTACTGACTTTGAAACCCTGGCACAGATATAAATTCCAAGATCCCTGTCCCTAGCCTCTACCAAGTAAAACATGATGAGGTAAAACAGCCTTCCTTCTTCCAGGTAACCTTACATCATGCACCTAGAATAAACAGAGGATGTTTTCTTTTCATTGGTTTTCTTTATTCTCTTCAGGAACTATTTGGGCAGTGGTTATACTGGTGGGAAGATGGGATTATAATTAAATTATTTTTGGTTCTTTCCAGACCCAGGTCTTTATTAGAAGGTTGTTTGGATTCCTGTGGTCAGTGGTATAAGGAAATGCTAGGTTATTAACAATTTCCAATGATTTCCTTTGGTTGCAAAGTCCTTTGATATTTTTGTTGATAAGGGGTGAAGTGGGGAAATGAGTATATTTCTTAAGAAATATGTAATACTCAGATATTCTTCTTCAGACCCCCAGTTCTCTTTTTAGCCTCCTCTTCTCTACCCCACTCCATACTTTTCTAATTGGGTAGTCTTGGCAGCTAACCTTTCTTAGCACTCAATGTATTACACTGTTGTTTCTTATCCAAAATTAATTGCCAGTAGTTTTCCTTAATATTTGCTCTGGAGAATTCTTTTCTTGAAAAGATTCAGGAAAGTGTTGTTTACTGACCAAGAGATTTTTTGCATTAGATCTTTATCAATCTGTTCATAGAAACAGAGTGTCCCCCAAACCTAGGTGGTATATATTTGTAACAGGGGTTGAATGTGTATATAATTGTTACATTTTTAAAAACACTAAATGTGGTTGCTGAGGCTGAAGCTCAGTGGTAAAGCGCTTTCCTCGCATGCGTGAGGCACTGAATTTGATCCTTAGCACCACATAAAAAATAAAAAGACGAGATTGGGTGCGTTCAGGGTGGTATGGCCGTAGACAACTGTCATCACAAATAATTGTGAGTCATAGATATTTTTGTCTTACATAGACTTTTATAAATAAATTCCCATAAGTAAAAAAAAAAAATAAAATAAAATAAAAAGATACTGTGTGTTCATCTACAACTAAAATATATTTTTTAAAAAATACTAAATGTATGTTTAGCAAGATACTATATGAAGGTTCTACCATCTTATAAGTGGGGATTTGGGGGTTTCTGTTTGTATAAATTTACTTTTTCATTAAGTTGTGTTTAAAATCATGGCCTATGCTATTAAAGATTAGACCCTGGAACATCCTTAAAGCATTGAGAATATTCCCTTAAAAGAGAAAAGATGTATACTAAAAACTTAGTATAGTGGATATTACAACACATGGTACAAATATTGAGAAATATTTGCCACTCATCCAAGAGATGAAAAGAACCAGGAAGGGATCAACAACAGACTTGAAGGGTTTGGCAGTAAAATCTGACAGGCAGAAGCTTAGAGTAGAGCAAACTGGAAGAGCACAGGGATTGACAAGACTTTCTAGATGCAATTTTTAAGATATTGGGCACTCAGAAAGGTCTGTGCATGTCCAGAACAGGAGCTCTTTAGAATTCCGTGAATTATATGAATCAACCTTTTATTTTTAATGAATTGCTTCAAAACAAGTGTGTGCTTTTTTTATAAGGAAAATTTAGTTGTTTCATTTTGCCTTAGTTCATTTAAAGTGCTTTTTAAATAAACTTTTATGGAAACATGGAATTTAAAGGGTCTACCTTTTGCTTTATAAAAGACTGTTTTTTGCCAGTCAAGGTAGCACAACCTATATTCCCATCAACTTGGAAGGCTAAGGTAGGAGGATCACAAGTTCAAGGCAAACCTTGAAAATTTATTTAGCAAGACCCTGTCCAAAAATAAAATTTTTTAAAAAAAGGACTGGGATGTAGTTTAATGATAAAGTGTCCCTGGATTCAATCCCAGCACCCCCAAAACAAAAAGAGTGGGGGTAGAGGGGAGGTCTTTTTTGCTTACTTTTTGGCTTTTGTCCACTTTAATTCTACAACATTATTAATGATGCCTATCTGGAGATTGGGTAGTTTCCTAATGGTTTTATCTGTATTCTTTACACTAGAACTAAAACATTGTGATTTGGGATTATTTGATATTTCTTAAGCATGTATTTGAATGATGACGTCTAATCCTTTTTTGCTAATTTAGGCATCAAAGTGACTTTGTGATCCTAAAACTTAAAAAAATAATAAACAAAAAAATTGAAGGTTTCTAGTACTTTAATTATTATATCATAGAAGCACACCTTAGTTGGGTGCAGTGGCACATGCCTATAATCCCAGATACTTGGAAGACTTAGGTAGGAGAATAACAAGTTCAATGCCAATCTAGGCAATTAAGCTAGGTCCTGTCTCAATGTAAAATAAACAAAAAGGGTGGAGGATGTAGCTAAGGTAGAGAACTTGCCTAACATGCATGAGACCCTAGTTTGCATCCCTCACACTGGGGGAGCGGGGAACACCACCTCAGTACATTTCATGTTTGCTGGCATATCCCAAGATTATTGTTCTGTCCTTACTTTGTACATACATCCCAGATGTCTAAGTGAGAAGCAAAAACGGCAAGCTTAATGGCCCCCTCTGCAGAGATTATCTTTGACTGGGGTAGGAACAAAAAGAGGTACTGTGGTAGATAACAAATAGACCCACCTTCCCATGAAGAAAATTGTCCTGCATCACCAGTGAACCTTCTTTTATTTGGTAGCATTTGGAGAATACAAAGGGATACAATTCTAGAATTCTTTGTTCCCCATTCCTTCAGAGACCCAAAGTTGGAAATTAATGCTCTGATACTCAAACATGACTGATCAGTGTAGTAATCATATCCAAGATTTTGATTTTAGTAGAGTTGGATACAGCTGGGGTGTTGGGATTTTTTTTTCAAGCTACTCATGTTCTCATTTGCACTACTTTTTGAAAACTTCTCTGCTTAGTAAATAAAACTAGCTTATGAAAACTTGCTCATTTCAAAGCTGCATGAAAGCAAAGAGGTGATTCTCTACCCTGTCCCAAGGCATACAATGGTGAATTGTAGGTATTCAAAGAATATGTTTTTGAATGAAGGATTATGCTTATTAAGAATCAATATTACTTACAGAATAAACCATTTAAGCATCAGTTCATTTATTTATTTATTTGTAGTTATAGATGGACAGACTGACTGCCTTTATTTTAATTTGTATGTGGTGCTAAGGATCAAACCCAGTGCCTCGCACATGCTAGGCAAGTGCTCTGCCACTGAGCTACAACCTCAGCCCCAAGCATCAGTGATAAAACATGTGTGCGTGCATGAGAGAGAGAGAGAGAGAGAGAGAAGAAAAAGCTGAAGCTAAATATTCACTTTTTTAAAAAAAACTATAGATAAAATCCCTGCATGAATATCAAGCAGCAATATGTTCATTCCCCTTAAGCATATTTGCACTTGAAACAGATAACCCACTGGGACAAAATAATTATCCCACTGAGGCTAACTCAACATTTACTTGATTGAGTTATTTTCTCCTTTATTTCTTGAAAGATTTTTTTTCCTGCTTGCTGTATGCATGTTATTTTGTTTTATTGGGGAAAAAAAGGCAGTACTCTGTCTCCTTCTTTCAGGAAACACCTTTTTTGTGTGTGATACAGTCAGTTTTTGTCATTTCCACTTTAATATGAATTAAGAAGTCATCCTTTTCTTGTGAAAAGAAAATTTCCCAGCTGTTTATAAATTGTGGAGACTGCTGTGGGAGAAGGCAAAATTTTAGAACCAGTTCCTTCTCTGTATTCTTTTGTTGCTTTTTCTATATTGCTGATCTTTTCATTTCTTACATGTTCCCTCTAAGTGACGGGATGGTGGCTTCCTGTTTCCAAGTTAGCTCTGTTTTGTGTATTAGACCCATGGTGATAGTACTTTGTGAGGATTGTGGCAACACTGTATGCTCTCCTTTGATTTAAAAGATAAGCTGGGAAGTGAAAAGGTGTTGGAAGGAGTATTATTTTGAAAGTAATTCTTTAGTGTTTTTTTTTTGTTAAAATGTTTGCCACTTCCTCTGTTCTCTAAACACACTCATTTGAGCATATCACTATTTTCTTTGTTTTGAGCCTCATTTATATATGTAGGACCACAGTGTAGAATAGGAATTCTTGCTGATGGACCTGGGCACCTCTCATCAGCTGATTCTTTTCAGTATCGTAAACCATTCTGAAGTGGAGCTATAGGAAAGATCTGTCATACTACTTACTGTTCAGTTATCATTGGTCCCAAAATATACCATTGCTTTTGGACATGTTACTCGCAGTGCCTATGATGGCTGTCTCACTGCTGCTTTGCTTGATTGACTTATTTTAAATGTAATTTGGAAGTTACATTGAATTTATAAATCGCATTTTATATTCCATTATTTAGAGCTCCCTTTCTTCCTCCATTGCCTTGGTCCTGGGTTAGGTGCCTTGTGTGTGAGCACACACAGTATTCTGTGAAGGATAACAAAAGAAATTCCTATATATATATTTTTTATTTTGATGCCATGGAAACAACTTTCAGAATATGAAACTGAGAATCATCTACATAAGTTTGTGTTTCTTAAAAGCCAGCACTGGTTTTATCATTCTTACTGCTATCTGTTTATTCAGAATAGTGCAACCAATACATTAGTCCTGCATGATTTTTTTTTTTGGTGGGGGGGCAATTGCTAGCATGATTAAAGGTTTTTAGGTGGACTACCAAAATACCTGTCATCCAAAGACTTGCTGATACTTGATCAAGGAGATTTTGATGGGTATATTACATAGGCCTGGTCAAAGGGTAAGTGTGTGCTGGGAATGCAAAGTGGAGGGAATAGAGTTGAGGCTTGGGAACATTTCTGTTTTTTAGTAAGCTACTTCCTGTTCAGCTAAGGAGCTAGTCCTTTAACTTTGCTGTTAGCTAAACAGATAGTCCTGTAAGCTTGACAGATCACAGCTGTATCCTGTACTTTATGTGAAAATGTATTTGCTTTCCCTCCTTTCATTTAGTTTTTCAAATTTCCTAATATATTAAAGTTTATTCCAGTGTTTCTTGGAGCAAGAAGTTGGATATATGCCCAGATGAGAATGTGAACAATAGCTAAATACTAGGTTGTAGTCAGGGTGAATTAAATGTGGGGTATACGTGTTGGAAAAACTGAATGACAACTAGAAACCTCCCTGAATAAATTTTTAAAAGAATGTCCCAAGAGCACTTGGATATTTTAGGCTGGTGCTATAATTGAAGCTATTTTCCTGTTCCTTTTACAGACCATACAGTTCATTTATAAAGAATCAAATGCTTTATAACCCTCATACCATTTATTCTTTCTCAGAGGTTCAGAACAACTTCAGGATATTTTTTATCTCATCACCCTAAAACTCTTTGATTGCCACTATAAAAATATTAATTACTTCCTTCTTTGGGATTTTTGTTCTCCAGTGTTTAATGAAGCCCGATAGGCCATTAGATTGTTCACATCAACACAAATTTATTTCTCGATGTTTGGACCCATAAGCAGCTTGGTAATGTTTTTCAGTATCTCAGGTGAAATGGAATATTTAACATGCTCCATAGGAGGGCAAATTCTAATTTGAGCATTCTTTGCTAAGATGCAGGGTTTTGTTTTTGTTTTTTGGTTTTTTGTTTTGTATTTTTGGTAGAGTGGAAGAGTACTTATCAGGAGATGTTCATTCTGTGTGACCTTAGGTAGTGACCTTGGGCATCTCTGAATTCTCACAAGTGAAAGAAAGATTTGGACTAGTTGACCTTTAAGGTCCTTTCAGCTGTATTTGGTGTTCACTGAGCCTGAGCTCACTGCTAGGACAAAAACCAGTTGCCTCTCTCATTGTTCCTGGTGTTTCCAGAGACCTGTATAATATGAAAGATGAAAAGTATGTAAGCCATTTGATCTGTTCGATTTAGAAGGATGTCGAGGCCACATTGTTCCATGAGGCCCATCCCGTACAGCCACAAACTACAGACAGGGTAGCTGCAAGTAATGCTGATGCCTCCTAGGAGGCTTATTCAGTGACACTCACTGGTATTCATATAAAGCAGACTAGAAAAGGATTATCTGTGGTGTTTTTCCTTCTTGATTTTGAAGTCTGAGAGGATTGGCTGGCATTAGCTTTCCTTTGGGAATATAGAAAACATTTTTCAAGAACTATTTTCATAAGGAGTAAAGCAAATAGGTACTGTACTTCACAAAGAGTAAACTCTTTCTACAGCACACATAAATGCTGAAATAATGCAGATGAAATCCACATGTTTACAGAAGATTAAGGAATATCCCTTTACACAGAGTCCACCTTTCCTAACAAATTGACAGGCTAATGAATGATTAACTGTTTGCTTTTTCTGTTGTGTTGCTGTGTTGCTGTGTTCTTTATCATCATTCATGTAAATTTCTAGTTTGAAATACATTCTTTACTAGACTCATAGAATGTTAGCATTTCGTAAAATCTTCAGGGACATTTAATTCAATCCTCTCATTTTGAATTGAGAAAACTAAGTCCCCATAAGACTCAGGAACTTAGCCAAAATCATGCTAAGAGAATCTGAACTAGAACTCCTAGATTTTTTTTATACTCTTCAGAATACAAACCCTGCTGGGTACAGTGGCTTGGGAGACTGAGGCAGGAAGATTGTAAGTTCAAAGCCAGCCTCAGCAATAGTGAGGTGCTATGCAACTCAATGAGATCCTGTCTCTAAATAAAATACTAAATAGGGCTGGGGATGTAGCTCAGTGTTTGAGTACCCCTGAGTTTAATCCCCAGTACCAAAACAAAAAAATTGCCCTTGATATTTGAAAGAATGGAGTATATCCACAGTTTTTGTTTGTTTGTTTTTGATGGTGCTCAATGATAATAAGTTAATGAATGAGACCAAAGCTGCTGTTTTCCCTGGGAACTTCCTCCCAACCTTTGTTCTTCATTAACATATCAGAAAGTAGCATTCTTCCAGCTGATATATTTCCATATCGCATTCTTAGACTATAGGATAAAACAGCATGAAGCCAAAGAAGGATAATATGAACATGAAGTTACTGTTACTCAGAATATTCTCTTACAGCAGGGCAAAGTTGTAGAACACTGAAATATGTTAATATTGAACAGAATTTCAGTCTCAGCTCAGCAGAGAGAATGGAATGAGGGCAGAGGGTGGGGGAGAATTCCTGATTATTGGCTATGGGTTAGGAGATACATTCAGTTCTTTTGTTTTCTTTTTACATAATACAGTCTTGTACAGTGCATTTTTAAGAAATGACTGAGACCTGATTTAGGTGTCGATGTTTTGTGAATGTATTGGAAATGTTTCTAATCACTGAAAAAAAAAAAAATGGTATCAGGATCCAGAGACAGGGAAAAACTGTTGAATCCAGAAAATAGAATATAGTTGGACAGACACCATGCTTGAATATTGTGATAATTTAAGCTATACTATACATTTTAATCCATTCAATGTATTATTTTTTTTTTTGAATATTTTTAGTTGTAGATGGACACGGTACCTTTATTATTTTTTTAAATTTATTTTTATGTGGTGCTCAGGATGGAGCACAGTACCTCAAACACATGAGGTAAGAGCTCCGCCACTGAGCTATAGCCCCAGCCCCCATTTCTTGTATTATTGATGTGGAGAAGTGGAGTAGGTAGTATACTAATTTGAGAACTAAATTCTGAGAATCTCTTAATTAATTATGCTTCCATGGGCTGGGGATGTGGCTCAAGCGGTACCGCACTCTCCTGGCATGCGTGCGGCCCAGGTTTGATCCTCAGCACCGCAAAGATGTTGTATCCACCGATAACTAAAAAATAAATATTCAAAATTCTCTCTCTCTCTCTCTCTCTCTCTCTCTCTCTTTCTCTCTCTTTAAAAAAAAATTATGGTTCCATGCTGAGTAATTAAAATTATATGGATCATTACTTGGTTTTATTTTTGAAGGAAATATACAATTTATGTAAGAGAGCTTAGATTGTTTCTTATAAGAGCTTGTATTATGTAAGTCATTTGGATTTTGTGAGAAAGTACTTAACTGTGAGTTGCACAATTAAACCATTTAACAGAAAAGATGCTATCCAGTTATAAGTTTCTGCTGTACTCAGTGGTAGAGGCTTGCCTAGCATGCTGGGTTCTGCGTTCAGTCCCCAGTACCAAAAAAAAAGTTACAGCAACAAAGTGATTGTAAATTTTTCAGTTAAACCTTTAAATGAAAGTTTAACATACATGTAGAGAAGTGCAGAGATCATAAAGTACAGGTTGATGAATATTTACAAAGTGAACACCCTGTATAACCTCACCAAGGTCAAGAAGCAGAATACCAGAAACATCCTGTTGTATCTTCTCAGGTACTTCTCCAACCCCACAGGGTAGCCATAATTGGGATGTATTATCATAGGGTAATATTGCCTGGTTCTGAATTTATATTGAGGGAATTCAATATCTACTCTTCAGTACTGATTTTTTTTTGCTCAGTATTTTTTTTCTGTAAGGTTTTTACGGTTTACAATAGTTCATTCTTGTTGTCTATATTCTAATTTATGAACATAAAATAATTCATCCATTTTGATGATGTCCATTCAGATTGTTTCCAGTTTGGTTCCATTAAAAATAATTTTGCTGTGAACATTTTTGCATATTTTTTTGGGGGGTGTTTACTTATGTGCCCCTCTTTTAGGTATATCGTAGAGAGGAGTGGGCATGTGTCTCCAACCTTTGAGATAATGTCAAGACAGTTCTCCAGAGTGCGCCAGTTGACACACTGACTTGTGGTGTTGGAATCCTGGATGTTCCACATCCTTGTCAATACATGGTATTAACAGTTTTTGGTTTAGCTTTTGTTTTCATTTTAGCCTTACTGTTAAGTAGATAGCAGTATCATTGTGGTTTTAATTTGTATTTCCCTGATGATTACAATCATGGGCACTTCTTTGTGTATTTATTGGTCACTTGGCTATTCTCTTGCAAAGTGTTTGTTCATATCTTTTACTAATAGGAAATATTAGTTTTTTGTAATTTTTGATTATTGATTTTAGTAATTTTTTTTTAAAGAGAGAGTGAGAGAGAGAGAGAGAGAAGTTTTTAATATTTATTTTTTAGTTATTGGCAGACACAACATCTTTGTTTGTATGTGGTGCTGAGGATCGAACCCGGGCCGCATGCATGCCAGGTGAGCGCGCTACCGCTTGAGCCACATCCCCAGCCCAGTAATTTTAAATATATATTCTGGACAGTCCTTTGACAGGGACTTGTACATGCTGAGCAAACTCTGTCACCTGAGCTACATCCCTAGCCCCCACCCATTTAATTTCTTTAGTGAGTTCACAAAACACTTATTTTTGACAAATATAGGTTTCTAGACTGGCGCCTATCTTCTAGCACTTTGAAAAGATTTCTGCCTTCTTGCTTTTATTACTTTTCTTTTGCAATCTACTACATGTCTAATTGTTAGTCCTTTATAGGTGATCTGTCTCCGGACAGCTCTGAAACATTTCTAGCCATGATCTCCTTGAAAGAAGAACTCTCCATTCTTTTCTTTCTTCAGGATCTGTAATACTTATTTTATATTCTGTTTAGTTTTTCCATTGCCTGCAGTTTTGTTGTTGTTTTGAGTGGGGTGATAAATTTTGTCCTCTGTTGTTTCTTCTGTCTTTTATTTAAGGTGATGTGTTTAGTTAAATGCTTTGTAATTCTAAATTTTGAAGTTGGCAAGATTTTATCTGTGGGAATCTTTAGGCAGTCTGTTTTTGTTTGTTTGGAGGTTTGCTGGGCATAGAACCCATGGCCTTACACATGCTAGGCAAGTGCTGTACCTCTGGGCTATATTCCCAGCCCAGACAAATCTATTTTGAGGGCACCTTTCTCCAGATAGAATTTATGGTTCCTTTTGCCAGGTGTCTCAGATTGCTACCAAACTAAGACCACTTCATTTTCCTTTCTTGGCTTGCCCTTTTCTAGATCATCTGGTGTGTTAATTTAAAGTTCAGATCCTATTGGAGTAGGCCTGTTTTACACATTCTCAGAGGAGACTTTCTTTTTCCACTCAGCATTCTGGAAAAAATAGATTAGGCTATTTGATTTTGGGTTTTATTAATTCCTTCTGCTAGTGAACAGATTGTTTTTGTCTACCTTTAACTGATGGTATCAACCTTTAGGATTCTGGCTTTATATGGGAGTCTCTGAATCAACCCTCTATCTTATAGATATAAAGAATCCACTTTCAACCTACCCCCACAACCTCTGACTAGAATAAAACATGGTTTCTAATTATTGACTGATTTAGAAATATTTTTATAAGTTTTAAATTGTTTATATTGCTTTGAGATATAAAAGTATATAGTATATAAAGTATCTAGAAAATTTGGAAATTACTGAAATAAGAGTAGTTCTGTGAATTTTTCTTATTAATAGTATTATCTATATAATGACTTTATACTGAGGGAAGTTTACATGTTTAGATTCCTCTTTTGAGCCCTAGCTACATAGTTTGTTTTCGAACTAACGAACCAAAGTGTTAAAGCAACAACTGGTTGTTCTGTTCTGTGTTTAAAACACCAGTGTAGGTGCACTGCTTGCTTTTGTTTTATCAGGTACATCTTGACTTTTGTGTCCTGGCAAAAGCAAACACTTGATGAGTGTATAGTGTCCCTTTTCCAATTCTTGTAGGAAAGTATTAAAGCTTTAGAAGAACAAGTTTGATAGTCAGCTATCTAGCTTGAAATACCTCACTTTTTTCCAACTTTCATTTCTAAGAGTATAGAAAGGTAATTTAATCACTGTTAAACTTGAAATTGAAGTAATTTGCTTTTGGCAGAAAACCTTCCTTCCCAAAATACTACTTGTGGTTTCTAGCTACGCGATTGAAAAATGTAGTAGTAAATTATATTGATTACTTCCTCTCCACAGGTTTGTTGTTTACTTTTCATAGTTTAGTTTGTTTTTTGGTTCTTCATTTTGTTTGTGTGTGGGGGAGTGGGGTCCAACTCAGGGCTTCTCACATATTGAATAAGTAGGTGCTCAACACTGAGCTTAAAATTTAACTGCAGTTCCAAAGGTACTACTTTGGGCCTTCTTCTCCCTTCACCCTCCTCTTTTTATTTAAAATATCATATATTGGGCCAGCAGGAATCAGTTTAAAAGGGGCCAAGAGCTTTTTCAGATTAATGACTTGGCAACTTAGAGCTCACAGGAGTCAAGTCCTGCTTATCTTGGAGTAAATTTTAAAAACCCAGCCATTGAGAATTACTTCTATAAGGTGCCAGATTTAAAGTTGAAGTTGGGGGCTGGGGATGTGGCTCAAGTGGTAGCACGCTCGCCCGGCATGCGTGCGGCCCGGGTTCGATCCTCAGCACCACATACAAACAAAGATGTTGTGTCCGCCGAAAACTAAAAAATAAATATTAAAATAATAATAATAATAAATAAATAAATAAATAAAGTTAAGGCGGGGGGGGGAACAAAACAAAACTTTACACTGATCCACATACCCCAGAATTCTTGTCAATTTATTTTACAAACATCTTGTTTGAAGGATGGCATAGTCCACAGGACTAAAAAAAGCTTTATCAATGGCCATAATAAACATTGCTCTGAGCTTACATGGAATTTATACTGCTTTTCCTCAGAAATCATGGTTTTTCATTTTCATATATAAGAAATACATACTGCCTTTCTAAAAGTACTAAAAATGCCAATTATTTTTGCTTTGATTCTCTTTATCATATTTTTATGTAATCATTATGTCCTTTTGTTTAATATTTTAAAAGTGATAGATATTTATTACATACTACCCTTTCTTATATTGGAAAAACACCCTTTTTTTCTTCCCTCCTTTGTAGGATTGTGCAACCTTTCAGTTAAACAAAACCAAAATTGTTCACTTGCTCAGAGTGTTCCACCCCCTTGAAATAAACCACATAGCTCCCTGTGGGTGTGACCAGACCACAGTTATTTGATCTCCTTATCTCTTGTCCCCTTGGCTCCTTGCAGTGTCTCTTCATCTGCTTTCTTTGCTCCTCCTTTTACCCCTTCCACCCAGTTTCTGTACTTTCTTGTCACTTCCTTTCACAGTCACATAAGTAGTTCTCATGAGCTCTTCTCCCCACCCCCACCTTTTTATAAATATTCTGAAGAAGTTACTTACCCACTGTCCAAAGATACATGTTTCATTGAGGAATTCCTATTTCAGGATTTAACATTTGAAAGACAAGATTTTTTTTTTTTTTTTTTTTTTGCTGGAGGTGTGAATTTGTGAATATTAAGTATATAGGGGCCCTTGCTCTATGCAAAATGTTTACTCCAGAAAGTTAGCTGTATCCCAGTATAATATAGTTAAATGTAGAGAGATTACTATTTAAGAGAACCTGACAGAGAATTCACATAATATAAACAAATAATCCTTCCTTAATTTCTGTTTTATAAAGGTTTCTTCCTTCTCATGTTGTCATGGTGGTATATACCGAAAATGATGTTTTTTGTATTCTAGTTCTTTAAAAAAGGGAGCTTTTTTGTGTACTTTAATGTGGAAACATATCTTAAACATTAACCTTATGAAATTTTCATATCAATAGTATTTTGATCAAAAGGGTGATCAATTTAACATATCGCCTTTTTTTAAAAAAAGAGAATTTTTTTTAAATATTTATTTTTTACTTTTCGGTGGACACAACATCTTTATTTTTATGTGGCGCTGAGGATCGAACCCAGAGCCCCGTACATGCCAAGCAAGCACGCTACCGCTTGAGCCACCTCCCCAGCCCCAACATATCACCCTTAAAAAAAAAAAAAAATCTATTTTCCAGTTGTAGTTGGACACAATACCTCTATTTAAATATTTTTGTGGTGCTGAGGATCAAACTCAGGGTCTTGCACCTGCTGCTGAGCCACAACCCCAACCCCCATATCACCCTTTTATCAAAGTATATATCATTACTTTTAGCCACTGCCCCCTGCAGTGCTGTGTATCAAACACCACTGAGCTACATTCCTAGCCCAATTTTAGCCCATTTTTCTAATCCACAAAAATAACCTATTATACCTTCTTTTGGGCCAGTGAACTTTAGCACTTAGATGCCTTATTAAACAATGCTTGTAGTCAGTTGTGGTTTTTGTTTTTTCTTTTAATCTTCCCACCCACCTCCCATGAAATTTAAAATACTGTATACTTGCTACTTTTAAGGATTTGAGCCCATTGAGTATGGTATTCTTGTGCCACATTGACCATGCCTTTTGTTTATTGACCTTTGTATTAACCTACAACATTCTTATGCCTCTTCCATGATGATGTGATGGTAGATTACAGTTTGACTGGCTTTCAAGATAATTGGTTTTAATTATTTCTAAGTTGGTGGTTACTGCAGTGTAAGAACAAGCATTGTTCCCAGGAAGGATATAAATGGTTTTTGAGTTTCTTTTCTTAGTCTGCAAGTCTAAAGATTAGAGTGAAAGCAAAGCACATGACACAAAATTGTGTGGTTTGCTAATAGATTATAGGCTTCCAGTAGCTTAAATTATATAAACGACTATATCTGTTAACCAATGACAGTTCAGATTTCTCTTTTATGTTAATTGTAATCTCTGATAATTTTATATAAACTAAAGCCAAATGTTAAATTACAAGTTTATTAAGAAGTATTTTTTTTTTTTTTTGCATGTCTTTCCCTCCTCCCCCTCCCATAATATCTTATCCTTTTTAGACTGAGTTCTGAGATAGCATTCCTGGAATCTTTTTTTTTTTTTTCCATTTTTTTAAAAGATGTTAATAGACCTTTATTTTATTCATTTATTTATATGTGGTGCTGAGAATCGAACCCAGTGCTTCGCACAAGCTAGGCAAGCATTTTGCCACCGAACCACAGCCCCATTCCCCCCTGAAACCTTTAAAATTGGTTCCTTTCTCTGAATCTGTAATACATCTCATATAGTGCAATCACACATTGTACTTAAATTGTTTACAATACTCTCTCCCTCTCCCTTCCCCCAACCCACTAAATTGCTAGTATTTTAGGGTCAGAGACAAGGTCTTGTTCACTTTTTTTTGTAGTAGAATACATGAATTTATACAGTAAGTAGAAAAGAAATATTTGTTCATGAATTGATTTGCCAACTTAGAATTTAAATATAAATTTTAAAATCTAAAATCAGAGAAGATTACAAGATCAGAACATGTAGATTTAGCATAGAACAATTTGTTACTCTACAACAATATAGTTGATAGTTGAGGGCAGAATGTATGATGCAGTAAACTATAGTGTGTCTGCAATACAAAGGCGATATATTTACAAACCAGTTTTGGTTTTTTTTTAATTAAACCTCCTTTCATGCTACCATTCTTCCTGAATAGATGGTAGGTCTACCGATCATGGAATGGAAAAACCTATCAAGATACTTTTACTGAAGGCAGGTAGAACTTTGCAGGGACTGAGTAAAGGGGATGAAGATGGAAGGAAAATGTCTAAACCTGTCTTGGAAAAAGATTATGATAGTATTTGGGGACTTTTAAACATTAGTATTAGAGGATGAGGTGTCTTTTGTCATAGATAGGCAGCATAAGTTCTAGAGCTTGATATCAGGGAAGCTAAAACTGTTAGTAGCCCTACAAGTCATGTGATTAGTCAACTTGACCCCCTCACCATGGTACAGCAGTGTTTGAAGCTAAGTACTTGGATTTGTTTCTGGAGCCCTTAGAAATATTTATAAATAAAACTTAAATTTCCCAGTTTAAATAATTTTAGAATAGATGTTCCTGGGCAAAGTATTTGAAATGTAAAACATACTTTTCCAAGTAAAGAGATTTTTGTATCAAAGTTAGAAAAAGTAATTAAAAAATTCTACATAGTTTCATACTCTTAGATAGGATAGATGAAAGCAGAAGTAATATATGTAACAAAAAAATGCAGGGGAAGGGGATTTTAGTCAAGCAAGATAAATAAGCTCTAGAGAGGGCCAGTAACCAAAAATACTACATTGAAAAAAATTCAAGAAGGTGGATCCCATGTTAACTATTACCACAGTCAAAGATAAAAATTATATCTCAATATTAAGATTTAGAAAGTAAAAACAACTAGAAATTATGTGTCTCATGAATGTTTCACATGTTGTAGCTATATTACATTTTATTTTTACTTGTTTTTTATTCTGTTTTTGGACTCTTTCCAAAAACAGAAGATTGCATCTTCTATCTTAAGTTATTCATGATTGTAGGTTTTGGGGGATTTGCTGTAGTATTTTGTAGTACTGAGGATTGAACCCAAGGCCCTGCACATGCTAAGCAAATTCTCTGCCGCTGAGCTATATCCTCCAGCCACTGTATGTTTTTTAAATAGCACTTATATGTTTACTTTTCGTTTTTCATTCTGTATTCTTTCTTGGAATTGGGAGGAGTGCCAACTGGGGATTAAACTCAGAGGCACTCAACCACTGAGCCATATCCCCAGCCCTATTTTGTATTTTATTTAAAAATAGGATCTCACTGAGTAGCTTAGCGCCTTGCCATTTTGAGGCTGGCTTTGAACTTGTGATCCTCCTGCCTCAGCCTCCCAAGCTGCTGGGATTGCAGGCATGTGACACTGCACCCAGCCATACTTTTTTTTTTTTTTTAAACATAGTCTTTGTCATTGTTTTCAGAAATATTGTGCTGTGATAGTCAAAGCCATATTTTATTTTCCACTTCAAAGCTTGTCAATCTTGAAGATACAATACAGTTTCACCAGTTCAATGTGTTAAATGTGGATCATGCCTAATCTTTATAATTAATGATTTGCTAGATTGCATCTTCTATCTCAAAAGACTTAATTTGTAAATCATTATAGGTTATATTGTATCTTTTTAAAAATCCAGAACAAAACATATTGAATATTAACCATATTTCCTATCCCCAACCTTGCCTTTTCTATAATTTCCTCTTTAAATCCTGAATTACTTCTTTTTTTTAAATGTTTATTAATTTTTTTAGTTGTAGTTGCACACAATAACTTTATTTATATGTGGTGCTGAGGATCGAACCCAGAGCCTCTCATGTGCTAGGCAAGCGCTCTGCCACTGAGCCCCAGCCCCAGCCCCTGAATTACTTCTTTTAACAAATAAACATTAAATAGACAAAGAACACTATCCATTTACCATCTATAACACAGGTTGCTCACCACCTGTGTGTCAGTTGTACCAGTGAACAGACAAGTGTGAGTTGGCAAAAGGAGTGCTATGTTCGAGGTATTCCAGAGGGTTGGGGGCCTTGAAGCTTTATGCTCCATGACAGAGACTGTCCTTCAAACCCCATCTTTGCAAGGGAGGCAAGACTCAGGCCATTACTCAAATGGGAAGTTACAGAATGTAGCCTGGGATGCCTGCAAACAGAGTTGCATTTAACCAACTTGGAGAGGCACTCATTATCTTCTCAAGTATGAACCCATGGTCAGCACTCTTATCAAGGAGTTACCATATTGTATCATCCCTTTGAGAACAGATAGTTTGGGGAACAAAACCTGTAAGTAAGACTTACTCTTGAGCCCTCCTACAGTTATGGGAGCATCTCTGACGTGGGGCTGCATGATTCTAGGATGGCAGACTGTTCTATGAAGCAAAATTCTTGGAACTCACAGTTTGTACCATCTTATCTTTGATTTACTTTTTTTTTTTTTTTTTTTGATGCCAGAGATTGAATCCAGGGGCACTTAACCATTGAATCACATCCCCAGTCTTAGGGTCTTGCTAAGTTATTGAGGCTGGCTTTGAGCTTGCTATCCTTCTGCCTCAGCCTCCTGAACTGCTGGGATTACAGGCATATGCCACCATGCCCAGCTTGATTTACTTTTTTGTCCAGGCTTTTTCCCCCCACTACCCTGAGTTTTACACCCTTAGCTGAATTTCTTGTACAACTTGGTTGTCCCCACAACTGTCCAGGGTTTCTTAGATCCAGAGTCTCCTCACTGTGTATAAAATTGGCCTTTTAGGAAAATCACCAGGTATGAAAAAATTATTCCTACTTCCATTGCCACTAGTTATATGACCTTCTTTGCTTAACCTCTTTTTGAGTTTTAGTCTTCTCATCCATAGGATTGTTATGGGGAGTACACTGGATAAGTATATAAAGTACATAGCAATCTGAATTATTCAAATGGCTCTTAAACTGCAGTTGTCACTTCTCTGACACAAAAATTAGCACAGTTGGCTTTTAATCTCTTTTAAATTTCATGCCTGTCATTATGCTCTTTGTGTTCCCTCCCATTTTCTGTCACTTGGCTTTCCTTTGTGGTATTCAACCTTGTGTTGTTTTTTTGTTTGTTTTTGCTACTTTGATCATAACTGAATACCCATTTACCCAGGCATAGCCATTCATCAGGAACTTGAGGTGGTCCAGTGGGCTAGGCTCTGTGTTAGGCATTGAGATACGGAGATGCTCCTAGTTGTGTAGAGGAACCCATGGAGGCAGCTAGCTTGTAGGAGGAATTTTGTAATGCAGCTATATAGGATTTATTTGCTGTCATTTTGTTTACATATACCAAATGAGAACCAAATATAGGTAGCACCAGGCTTAGAAAGCAGTATGGGATTGTTTCAGTTCTTGAATTGTATCTCATACTGTCATTTGTCCCTTCACTTCTTATGTTTCCTTCTTTGATCACTTACCACATGCCAGATACTTTATAAACTATCTCTGTACAATTTCAAGTTAAGATTTCTCTTGTTTGGGGGCTTAGTTTGTAGCCCAGTGGTAGATTGCTTGCCTAGTACGTATGAGGCACTGGGTTCCATCCTGAGAACCACATAAGAATAATAAATAAAGATATTGTATTCATCTACAACTAAAAAAAAAAAAAAGATTTCTCTTGTTTTATAGCTAGGAAAACTGAGTCTCAAAGTAGTTTAAAAAAAAAATTTGTTAAAGATGCTAGCACATCTCTACCTTCTCCTTTATCCTAAAATGCGGCATAGAGCTTCTGTGGAAAAGCCTTAGATGAGGCCCTGCCAATAAATGACTGACTAGTTGACAGATTAGTAGGACAGGCAATTAAAACTTTGTAAATCTTGTTTCCCTCTCTGAAGCATTTGGATGATTAAAGTAGATGAGTCTATACTTCTTTAAGTTATGATCTCTTCTTGGCTCCTCCCATCTATTCATGATTTGAATAGATCTAGTTGTCATTCTGTGTAACAAGCACAAGTTTTGTGAGACAGTGAAGAAATGTTCTAATGCACAGGTTGCAAAGGCCAAACTATTTTTTTTAAAGAGAGAGGAGAGAGAGAGAGAGAATTATTTTTAATATTATTATTTTTTTTTAGTTTTTTAGCAGACACAACATCTTTGTATGTGGTGCTGAGGATCGAACCTGGGCCGCACACATGCCAGGCGAGCGCGCTACCGCTTGAGCCACATCCCCAGCCCAAAGGCCAAACTATTTTGAGGTGATTGCCTCTGAGGAAGTAGGAGTGGAAATCACCTGGGAAGAGTTTTGAGGGGTATAGGCTGTTCTATCCAGATGTACACTTAGATTCATCATCTCATTGTATGTAAATTATACATAGAAAGTTATAAATAAATATTGGACTCTAGGTAAGGATATGCAGGCTAAAGTATTGGGGGGGTGCAGATATCTCTAATTTATCTTAAAATGTACTAAAAAATGAGTTAGTAGCTAGCTGGAGGGATGGATAGGTGAAGAAATAATGTGCCACAGCAAGTGCAGTACATTGTTAATGGGTAGAAACTAGGTAGTGTTTATGTGATGTTCATTAGTAAAGTCCTTAGCTGTATGCTTGAAGTTTTTATAAAGAAATAAAACATAATTATTTATAATAAACTATTGGGAGAAATTCATTTTTAAATTTCATATGAGTGGCCTCCTTGAAGGTCTTTGTTAAGGTCAATCCAGGCTTTAGTTAGACTGGCTTAGGCTCAAGTAATCTGAATTAAACAGCTCAGACAGACCTCTCCTTTCCTTAGCCAGTCTTGTAGGTGGGGAAGTTCCTTCCCTTAGACATTTCAAGCTAAACCAAATGTCCCACAGAGCTGAAGCTTGCCAAGCAAAACTCGTCCTTGTGGTTGTTTTAGTCACTAATGGTTATACCATGTTTCTAGAAGTTAATGTCACCATCACCCAAAGATTAAACTTCTCCCCCACTCCTTCATATATCCTTGACCAGATGGTGTTTGCTGGAAAGGAAGAAGCTCTTTTTTTTTTTTTTTTTTTTGGTTTCATGATTTGTTTTCAGTCTCCCACATATTTAGCAAATGAAATGTCATGCTTTCAGGATTTATAGCTTTAGTTCAAGACAACTTCTTATTGTGCTGGTTTGAGTTTTGGCGCTTGAGAGCATCTTCATTCAGATGATTATGGAATGTCTCTCTGACCCTTATATTTGGAATAGACAGCTTGTCTTCTCTTCACTAGTTAAGCCTTAGACCCTGAGGATACCCAGAATGAATGTCCCATCTACATTTTTGAAAATATACAGGCTTAGGAATGTATGAACTCTTGAGCAGCTGACATTGATCATTGAGCACTAGGGGAAGGAACAGGCCCTTAGGACAATGAATTCAATCAGGAGCATACCTGGTTTCCTGTTTAATAAAAGGAAAAAAAAAAACTGTAAGAGGCTAAAATATGGCTTGAATTAATTTTTTTCTTAAATGCCATCTTTCTCTTTTCTCTTTCATAACAATAACTAATAAAGTCATTTTATGTACCTAAAATGCAACTCATTGTATGTACTGAAAATAATAACAAATTGACATTTTGTAAGACTTGAAATAAAATTGGGGGTGCCATTGTACTTGTTGATTTACACATCATACTGTCATTAAGCTCTCTGGCACTCAGTACAGACTATTTTCTTTAACTCCAGAAAACTGATGAGGGAAGGAAAGTAGTTTGATTGCATGAAAGTTACTGAGAAGATTGGATCTGTAAAATACACGTGAACCCTTGAAATAGACAGGTATATATGTGGACCAAGTAATCTGAACTAACCAAGAAAAACTTGCTTTACTGCATGACTGTGGTGAAAGCATTGGTTCCTAACAACTTTCACAGTTTTAAGGATTTTTTTTTAAAGGGACAAACTACACATTGGGCAAGCAGCTGTGTAGTCCAAAAAATATTAGCTGGATTTAATGTACTGGGGGCATGTGGATTGCTAAGAATGTCGCACCTTGTTTATGCCAATAAATCAGAGTGTCTGCTCTTGATACTAAATCTGATGTCATTGGCAGATTTTCCTCTTTATTGGAAGGATGATATTCAGAGGGAGAGTATTTTTTCGTGTATTTTTTTCTCTCTGTGATTGGTATGTTTTTATGAGTTTTTAAAGCTATGAAATAATATTGGCAAGTCCTAAGAAAATGATCTGGATTTCATTTCTTCTCTTCAGCTCTGTGTGATCTTGTGCACATTCCTGACATGTTACAAACAGCTTGTGTCTCTGAATGTGCAGTATCAATTTTCAGAGGCGAAAGCCCCAAAAGGAAACAGACTGATTCTTCCCTGCAGAAACAGCTGGGCAGTTGTGGATGGAATTAATTGCTGATATATATTGGCTCTGTTTTTCTTTTTTTGTCATTTCCTTTGCAGCTGTGAAAGTGAAGTTTGACTTGAAAACAGACATTTCCAACAGTGTAGATCCAGAACGTATCAGAATGCAATTCTTTTAATAAATATCCAACAGGTACCTTTCAGATGTTCAGTTTGAGGGTGAGATGAGAAAGAGCAAAGAATGGCAGCAGGTGATTCATGATTACATATATGATTGGAAAAAATTGAACTGAGCACTTGGACTATGAAAGGATTTTGCAATGGTTACTTTATTACATGGCAATTCAACAAAGGCTCAATCAATCAGCACATCATTCCTAGAATCTGAAAGCGGGTGTTCAAGGCCATCTCTCAAAAATACTGAAATGTTCAATACTCCAAGCTATTTATTCTATCAATACCAAGAAGTGCAGTTGGGGATGACAATATGACAGCATGTATCGTTAAAATAATATTTTCCTTGTCTTCCCTCAAAGCCTTTTCTATTGTTTGTTTTAAATTCTATGTAAACAATTATGTTGTTTGTTTTTTAAATGCATGGATATTTTAATCGGAAGTATTTTTTTTCATGATAGAATTTCCTGAAAAATAACTTTGTGTCTCTGGATGTGCATGTATAGAAAGCAATATTGGTTAAAGTCACTTTAAACAATTATTGAATGTTAATAGTTTCAGTATTGACAAATTATTTTAGACACAAAGACTTTTAGATGCTACTTACATATATATCCTATGAATCTTTTATTTGGAAAAAAAGTCTTGAGATTAAAATTCTTAGAAAATTATTTGACAATGGATGATTGTAAATTTTTAAAGTTTTCTCAAAATAATTTTTCCTTTTATATAAAAGAATTTATTTATGCATTTATTGTCCTACCAAAGAAAGTCCATACTCACATCTCATTTTTGAAGACAACCCTTACTAATTGGTAAGAAAATGTTTTTATTGTATCTTTGTTGCTAGGAAAAGCAAAGTGTTGGTGAGGGGAGAAAGTAGGTAATTTGCTTGTGTTCCTATTCAGGTGCTCTGAAAATAGACCAAAGTAATGTTCTAGAATGAGCAGTGTTTCTGACGCCTTGAGATATGTAAAAACTGCTGTTGCTAAACATAGAAGTTGGCATTGTTGGACTTCCTTTATAGTAGTTTGTTTCCACCTAATGTTCTGCATGATCTGTCTTGTATTTTGTCCGTTTTCTTCACAAAAAAGAAATGGGTCTATGCAATTTCCTCCAAGACAAAGGTTTGCTCCAGAAAACTGATCTACAAATATGAACCTTTCCCCTATATCTTTAAGGAGGATTAGGCAATTAATTTTTACTCTGAGGCCCTGAAAAAAATGTGGCAATATTAATGTGCTGTTTGCTCTCACTGAAGTCTGCCTGGGTGTGTTGTTTCCCCCAGAGTGGGCTCCACCCTTGCTGTAACCACACCGAGTGTGGATATCATGCTGTTTAAAACAAAGTTCATTTTTAGGGCAGCATTGCATCAGAATTGCCACACGAAAACCAGCTTAAGAAATGTACGGCGGCTTAAATTTTTTTTTTTTTTTTGGTAAGTAATGGATTGTCTATTGTAATACTGGTAGCTCACAGCTTAGAGGGATGCATAGATAAGATAGATGGTTATTTTTGCCACCTGCTAAGTAACATGCAGTAGTCTTTGGGAGGAATCTGTGGCTTTATTACTCAACTAATTATTTATTATTTTTAGTTCACTTGTCTGCTTCTTTCTTTTCTTTCACAGTATACTGAAATGTTATTGTTTCTATTTGGAGGATGTTTAACTGTATGAATGAAGGAGAATACTAGTCATCTCCCAAATGTGCTAATTATTTAACATAAAAGTGTTTAAAGTAGTGTTTTGTACTGAATTTATTAGACCATTGATGTCCTAATCTGGCAATACTGCGTTTCGAGACATCGTGGCATGAACTTTGTGTGTTAAGAGTGGGTTCATTGAATTAAAAAAAAAGGCAGCATCTAAAGAGCCTTTATTTCTGCCATAATGATGCTTTGTCCTGTTGCTGTTGGGTATTTGTCAGAAGAGTTGGGGCAGGCTGCAGCTCAAAGTTCTGTTCCATGCCTCAGCAGTTCTGTGTTCTGTCTTCTTTCTAGAGTTTGTGACGTGATTGGTAAGTTGAACTACAGGAGAATTATTGTTGTTCATTGAAGTCCATGTTCAGCAGTTGGGTTTTTTTGTTTCTTTCTTTCTTTTTTGCAACGGGGTCTGACTCCCCAACTCACATATTGGGGTTCTCTTTGTAGCTGGATTTTAAATTTCTGTGAAGTGTTCTATTATGCACTGAAACAGAAGTTGCCATGTTGAAAGAAAGGCTGTGCTTTGAGATGACTATTGTCCCGTGTGTTGTACACTCTTTTGGGGTGACACACGCATTCGTGCAAGTAAGTTCAACAACCTGCCCCATTTGAAATCAAAGCTGAATGTTGAAAATGGCAGATTTCTGTAATATTTTGGGGGTAACATTGTGTCATCATTTTTGGTCTTAGACTACCTATTGTCCCCTTGTTTCAACTTCTCTTAGAATCTTGGTTGTAACTGTGTTTAGCTATCTTTTAACTTCAGAAGGATGTGAGAATAAAGTAAAAGCCTATTGTCACAGAAAAAAAAAAAACACACACACACTACTAGCCTGGGAATCAAGAGGCTGGTGTACTTCTTTGAACATGAGTTTCTTCACTTAATAAAATTAAGAATTTGGGTTAGCTCTCTAAGAATACCCTAATTCTTTTTATAAAGACCCATGCTTATTACAGAAACCTTAAAGGGAAAAGTATCAGAATTGGGAAAAAAAAGTTTAGATATTAATCCAGAATCATTTTTCAATGACATGAAAACTAAAGCTTTACTGTAAATAAATTGAATCTGTTGAGAATTTAAATAATCTGCTATTTTCTGTTGTTTCTTTTCAAAAAAATGTTGGTTTCATTTCACTGAACTGGATGATCTCTGCTATCCCTTTGAACTCTCTAATTTCTCTAATAACTCCTTGTTATTTTTCTTGTAATGATAAAATATAAAGAAAATGGAGTGAACATTTTTTACCAAACCCAATACAGTTGTACTCCCATCTTTTCCTGTTTGTTCCAGTATGCTATACAAATTTTATCTTATTTATGAAGCCTTGTTCATGAACCCTAATACACATAACCATGACATGAAAAGGGTTTGAAAGTCTTCCCTAGAAAATTAAATATAATGTATCATTAAATTTATATGAAGACCACAGTTTTCTCCAAGGGCTCTGTAGAAGGTCCTGTCTCTGCTTTAATGTACTTTTTAAAGTATTAGAGTTTAGAAGCTAAAACATGCATAAAGTAAAAAAGATGAAACAGTATCAAAGAATGTGACAGAATGTCTCTTTCCAACCCTAATTCCCTCAACTCTACTCCACAGAGGGGAATTTCTTCTCTATTTTTCTAGAAAATATCTATGACTATAATTGTGTGTATTTGTACGTGTTTACACACATTTTAAAAATTGATGTTAAACTACACATGCCATTATGTATCTACCACATTCTTTTTAAGAGAGTGTATATTACTTTCAGAGTATGGCAGATGTACTATAAATTGATCATTCCTCCTTTGATGGATGTCTAGATTATTTCCCACTTATTTCTATACCCCCTCTATCAGGTGTGCTTTTACTGTCAGCCTTTTCTTTTATTCCCATTTTGGAACAGAATCCAGAGGCCAGGGATAGTAGTAAAGTGGAGGTAGCTCTATGAAAAATAGAGAGCCCCTCACCCACTTTTTTTCATCCGATTAGGACATCGCAGGTAGGCCCAACTTCCTCAGCCACTCATGAGTGGGTAAGAACTACCCTGGAAGGGAGTCATTTCTCAGCACAGTAGTGAAAGATACTGGATTCAAAGTCAGGTAATGAGTATGAGATTATACAATTGTGGGCAGGTCACCTAATCTCGGTTCTCTGTTTTACCATCTTTAAATGACAGGTTAGGATAGATGGATTTTAATGTTCCCTCCAATTTTAATATTTACATAGTATTTTTGTTAAAATATTGTTTTAAGCTATGTAACAAATGAAATTTCTGTTGATTAAATTAAAACCATCTTATGTAAATAAGATGTGTGGTCTATAATTTTCTTTGTCATGGAGCTAAGCTATTTGAAATTTCAAGAATGAAAAAAAGAGAAGTTGAATGTCGTATGTTTTATAGAAATTCTCTTTTTATAAAACATAAGTTTCAAGAGTATAAAACCCATATGAGAAATAGAAGCATATTCTTTTATCAAGTTTGAATACTTAAATAAGGTGATTTTTTAAATAGATCCTTATAATTTTCAGTGAGTTCAGCCATTCAGAGCTAATCTTAGGGATTTGAAATTAACTTCAACTTTTTTGTTTAAGTTGTTTTCACATTCTAGCTCTCTATTCCATAATCTCCTTATTTCATTGAATGCTGAAGTTGATGTGCTTGACATGACTCAAGTTTTCTAATTTGGTGCTGAGGAAGCAGTGGTAGAGGTTAACTGTACACTGTTATCCTGCCAACATAGTTATAAAGTTACACAGTGAAGTTATAAAGTAACAAAAACAGAAATTTTTGCTGCATCATACATAGGATGTTTAGCACTGTTTCACAAGTTTAGGTTCAATTCAGTCAAATCACAGCTGTATTAAAAGCAAGGTAAAGGAACATCATTTGATTTCTGTAATTGCAACTGGAGGATAAAAAGACATTTTCTTGGCCTGAAGGTAGGGGGGACTGTGTGTGTGTGTGTGTGTGTGTGTGTGTGTGTGTGTGTGTGTGCTGGTTACTCAAGCTTCTTGACAGAAATCTTGTTGTATACCATAAGTATATTTTTTCTAAAATCTGAGATGTTATTTATCATCCAAGTAATGCTAGATAATTACTGGTATTCCGGGTAATTTTCATATACATTATTTGACATGGTCCATTTATTAAAATGTATTGAAGGGCTGGGGATGTGGCTCAAGCGGTAGCGCGTTCGCCTGGCATGCATGCGGCCCAATTCGATCCTCGGCACCACATACAAACAAAGATATTGTGTCCGCCGAAAACTAAAAATAAATATTAAAAAAAAAAAAGACCCTGTTTCAAAAGAAAAAATAAAGAGGGCTGGGGTTGTAGCTCACTATAAAGCTCCTCAGAGTTCAGTCCCCAGTACCATTTGCCCCCTCAAAAAGAATATAAAGTGAATTTTCAGTGCTTAAAAGGGAAATCTTAATATCTTGTTAGGATATTGTCAGTTACTGCAGAGGCAGCTCTTCTGCATGTTAGTGTGCCAGTGATAGTTTCTTATTAATCAAATCTTAAATAAGCAGTGTTGGGGTATTTGAAATAATTAATTGAGCCTCAGTTTTTGCCTACTAAAATGTATCTGAGATATGAAAACCTGTTTCAGTTATCGTGTTTCATATATGATTCCTTTTAAATAGTTGCTTGTATGAAACTAAGCTTGGTTGCACTATTTTGATGACACATCCCAATAGTTTTTTGTTGTTTTTTTCCCAAATTACCCCATCCATTGTGGCATTTACAAGTAAGGAAATTCTCCATAGTTAAGAATATACAGGATGCTGCTGTATACAGGATGTTGAACAAACTTTGTCTAAACTATTTGAAGCCCTTTTAGGAAAGCAGTCCTCTAATAGCAAAATCAGGCAAATAGATTATAGTTTGATCTGAAGCAGAAAGCCATTTTAAAAGAGAAAGAGAAGGCTCATCATTAACTCTGGTCTGTTATGCATTTCTCCTCTGGAGCCCAGCATTTGGCTAAGGTTCTGTGACACACAGTGGGAATTCGCTTCCTATCAGGAAATGCTGATTTTCAATGTATTATCTTGTTGAGACAACCACAGTGAACAATAGGCTATTAACATTTTAGAACAACCAGTGTCATAACTAAGCCAATATTTGCTTTGTTTTGATTATTACTCTTAAAAGAAAATAAGCTTTGGCTAGGCTTCATCACTAACTGCTCATAAAAGTCATGACAATTAAAAAGAACAGAGGAGAAAAAAGTGCTCTTTAATAATGGGGATGAACTTTTGCAGGCTTTCTTTATTCATTTCCTGTGAATAGACCAGAATACATTATTTCAAACACATCTTTTGGGTATGAAAAATGTCCATTTAAAACCCTATTTTGAGAGCTGTGGATGTAGCTCAGTGGTAGAGCACTTGCCTAGCACATGCAGATCCCTGGGTTCAATCTTTAGCACTGCTTCCCGCCCCCCGCCCCCACAAAAAAAAAGCCTGTTTTTCGAGCCATATCATATAAGTGATATAAAGAACAAGGCCTCAAGTTCAAGTTCTCCTTTGAAATATCAAACCCTCCTATGAAATACCATATACAGTTTGAATATTTATTTTTAAAATATATTTGGTAATACTGCTTATTTGGAGGTTGGCAACTTAAAAAAAGAAAAAAAAAACAACTGTTTTAATAGGAGAATTAGAAAGAAAAATACTACAATGGGTGGTCAGATAATATCAAGTCACTACCTATAATTATGTGATAAAAGTACAATAAAATTTCAGACCTAGGGGCTGGGGTTGTGGCTCAGTGGTATAGTGCTCACCTAGCATGTGCGAGGCCCTGGGTTCGATCCTTAGCACCACATAAAAATCAATAATTGAAATAAAGGTATTATGTCCAACTACATCTAAAAAACCTAAATATTAAAAAAAAAAATTCAGACCTAGAAGAGAACACCCAAGGTCATTTGGCCAAACCTTCTCATTTTATATGTGAAGAAATTCAGATCTTACCTCTTCATGGAAATCTTCCTTAATTCAAAACTATTTTTATCAACAACCTTCAGATATCTTATGTCTGTTTTTCATTTGGCAGCTGTCATAAACTGGTTTTTACTGTTAATTATCTTTTTCAGGTGAACATGTTTTAGTTTTCAGTCCATAATGGCAGAAATCAGATCAGTACTTTATATTTCTTTAATAGATGAATTAATGTTTGCTGTAATATTTTTTTAAAACAAAAAAACATTTTTGTAGCATTATTTGTATCTGGTCTCAGAACATGACATTCAGTATAAATGTTTTAAAAAATTGCACTGTTTAGATGGGTGCAGCTACTGTAGAGGCTGAGGCAAGAGGATGGCAAATATGAAGTCAACCTCAAAGACTTAGCAAGAGCTTTTCTCAGAATAAAAAAGGGTTGGGGATGTTGCGCAGTGGTAGAGTATCCCTGGTTTTAGTCTCTGGTACTTTAAAAAAACAAAAAATGCTGTTTTTATACTTGGTATACTTTTTTCTAGTAACTTTTCAATTCACTTAACACATTTCAAATGCAGGTCATAATATTTATTACCTCTACTCTTGGGTAGTTTGAGCAAACCATGAATAAACCAGTTTAAGGTTTGCTCTAGATTCTCTGTCCTGGTTTATTCTAAGACAAGTAGAGAGTCATATTATGAGCCAATGGCACTACTGAGTAACTATAAGTATGTAGTAAAGACAAGAGAAAAATGTTGACCCAGTTACTGAGAGCAGAAAAAACATAATTTAAAGGCAAAACAGGCTATGACTAAGTGGGGAGGGCAAATTCTGATGGCAGAGGTTCAGAAAATCATCATTGAAAGAGTTGGCTTTTGAATAAGAGCTGAAAATATGGATTAATATTTGGGTGGATGGAGATAAGAAAGGGAAAGAGTCAAGTACATAAGAAATTGGGTAAGCATCAGTTAGAGGAATGGCTTTTACTTAAAAGCCTTTTTCCTCTGGGCCTGGGGATGTGGCTCAAGCAGTAGCGCACTGGCCTGGCATGCGTGCGACCCGGGTTCAATCCTCAGCACCACATACAAACAAAGATGTTGTGTCCTCCAAAAAATAAAAAAAATAAATATTAAAATTCTCTCTCTTGAAAAAAAAAAAAAAGCCTTTTTCCCTCTAAATTTTGCAGATACTGACTGAGCCTTTTCCAGGCCTGAAAAAAAGGTTTCTAGAAACCACCAGGCAGATTCCTAAGTTTTGTTTGTTTTTTTAATAGGGCTCCAGGGTGGAAGAAAGGCTAGGGAAATGATGTTTGGGGGAAATTATAGTAGATGACTTTGTGCTTCATAGTTGGTGACAGGGGACTCTAAGGGTTATAGTAGTCTACTACCTTTTAGATGTTTAAAATAACACTTTTTGGCCCTTTACAACACTATAGAACCTTTTCTTGACAATAGAGATCAAGAGTACACACAAAATATTTACCAAACTCTGAAGAGCTACTTAAATAACTAAGTTCAATGAGGATAGCTTTTTATTTGACAATAAAGCACTTGATGTAGGCTTTAAGTCCAGCTAAATAGGCACTATAGAACTAAGCTGTGAGTCTAGCCATTGTGAGCCTCAGAAAAACAAGAATCCTACTTCAAGCTTGAATTTAAATATAGCAAGAGATTTAAGTGGACCCTTCAGGCATGTGTGAGTGGGTACAAAAAGCTGAGTCATGAAGTTTACTCTCTAGTAAATTACCGTGAAAGCTCAAAAGAAAAGTATTCTCAGAAATGTTATAAATCACTTAAAATTCTTATGAAAATAACAGACCCCAAGAATCTGTTTTATGAGTTGATGAGGGTTAACTCTGAGCACATATCTACAAACCCCTTAAAAATCAAGAAATTGGAACTTAAGGCAGTGAATGGCCTTTTGTTATTGTTGTTTAAAATAAGTTAACATTTTATTTATTGTACCATAGCTTCTGAAAATAAGTTTCTTACCAAAACCTGTAATTCAAGGAAATTTTTCAATGCAGTTTGTATTTTAAATGTTTCTTACATTGACAGATTATGTGGTCTACATTTTTTTGTATGGCAGTCTATCTAGATGATATGAAAGGTAGGATAAATTGAGAGACTTGGCAAGTTATATCCTCCATTAGGATCTGTTTCTTGATATGGAGAAAAGATGAGATATAAGAAAAGATGTAATAGTATATCTTTTTAAGTTCTAACACCTTTAAATTCCAAGGATGCTATTCTTTTAGTTCTAATCTGGAAAGACAGTGTATCTTGGAGGAAATAATTTGTATTCATAAATTAGTCTTATTTTTCATTATATTTGCAAAGGTTTAGTTATATTTTTAATCTTCCTAAGATCTACATTTCTTTTGTTTTCTTTAATAAACTTCCTTAAGTGAATTAGTTTAATGCTTCTCTTCCCCCTGAACTTGACATTAGACTTTTTATTTTAGATCACCTTCAGATTTTACTTTTTATTAAAAAGTTGAGTTTCCAGCCATGGGTTGGAAATCCACTTATTGTCTCTAGTATCCTCACTAAGTTTTCATATCAGAAAATAATAACAATCATTTTTCTCCTATGTGAATTAATTAGGTGTCATAAAATACCAAAATGTATGTACATAATTTTAAGGTTGTTACACCAACTAGGCCCAGCTTTTCAAAGCTTAATTCTATTTTCTCTATCAGAGGAGAGCCTAGATGTCTTTAAAGAAGTCAACAAGTTCATATGGCAATTACTGTTTAACATGGTTCTGGATGAAATCAGGAGGTATATGTAGTCTAGATGCCAGGACCCAGAGAGGCCCTCTCCCTTTCCAAAGTGCACAGTTGTAATTGTAGTTTAGATTACCCTTTGTGGACAATTGAACTTGGTGAAAAGCGAGGCAATTTTTTTATTTTTTATTGACTTGATAGTCAAATTCCAGAGTGCCAAACCCAGGCTTCATGCCTTTTCATGCCTTTGTGTTCAGGCAAACTTTGTTTTAAGAAAATCCAATCTCTGAAAATATGTTTTTGCAAAAGAAGTCATATTAGAGGTGTGATAACTTAGATTTGAAGTTGGAGAAGTGGGGAGCTGGAAAGATTTGCCAAAGAATTTAACAGGTTTAAATTTGAAATAACTCAAATTTTGGAAACATCATTGGGGGATGGGGAGAGTAGAGGTAGAATGACAGATAGTGTGAGTTCTAGAGCTAGTCTACTTGAGTTTGTATCTCAGCTCCATGCAAAATTCTTGGACAAGTGTAATCTTAGACAAGTTATTTCTCTGCTTGTTCTCTCATCTATAAGTTGAGAAAGTAGCATTTACCACTCAGGGTTATCATGAGGGCCAAGTTAAAAAATGCCACATCCTTAAAATAATGTTAGACAATAGTAGTTGCTTTAAAAATGTTGGATATGTTACTGATCATTTCTCCTCCTACCACATAAAAACATACTTATTATCTCATTTGGGGTTTAGTGAGAAAATACAAACTAAAATGCTGAGAAGGATGATGTTTGTAATAGAGTTGGAATGACTGAACAAAGATTTGGAATCCAGGTAAACCCTTGAGAGCAGGGCCAGTTTCCCAGCAACAGGAATTCAGAGTTCATCTGCTAACAGTGGGGATGAAGGATGTCCTACAGTTGGTGTCAAATCTTGGCATGTAGGCAGAGCATGGGGCAGGGCATTTTTGGCAAACAGTGTTAATTGGTGGAAGTTCACATAATGGCATCAGAGGTTCACTATCATAAGACAGGGTATGAGCTATCACATGACTTCAGGGACTGATAGAAGGATATAAGACCTGGGAAATAGATTTCTGGCACAGAATTTCAGTTGTGAAAGCATTTGGAGTTAGTTATCTTATAAAGAAGCAAGAGATTTAGGCTGCCTGAGAATGTGTGGAGGGGCTCTGAGATTAATAATTGAGCAATACTTTTGTTGGTTTCTTAATTAAAGTGAAAGTCATACATCAGAATGGAAGCCAACAAGGCATTTTCTTAGGGGTTCTCCTCATCTGAAGGGCCCAGAGCCTGGCATGATGGTGAACCTGCAAATGTGGGCTTAATGGTCTCTAATGGAGAGTAAGAGGCAAAAATGCAGCATGTATGTACACATGTCAAGGCACTCACTAATCTGAGCAAGTGGCATTTTAAATCCACCCTGGCTTAAGTGAAAAGACATTCTATCAATCTGTAGTATTTTGTGATTTGGTAACTGCATTAATAATGTTTCAGCTGCAGGGGAAGCAGAAGAGTCCATTGCAACTTTGTCATTGGCATTCAGAGTGTTGCAAGAAATTTTGTTCAGAATCTGTGTTAAGAACATATTTATTTTCTTGCTTTAGATTTCCTTGGAAATATTGATTCTCATCTAACAAAGGACATGTATTGTGGAAAACATGTATGTTACATTGTTCTTATGTATATCAAATGTTTTATTCATATTACTATTTTGATGACTTGTTATTTCTAACCAGCCAACTTTGACCTACACAGGTGTGCTATGTGTTCACAGTGTTAAGATTGTAAAATGTTTTCTAACATAGATACTAGGATAGACATTCCAATGAAATTTATAGTTTCCTAGTGCTATCATAACAGAGTACCAGCAACTGGTAAAATAGCTAAAAACAACAGAAATGTATTCTCTTATAGTTCTGGAGGCCAGAAGTTCAAAATCAATGGATTGGCTCCTTCTGGGGGACCAGAGGGAAATCTGTGTCATGCCTCTCTCCTGTCTTCCAGAGATAGGAGGTGTTCCTAGGCTTGCAGCTGTACCAATTTAATCTATGCCTGTGTCATCATAGGCCCTTTTCCTCTGAGGTGTCTCCTCTGTGTCCAAATACCTCACATTGTTCTCTGTCTGCTTCCTGGTACCATGTTCTGAGCTACTTTTCCTTCTCCACCCCTTCTCCCGTGTTGTTCTAGGCCTTATCTCTGGCCCAGAGCAATGGAGTCTGCCAACTACGTACTGATAAACCATGAGCCCCAAATAAACTTAAAACAAACAAACACCCAAAATCAAATAATTCACTTTCCTCTTACGGACCATAGTTTTGAATTGGGACCCACTGTAGTCCAATATGACCTTATTTTAATTTGATCTGTAAATGCTATATTTTCAAATAAGGTCATAACCTGAGGTTCTGGGGACATAAATTTTTATTTATTTATTCATTCATTTATTTTTTGATATTGGGAATTGAACCCAGGGATGCTTCACCATTGAGATATATCCCCATCCCTTTTTATTTTTTATTTTAAAATAGGATCTCATTAAGTTGGCTAGGGCTAAGTTAATCAGGGCCTCTTTAAGTTGCTGAAGCTGGCATTGAACTTAGAATCCTCCTGCCTCAGCCTCCAATATTGCTGGGATTACAGATGTTTGCCACCACACCTGGCTCTGGGGATGTGAATTTTGAGAGTAAAATACCATTTACATCTTAAGTTTAAAAATGTAAGTTGAATTGTAAGTTGGACTGTCTGTAGCACTATAATATCAAACTTTAGGCCTAAAGGATGATTACTTTGGGGAAAAAAAAATGTTTTTGTGAAGCAAATTTCTGAGGATAATAAATGTCTTTTTGTGAACCTTCCACTTAAAAACCATTATTAGATGTCTAAAGAAGCAGGTTATATCCCAAAAGTATTTTTGAAACTAATTTTCAGATATTGTTTCCTGTGCTTAATGAATTTTATTTTTATGAATCAGTATTAGGACTCTAAAAGAAAACAAGATAAAGTTGTGATTGTCTTAAAACCCTCTTGGGTGGGGGGGGCGGGTGGCTGGGGTTGTGGCTCAGTGATAGAGTGCTCATATAGATAAGGCACTGGATTTGATCCTTGACATCACATAAAAATAAATAAAGGTATTGTGTCCAATCTACAACTAAAAATCTTATCGGCCCAAATTTGAAAGCAAGAACTTCTTCAAATCAGACTTCTTTGCAGTAACATTATATTGAGTTACCAAAGCTTTTGGGTTGACTTTTTTTTTTTTAATATTTATTTATTAGTTCTCGGCGGACACAACATCTTTGTTTGTATGTGGTGCTGAGGATCGAACCTGGGCCGCACGCATGCCAGGCAAGGGCGCTACCACTTGAGCCACATCCCCAGCCCTTGGGTTGACTTTTGTGGCCATATTTTGTAAGATATAGCATTGCAAGCCAAAAATCTTCAGCTGAAATATCTGAAATAGTGTATCAGAGTGATATACTATTCATGTTCTGTGTTCTTTAATATTTTTTGTAATTTCTCCTCCAATTTTTAAAATATAGAGCTATATCTCTGTTTCACCACCTCTGTTGACCACATCAAGAATGAAACAGAAATATAGTCCATGGTAACAGATTAATATTCTAGACTAGCCTTTTGGGTAAATGTCTTGTTTTATATACTCAGTTTTAATAATTTGGTTTGTCTGTTTGCATTTCTTCAGATTGAAGATAGAATTTCCTTAGTTTAAAAAAAAATCCATTTTCAGCTTAGGAAATAGATACAAAATTGGAATTTGGGAGGGCTGTTTTCTTTATATTACCGTTACTTTGATATTCACTTTGGGAAATGGCTTACTGAAATTTGTAGAGTATTGCACTAAATAGGTAAGAGTGAACTTTACCTCAAACATGACTTTCAAGAAAATGTCAAAAGCTAGGACTTCGAAATTTTCAAACTCAGTGCTGCACTTAAAGTTCATGAAGTATGTGAGTTAATGTTTCTTTAAAAATTTTCCTTGCAGATGGACTACCAAATGGTAATGAGTCAAAAATTTCTAAGGTATCTCTAGAAATTGAGAGCAATGAATCTTTCTTTAAAACTCATAATCTCCAATGATTTTTTTTTTTTTCAGCTTCTCATTTATCATGAGCTCTGTCAAGTTCTGCATAGTTTCCTGGATCTCAGTTTTTAAAACCTCACTGAAACCAGGGGACTCAATAATAGAAACTCAGTGTCTGAGAGGCATACTCAAGTGATCAATCTACTAGTCTCTGTCAACTTTCTCTTGAAGTTGGGGAGGGGGGGAACATTTTTTTTTTCTTTTCCTCAGCCATTTCCAAAAACTCCCTGTTGAAAACAAATGATGACTGAGGGAGTATATATAGAATGCTCATCATATTTTGTAGAAAGGAGAATAAAGGCACTGAAGCCATGTGTTTGAGGATTCTGCAATATACTTAAGTGATTGCATCTAGTTGTTGTATTCAGTTTAGATTTTAATATATTTGTTTATATGTGATTATATATCTATATGTATTTAATTCATGTCTATATTTTATAAAAATACATATCACATATGTAGAACTAGTTCCATGTTTTTTCCATTATTTTATATTGAGAACAATCAAACTAAGGTAGGGTTTGAACTTTAAGAATATATACTTTCTCTGAACTTTTTTGTTACATGCTTATAAATTTGTAACTCTGCCCCTTGCATGGCCACTATAATTGTAAATAATCACCTAATTATAATAAAGTTTTTTTCAGGTTACTGGTGAATATTATGAATGTTACCTCTCAGTGTCTAAGCACTGCCTCTCTTCCCAACCTTATTCTCCTCTCCCTTTCCTCTTCAAACACAGAAATCTGTATTATAGATCAACAAAACATTTTTCATCACATATTGGTGCTTTAGTGAGAAGGAGGTTAGCTTCATCCTTCTCATTATCTGACTGGGAATGCTTTTATCTTTGAATCACTCTGCTGAATGATCATTGACTTAGCAAGCACCTACACATCCTTTTTAACTTAAGGCTCTGCACTTAGATTTTGAACAGTGTATATTATGGTTATATCTAGCTATATTTTTTCCAGTTTTACAATCACAGGGAGACTTTTTTATGTTTGCTAAAAAGTTTATTTAATTAGCATCATCATTATTTATAAAATAGAATTTGAAACTGAAATGCTTTCTTAGCTGTGCCTGTCAGTTGACAATCAACTTCCATAAAGTACAGGAAACTTAGCATGATGGGTTGTCATTAGTGTCACTAGTTTTATCTTTTTATTGTTGTGGGTTACACACACACACATACTTAAGTTGGATTTTTAACTAAGAATCAGACAGTAACAACTATAGATTGTTTCCTAGACTTTATATGGAAGTTTAGAATTCAAAGATATATTCAACCAGTCATTTCAAAAGAACAAAAATATGCTTCAGAAATTTAAGAATGGTTTGGATGAATCTAAAAATTCTGGCAATAGAAGAGAAAGTGAAGCTTCCACATTTATACTGGTTTGATAGTCATACAAGACTTTGTACAATTTTTATTGCTATTTTGAGAATTTCTACTTTGGCATAATCCTGTATTATATTTCTAAGCCTCCCAAAGGAAATGTAGTAATCAAGGGTGTAATCACACCTGTTAAGATCCATAACTATGAATAATTCCTCATTCACTGAAGAATATTTGATAATCTAAACCAAATTGTTAAATCTTAGTTTTCTTATCTGTGAAGTGGGTGTGTATGGTCACTTCTTCATAGCATTATAAGAAATATTAAATGAGATAATCTATGCAAAACAATACTAGAATGTTGTAATTGGAAAAAAAAATTTAAATGATTTGTAGTTTAAAATGTATCTATACACACATTTGTGTATAGATCAGTTTCTATCAATATATGATTGAAGGAATAAACTTTGACCATAGAGCAGTCTCAGACTGATATTGTAATACTAACAAATGTCATTATGCTTTTATACTAATATATGATACTTGAACATCATACTTTTATAAAAAATATCACTCAAAAAAAAATCACACCTTTGAGTTTAGTTTACTCTAATTTGTAAAATGTGATCCTTGAATCTTGACATATTCCAAAGCAGCTAGCATAGAATCAGTGGCAATTATAGCAATAATATCCCAGTGCTTTGTAGAATAATTAAATCTTACCCTATTTGGGCACTTGGAAAATACCATCTGTATTTTTCAATGCCAGGTCTGTTTGTTTCCATTTTTCTCTACTTTTTTCGATGTGTAGTTTAAATTTCCAGATCTGTTGATTTCCATGTCAGTTGTATAGAAAAATTTTGGCTAGCATTTGAAAGTAGCTCATGTCTTTTAGAACTTATTTTAAAATTTCACTGATTGATCTGAGGATGAGGTTTGTCATAGATTGTGCATGGTCTAAGTGTGGGAAGCCGTTCTCGCATGTGATTGGGCACCTCCCCGACTGGGTGTGAGGCATTCCGGCCAAGCTGTGTCAGAACCTATCCCCACCCTTTTTAGGTTCAAGAGCCCGTCAATGTGGGGGTGTGACTGACCATTGACCCTGAGACCAATCACTGACCCTGACCTTGGAATGATGTCCCCCTCGACCTTCATTGGATGGAATTTTCCCCTGAATTTCTTGTTCCCCAATAAAAGGCCACTCTCTGGCACGCCCTTCCTCTCTCCTGCTAGTCTCTTGTGTAAACCTCGATACCACCAGGTGGCTCGAGGCAGGAGCCAGGGAGGGCTGTCTCAGACCTGGTCAAGAAAAAGGTAAATTGAGTTATGTGTGTTTATTTTGATCTCACTAGTTAACTTCTATGCTCAGGACCTCTAGTATGAAGCTAGCATGCTGGTTGCGCGGCAAATTTTGGCGCCCAACGTGGGGCATATTAGATTAACTAGATTGAGTGGGAGCATGCTATAGAAATAAAGGATTTGGTGACAATTTGGGGTCACAAAAGTACCTGGAGGTACTGAAGGGACGAGACATTAAAATTATTTAAAATGGGAAATTCAGCTTCTACTGATAGGGACATGTACTTGACTATTTTAGAAACTATAATTAATCAGAAAGGAAAACAGATAAAAAAGACTCAATTGTTACAATTCTTAAAGATTGTAGGTAAATTTTGCCCTTGGTTTTGTGACCAAGATTCGCCAAATTTACATACTTGGAAGAAATTAGGAAGGAAATTACAAAAAATCTGCCTTTCTAATGAATTACCTGAAAGTATTGAGAATATTCAAAAAACTTGGATGGCTTTAGAAATTTGCCTCTTTGATTACATGGACCATAGCTCTGGCCCCCTGAAGATCTATTGAAGGGTATTCAAAGAGCCATTAAGTCTATTCAAATGGAAAATCTGCCTGAGACTAAGTTAATTTCCTTTCCCTTAAGCTGTTTAAAAACAAAAGCTCTCAGAAATATGAGCTTGCAGGAACAAGGTCAAGGTATCCTGGAGGAAGATCCTAGAAGTCAGGGTCAGTGATTGGTCTCAGGGTCATTGGTCAGTCACACCCCAAATGGATGGGCTCTCTCACCTAAAAAGGGTGGGGATAGGTTCTGACACACCTTGGCCAAATGCCTCACACCCAGTCAGGGAGGTGCCCAATCACGTGTGAGAATGGCATGAATTTGCTGCAAGACTTGAAAACCAGCATCAGCATACCATGGCTCTGAAATATTAGCAGGCAATAAAACAAAAGAGGGCTGATACAGTATCAGCACTCCTTTTCCTCCATTATACCTAGTAATACAGTTGGTTAGGTTACATTTGTTACGTGCAACATCTAAGTTATTTTCTAGAACATTGAATATCTTTATAGTTTTACAACAATTTTCATCAAGAAAATGTATCTCAGTAAACTGGCTTTTTTAATTTTTTTAAACCAAATACATTTCTTTGAAGTCTTGGCATATCTTATATTGTTGTTTTAAGTGTGAACAATTGGCCTGGTACTTGAAAGTAAAGCCATCTCTTTGTTTACTCTAGAGGAAGCTGTTAAACTGCTAAGAAAATTTTAAGTTTGGAAAGTCTTTTTTGTAAGTAATATTTTTAAAAGATTTTTTTAATGTTCTTAGCCTAGAAATAATATAAAACAGATTGATTTGGAAGGAGTTGAGATATAGTAAAATAATTCCATTCAGCCCCAATTTATGGAGTACCCTGCCATTGTGGGTATCACAAAAATGGTGTACATCCCCAAGTTTTCAATGTATTCAAATACCTTCTCAGGGAGAATTGTTTTAAAATAATAGCTTTATGGAGGTGTAATTAATATACCAAATAATTTGCTCACTTAAAGTATACATTTCAGTGGTTAATATAGTCACAGAATTGTACAATCATTTTAGAACATTTTCATCCCTCTAAAAAGAAGCCTCCTTATTTTCCCCTGGCCCTAGGTAACCATTAATCTAGTTTCTGTCTTTGTGAGTTTACCTCTTCTGAACATTTTATATGAATGTGTGGCCCTTGATTGCTTCTTTAACATATCATAATGTTTTAGGGATTATCTATGCTTTCTCATGTCTATTCATCAGTTGATGGGTGTTTGGATTGTTCTACTTTTTTAAGCTGTTATGAAAAATAATGCCATAATAATAGCCAAAGACTAGAAATTACCCAGATGCTTTTCAGTGGGTGAACAGCATTATCAGTGTCCTGGTTGTGGTGGTATAATATAGTTTTGCCAAAGTGTTGCTATTAGGAAAAACACAATAAAGGCTATAAGGGATGTCTGTTCTTTCTTGCATATAATTACATCAAAATAAGTTTTTTAAAAAAACTCAATTGGCTTTCTCAGAATTCTGCCTAGAAATCTCCTTAACATTCAGTAAAAATGTTTTCTCCTTAACATATGCTTGTTATCTTGTATTGTGAATGCATAGCTAGCCCTTTCTCCATCCTGCAGTAGGAATCTCCTTACTGCCAGTCAGCTTCCACTGATAGTTTCCCCATTGCCTGTCTCAAAACCAATGCCACGTGTTTCAGTTTTTTGTTTTTGCAGCACCCAACTTATGGGCACCAATTTTCATTTTAGTTACCTTTTGCTGTGTTAAGCAAAAAACATCAAAAGTGTATTCTAAAACAATTCATTATTTCTTAGGAGTATGTGTGTGGCTGAGTATTATCCCAATGCTTGTGCCTAGGTTCATGTTGCTGTATTTGGTTGGTGGAATCAGTGGAGGCGCTGTGCTTAACTGGGCCTCTTTCTCTTCATGATTTTTCATGAGGTACCTCTTCATAGTGTTGCAACTCCAGGACCCTCAAAGGCCTAACCTTGGAAGTTGTGTAACATCACTTCTTCCACTTTGATGAGTCAAAGCAACTCACAAAAGACTGAACTCAAGGGGGTAGGAAATAATGGAATAAGATACTGAGTCACATTTCTTAGTAAGATAGGAGAAATGCTTACAGCCATTTTTGAAAACTATCTACCACAGTTAATGTAGAGGCATCTAGCAGGTGCAGCAGTCCAGCTGCAAGGGATTCAGTCAACATGCAGAACTAGTAAGGCAAACCAAATCCAAATCAGGCAGTTTGGCAGTGTTGGTGAGCTCACGGATGAAAGTAGGGCTATTTCACTGTTAATGTTGCTGAACTGACAGGTCACAGGAAACTATAGAGCAGTGAAATTTATTCATTGAATGTGGAACTGACTTGTTTACTAGTTGCTAAAGGCGATCATTTCAAATTATGTTATGTTTGTGACCTATAAATGTTTGGAGAGAATATATAAAATATAGACTTATTAGTCTTATATCCTAGAAGCCTCACATATATAGGGTTTTCTTCCTCTTGAAGATTACTCTAGGCTATTTGAGCAGACAGGATTTTAATTTTTTTTGTACTAGGTGTTGAACTTAGGGGCACTTAACCACTGAGCCACATCCCCAACCCTTTTTATATTTTACTTAGAGACAGGGTCTCGCTAAGTTGCTTAGGGCCTCACTAAGCTTCTGAGGCTGGCTTTGAACTCAAAATCCTCCTGCCTCAGCTTCCCAAACAGCTGTGATTATAGGCATGTGCTTCCACGCCCAGTAGCAGATAGAATCTTATTTATGGTGTAGTATTCCTTCCTACTACTATTTTCATGTTTATACTTACCCTGAGTATATTTCTGGACCCTGTTTGGTCTTTGAGTACTTAGGGTTAATTTAATAATGAGTAGCATTACAAAACACATAGTATAAATACATGTCTAACAATATTTAAATATATTAACCAAGTTAGTTTGAGTCTTGAGAGTTTTTGTATTGACCTAAGTGGATTTGGGGATGTAGCTTTAACTCAGTATGCATGTCTGATTTTTAGTTTAGTAGCTCACATATTGTTTGGGAGCTTTCTTTTTTGTAAAGTAATTTTGTGTCATATCTTACCTTTAAACAAAAGCAAACTTTAAAAAACTTTGGTAAGGGAGAGCATGGTATACTATAAAATTCAAGGAGTGCTGTGTCAGTCAGATTTCCATCTCTGTGACAAATTACCTGAGAAAAATCACCTTAAAGGAGAAATAGTTTGTTTCAGAATTTTCAGTTTCAGAGGTTTCAGTCCCTGATCAGTTGAGTTTATTGTCTCTGGCCACACAGTGAGTACATGATGAGCAAAAGCTGGAAAGCAGAGAGAGAAGCACTGAGGCCAAGATTAAGGCCCACCCCCAAGGACCTACTGCCTCAACTAGACCCTAAGTTTCCACAATAATCCATTAAATTATGAATCCATCAATGCATTAATCCATCAATGAGCTTACAATACTCATTATCCAAACGTTCCAAAGCTGATCACTACTGATCACTATTGCCTTTGGGACAAAGTCTTCAACATATGAAGTTTAGGGAAATATTTTGGATCAAAACATAAAAGTGCCCTGAAAATTATGGCATTTTTCCTTTGACATTGTTGGGGTTGAATTTATCTTATGTTAGATTAATGTTTATATATGTATGTATGTATTTGTTGGAGTTGTGTTTCTTTTTTCTTTTAGTTTTGAAATTGTACACACTTATAAAAGAGTTACAAAAATAATAAAGGAATTCCTATCTGTTCTTCACCCAGATTCCCTAAAATGATCTCAATAATGCCCTTTTCCTGGTTGTAATTTCTTAGAATCTTTTGTCTTCTTTAATCTGGAACAGTTCCTCAGTTATCTTTCATGACTGACATTATTAAAAAGTACTGGACAATTATTTTATAAAATGATCTGCAATTCTGGCTAATCAATTAATTTCAATCACGGAAAGAAAGCCTTCTATTTCTATTTCCAAGTAGTTGTAAATACACTGAAACACTTCAAAATTTTTTTCTTTTTGTCTATGAATAGTAATCATGGGATTTGTATGGCTGAGAGACTGGATAGAAGTGATAATTAATAATATCTAAGTGGTTCTGTGGCTCTGTTTTTCGAGTGTATTGTAGGTGTTTATTTCAAAAACCAAGCCAAAAAATTTTTGCTTTCAGATGTACAGTTAATAGAATCATAAACAGCCTTTCATAATAACCTCAGATAACTTGAAAATGCTTTCATGTTTCTCCAGTGCTGACACTGACATATATTTTAATGGGCAGGCGTTGTGCTATCAGCAAAGCTTTCTGTCTAAATCGAGCAGATAATTGTAAGGTTTTTAACTGGATCTGGCTACTTAAAGTTCTCGTATTCATGTTTCTCCAAATCGTAAATTCTTTTTGCATGTTCATTTAGTAATTTTGGTCTTAGTTTACTCTTGCCTTTTATGCTTCACTTTGCTGGATTTAAGCTCTATTTTGGAAAAAGGGCAAACATCGGATTTAAAAAGTTGTATCTTTAAATATTCATGTGTAGAGAAAAACGTAATAATCCACAATAAACAGAGTAGTGGAGAAAGGGAGGTACTGGGGAATGACATGGATCAAATTATGTTATGCGCATATACAAATATGTTACAATGAATCCCACTACTATGTATAATTATAATGCACCAAGGAAAAAAACATTTAAAGTCTAAAATTTTTTAAAGAGCAGCTCCATGATCGATAATTGTTTTTAAATGCTGTGAAGATCCATGGCTAAAATAAGAAATACCTAGTTGTGGAAAATCTCCAGAAATAATGAATACTAGGCCAAATTAATGCTCTTTATCTGCCTCATTATGGAACTTAAGATGACACTAATAAGATCACAGGATAAAACAACTAGGAAAATTTAAAGGGTCTCTTCAAATGGTCCATTTATTTTATGATTGATCATGGTACTTTTAAAATATAATTGCTTATTTACTTCCTTATATTATTCACTAGACTGCAGACCTTGGAAAGAACTGTCTTATATGCTATTGTATCCCCACTTCAGGACCTTGGCACATAGATGTTAAATACTTATTGAATGAATGTTCCATGATTATTCCATTCAACAGTGTAAAGGCAAAGAGTTGAGTCCTGATCTGTGTATCCACACACAGTCTAGTACTCTGTACCACATTGCTTTCTAGTTGAAAACATCACATAGATGAAATTTTTCAGAATATATTTTAAAATTTTAGGGTAATAGTAAGCTAAAGTTCTTAGAACATTTTAACTATATTCAAGTGAAAGTATCTCATAGAAAATAATCATATTTAAACTGATCTGACCTCAACAAGATTTTTTTGAGTTTCTTATTTCTGCCTGCTCTATCTCCTGGCTTATAAAAACTAGAAATGAAATCTGAACAGTGTCCATTAAATGCTTTTTTACAAAACTGGATTCTATTTTGTTTCCCGGAGGACTTCGTATTTTTGCTGTCCTTAACTTAAGTCAACTGTTACATAACCACATTTCATGTTCCAAAGCTCCTCTAGACTAATCGCTATGAAAAACATTTTACAGTTACCAATTGAGGCTAATAGGATTTCTGCATTTTTATTCAGATACAATTTAGTTGTATTTCCTCAACTACTTTAAAATTCTTTCTGGTACTAGAAATATCTAAATAACTACAGTGTAAGCTTTAACCTGCTATAGAGTTGATCAGATATCAAGTGAAAACTAACCATTTTCCTGTTTCTGTTCTACAAGGACTTTTTATTAAAATTAAACTTTAATTTTTCTATAATTGTAGATATATGCATAGTCATTACAAACTTAAAAGATCCTGTTTATCATTCATCCATTTTTTATAACTATGGTACAATATTACAGTGTGGATCTTAATCAGATTTTCCCATTTTTCCTTGTATACATTGTATTTCCTTGTATACTATGTAAATTTATTACTTATTCATGTGTCCACCACTACAGTCATGATATTGAATAGTTCCATCACTGTAGGGATCCCTCCTGTTGCCCTTTTTTGTGGGGTGGAGGGGACCAGGGATTGAATTCACGGGCACTCAACCACTGAGCCACATCCCCAGCCCCATTTTTGTATTTAGAGACAGGGTCTCACTAAGTTGCTTAGTGCCTCACCATTGTTGAAGCTGGCTTTGGACTTGAGACCCTCCTGCCTCAGCCTCCGGAGCCTCTGGGATTACAGGCATGTGCCAGCTCCTGTTGTCTTTTTATAACCATACCTAACTCCCTGTATCCTGAGCATATTCCCCTTTCATACACATCCCTCCTTGTCCTCTCTCAGCCACTACTCTGTTCCCCACTTGTGTAAAGAATATTGTGAAGAATATTATGTAAATGGAATCATGCAGTATATAACCTTTGGGCATTAGCTTTTTCACTCAACTTCACTCAACTTTTTCACTTCATTGGAGATTTATTCAGGCTGTTGCATGTATCATTGTATCATGTGTTTATCATTTCTGTGTATTGCTAGATAATATTCCACAGTTAGCTGTGTCACAGCTTAATCATTCACCTCTTGAAGAACATGTAGATTGTTTGTGGTCTTTGATTTACAAACAAGGCTACTACAAATATTTGTATGCAGATATTTGTATGAACATAAGTTTTCTTTTCTCTGGGTTAAATGGCCAAGAGTATAATTGCTGGGTCATACAGTAGTTGAATATTTAATTAACAAAATGCCAAACCATTGGCCATAGCTATACCGTTTAGCAGTGTATGAGAGGAATCTTATTTCTCTGCATCCTTCCAGCGGTTGGATTGTCTTTTATATATATATGTGTGTTTTATTTATATATATATATATATATATATATATATATATATATATATATATATTTATTTTAACCATACTTGTGTAGTGACACGTCATTGTGGTTTTAGTTTGTTTCTCTAAAAACTAATGATTTTAAACATCTTTTCTGTGCCCATTTGTTAATGTATGTATTCTCTCTGGTGAAATGTCTGTCTTTTTGCCCATTTCTAATTGACACGTTTGGATTATTTACTATTGACTTTTACGAGTTCATTATATATTCTGTATGCTGGTTCATCATCAGATATGTGGCTCACAAATATTTTCTGATACTTATCTTCTTTTCATCCTCTTAACAGTGTCTCTTACAACATTTTAAATTTTATAGTTTTATACTTAAGTCTGTGAACTATTTTGAGTTTTTTAAAATTGTGATTTTAAAAATAACAATTTACCATTGTAGCTGTTTTTGAGTGTTCAATTCCAGTAGCATTAAGTACATTTACAATGTTGTTCAGCCATCACCACTCTCTAGTTCCAGAACTTTTTTATCCATCTTAAACAGAATCCCAGGACCCATTAAGCCGTCATTCTCTCTTCTTCCTTTCCCCAGTTCTGTGACAAGTATAGAATATGACAGTAAACATTTATAAACTGTCTTGGAATTTTTTATTACCATGACATCTAAGTGCATTATTTCATATTTAATAAAAATAGTGATCCACAATAGATTAGAAAAAATTTGGAACAGTTTGAGATGTGTTGAATTGGATGACTTCACTAACACATATGCTCATAGTCGAAGGGTAGGGAAAGTTAAATGACTTTCCTGCTGATCTAGCTGTCAGTCAGGTATACAACTGTAGCAAAGCCCAGATAAATTTTTCTCCCTGGCATAAATCAAGGATTATTATCAGTATCAGTAATAATCATGATAATAAGTGAATCATGACTGTTCATATAGCTTCTGAAGGAACCTACTAATGTTAAATATTCTGGTGGCATTGTTAGCAGTTCTCACATTCTCCTCAGGAAAGTTGTTGAATCATTTGAAAAAGTTGTTTCTTTCAAATGTTAGTAAGTTATATTCACTACAGAATATAATAGTCATTAACTATGCCAAACTTTCTTTTAACCTAAAAGCATGAATATGAGAGTAAAAGAAGCTCTACTAACAATATTTACTAATTGTGAAAATTTGCCATCAATATGTAACATTTTTCTTTTGTATACTTTGATCCTTGCTCCTCTTAAAAAAAAAATGCACTTGGCAGTGATTAAAGTACACATTTCCATTAACTCTGAAAATATTAATTTCTAACAGTATTATAATCTAAGACAGTTCCTCATGAATAAAAAGTTATAATACTTTTTTTTGGTTTGGTTTCTAATACTTTTTGAGAAACTACTTTTTTAAAATGCTTTACCACTGAGCCACGGCCCCAGCACCCTCAGAAGCTACTTTTTAAAGAAAATTGCAAATGTTACTCTGACAGCAAACAAAGTTCTGCTTGACTCGTGTAGAATTTGAATTTAACAAAGAATTTATCATGAATGTCCTCCTTTCTTTGTGTTTATTATTCAGAGAACAAGGGGAATCCACAGGCTTGAAACATGAGTTCAGATACCAGCCAAGGCGTGATCACTACTCCTCCTCCTCCCAGCATGCCTCACAAAGAGAGATATTTTGACCGAATCAATGAAAATGACCCTGAATACATTCGGGAGAGGAACATGTCTCCTGATCTACGACAAGACTTCAATATGATGGAGCAGAGGAAACGAGTTACTCAGATTCTACAGAGTCCTGTAAGTTACTATAAGCCTTTAATTTTTATTCCCCTTGAGAACCTTGATAGAATGAGGTAGAAAATATCTTAAGCTACTGTCAGGTTAAAAGGGGTGGAGGAGGAGTGTCTAGTTGCTTAAAGGAGAATTGGGCACTTAAATTATGTATTTGCTTTACAAAGATTTAATAAGAATCTAGTATTGTGTTAGTGTTGTACATTTTGGAGTATGTTTTCTGGGTGTAATGCTTTATAAAAAGAGAACAGACAATTTACTGAATTCAAGGACACCAAGTTAGACTGAATATCAGTGAAGAAAGGAAAGACATGACTCAAGTCATAGTAACCAAGGAGTAGGCTAGGTGTATGCCTCATACCTGTTTTTAATTCCTTTGGATGTCTTCATACACACAGCAGCATAGAAAGACTTGAGGTTTTTGTGGTCTGATATGGCAGCCTAATGTTTACACACCTAACGCAGGCATCCATGCATACACACCCCAAAGTAACTGGATTTAAAGTAGATTATTATTATATATATAATATTATAGTAAATTCAGTTTGAGGTGAAAATTCTGTCTGGCACAGCAACATCCAGACTGTTAAATCATATTCAAGTGATTTGTTAGTTTTTTATAAACACTCAGTGGAATTACACACCCAAGTTAGACTGAATATTAACCAAATGATTATTGTAACTGGAAAATGAGAGAACAGCTTGGTTTAAGATGCAAAATGATTTTATAACTTTATGTATAATAAAGATCATGGACTCCTTAAGGCAGAGTTCTACATACATAGACACGTGATGCCTATGTTTGGCTCATTGGACTTCCAACTTAGGTACTAAAATAAGCACCAGAGCATAGAACTGCCTGAAGTAGCCCTGGTAAATCATTTTTGTCGTGCCCTTGTGAATTTAATTACAGAAGTTGAGTCAAAAGCCAAAGGGGGAATTCCATTCTGTGTGATTTCCCATACCAGTGGCCCTGATGAAAGCTTTGAAGTACAAGTTTTAAAGCAGTGCCAGCTTTGAGGAATTTTAAAAGTATAGCACCCAGTTTAAAAAAACTCTTTCCAAATGGAACAGAAATTAACCAGAGATGAGAGATTATATGTTCCATGCCTTACAAACCTGAGTTTATGTTTCCAGATCCTTGTAAAGCACATTATTTAGATCAAAATAGATTTATTTCTTGCTCTAAAAATCCCACTTAAAAGTAGGTTTAAGAACTAACTTATTAACCAAATGATTATTAAAACAGATAATGTAAAGTAATTGATTGTAACAGATAGTGTAAAGTAATTGAGAAAAAGAGATGAAGTTTGGATTTTGTTCAAGGTTGTTAAATATTGAGATTCTGAGGGAAGTGCCCCAAAGAGGACCATTGAATTCTAACTAAGGTGTAAATGAAAAAATACTAAGTTACATTTCCATTCCAGGGTTTTTTCTTTTATAGTTTCCCCATTAAATAAAGACATCATGACTTTGAGTAGATTGTTTAATTTTTATACTTGTATATCTACATTTGTAAATTGGCTTATGCCTTGAGAAACTGAAATAACAGGAAAGAGTGGATATAAAGATCGTCATTCCCTTAATAAGGATGATCATTTTTCTGCCCAAAGAGGAATGAAGAAGGCCGAAATTTAAAAGCATTATGGGTTGATTTTTTTTTTCCCCTCCTAGATCTTTGCCTAGTGTATTTAAAATTTTGTTTGTGAAAGTGTATAAATTTAAAGTGTTCAAATTTATTTTAATATAAGAGAAATTGTTTACTAAAGGAAATGTTACATGATAGGCTTATATTAGTTATCTACTGATAAATTACAAATTAGCAGCTTAAAACAACAAACATTTCTTATCTTACCATTTCTGAGTCAGGGGCTCAGAAGCACTTAGCTGAGTGGTTCTGGCTCAGGTTCTCTTATGAAGTTACAGAAGACATCTGCCATGACTGCTGTCATTTGGAGGCTTCACTGGGATGGAAGGATCATCTCTTAAGATAGATCACTCACATAGCTGGTAGCAAAAGGCCACAGTTCCTTGTCACATGAACCTTTTGTTAAGGCTGCTTGAATGCTTTCCCCAGAGAAGGTAGCCTTCTGTGCTTTTTAATGACCTAATCTCAGACATCACCTGCCATCATCAGCACACATAAAAATAAATAAATAAAATTAAAATATTGTGTTCACCTATAACTAAAAAAATATTTCAAAAAAAAAGTGAGACACTAAAGCTCAGCTCATACCAGGGAGAGAAAAATTGAGTTTACCTTCTTAAGAAACAATTATGCACCCTGTGGTCACAATTTATCTTAAAAGTACTGTAGCCACGATTTATTTTTCTTTCTCCCATGTGCAAAGTACACTCACCGTCTCCTGATTTCCCTTAGAGATCTCATTCTATTATGACATTAACTTGAATCTAGACTTTTATCATATAAACTTGGTCCAGGTACAGATGTTTCTAAATGCACTTCCTCAAGTATAGTTCCTCTCAGTCTGTTGACTATAAGGAAACAGCTTATTTGCTCTCCACTACAACCATAAACACATATATTTTATGGTGGGACAGGCATAAGATAATTGTTATAAATATTCCTATTCAAAACCAGAAAATTCTGGGGCTTGGGCAGGGGGCTGGTATTGTACCAAGAGTCAATGGTTTAAGCAATTGTGAAATCTGGGTGGGAAAAATGTTTGGAAGCTCCTTGAAGAGAAATCAGTCCTACTGCTTACCAAGAGTCTCCATAGTTTTTGGCTCTGCCCTCTGGTTTCTTGGTTCCCCTGAGTCATCCTTCCTTTTCCTTGTGTTTGCAACTGTGTTTTTCTCAACCTGTTTCCACCTTATAGAGGTTTTGAAAGGCCTTGTTTCCTTTTGTATTGATTTTATTCCTTTTAGCCCAAGCTTACAGTGTTTCTGCCAATATGATTCTCTTAAAATTTTGTGTGTCTCCTATAAATATTGGAGTTCACCAATAAAGATCAAAATCATAGATATTACTAATTAATGTTTGTAATTAACACATCTTAAGCCTTCTAGTTAAATTTCTCAGGTTGGAAAGAAAGGAAATCAGGACAGAAACTAATAAAAGCGCAATGTATACTTTTATTACTAAATTCTTACTATGTGCCAGGTACCTACTGTGTATGTATGTATTATAATCTTTAGTCCCCAAAGCAATTCAGACAAAGAAATATTAATAGCACCAGGCACAGTAGTGCATGCCTATAATTGCAGCTACTTGGGAGGCCAAAGCAGGAGGATCACAAGCCTCAGCAACTTAGCAAGATCTTGTATCAAAAAATTATTCAGTCATCAGTTCAAAAGATGGATAGATAGATAGATAAAATATATATATACACATACATATTTAATATTCTTTGCTTACAGATGAATAAACTAAAACTTAGAGACATAAAAACTCATAAAACTGAGACATTAACTTGCTCAATGTTTTACAGATTGGTTAAATGGTGGGGTCAAAATTTTAACTCCAAAACTCATATTCTTAACCAGTAAGTAGCTATACCATTTAAAGAATTTAATAACAATGAAAAAATTCCACCTTATATTTTGTATTATTTTATTCATCTTCAAATTTTGTTGCTCAGGTTAATTCAGCCCCCAACCCAAGAAGAGTTTTTTCTGATCAGAAGATGCTTTGATTTAAATGTAATTTGTTAATTTGAATAATAAAAATAGCAACTGTTTGCCTTAACTTGAAAAATAGTTCATCTTGTTCTGACTCCCAGAAATTATTCTTTCTAGAGATTCTGCAGCTTGTTATATTTACATTTTTCAAAAATATTTTTTTTCGTTGTAGATGAACACCTTTATTTTATTTATTTATTTTTGTGTGGTACTGAGACTCAAACCTAGGGCCTGCTATATGCTAGGCAATGCTCTACCACTGAACTACAATCCCAGCCCCATATTTAAATTTTTTAAGGAAAGTATTTATCTTAGAAATCAAATGTTGATGAGTAAACTAGTTTAGCTTAGTATTTTATTAATGCCATAGAATCCACAGATTCTCTTTGACCAATGCACTCATCATATATAATGTTTGTAGAAACTCTGTATTATAATTTACACCCTTTTCTCAAAATGTCCAAAACAAACTGTTGGAAGTAGGTGGTGCTTCTTCAGAGTTCAAGAAGCATACAGATTTAAAAATTAGCAGGTAGCACTAGGAACACAGTAGATATTTGGTAAATCTGAGTACATAAATAGATAGGTATGTGAATAACTGGGTGGGCTTCAAGTTTTAAACACTTTAATGTTATTCATCAAGCTTCTCCTGAACTTTACTGCTCCATATGGAAAATTGTTGATGGGCTTCTTAATCCTTACCACCATAGGAAGCAATCTAGACTGCTTAATGCATGTGTAGGAAGTTGTTCTGAAAAATAGAATAACAGACATATGACATACTAGTTTTTTTAAATAACAGGGCATTATCCAGTTCTTAAACATATTTGGAAGGCAGGAGAAACTTCAAAGCCGTATACAATTTTAGGATATCATTGTAATTAAGGCCTAAATGTTAACAGGGTGCCTTAATTAGAATAATTGTTCAGAATCACTGTGCTCTACCTGGTCTCTTTAAAATCTTTTAAGATACAAATATTCTTTATCAACTTTGTTTATATTTTTTTAAATCCAGTTGCAAGAAAAGTTTTCTTTCTAACTTTTAGTTTCATGTTAAGACTTAGATAGAGGAAAAAGACCATCCAGAAGAAAATTTGGTTTATTTGTTTTTTCTCCTTTCAACAGGGCCAGTCGTAATCTATTTCCAAATGAAATCATTTCTTAATGAGAAATTCTAAGTAAGTTTGTTGTGCTCCTAATCCCACTTTAGGAGAGATCTAATACATAATTGCAGAGTGCCTTGGGAGCAGCAAGTGTGTAATCATTTTTTTTTTCTTTTGCTCCAGTTCTCCTCTCTAGTAATTATCATGAGGTCACACATCCAGATGTGGACACTTAAAATTCATTTCTGATGTCTTTCAGCATTCTGTTACCCAAGTTTCCTAAGCTAGACATTTCTGATAAATCTGCCTGTTGATTTTTTTATCTTTTTTAGTATAAACTAAAATAATTATCTCAGGTTAGTTTCTTTTATTCAATTGGTCTTTTTCTCTGTGACTTAAAAAATATTTCATTTAGTGCTACTTACTCCTAAAAGTTTTGATTTCAGAAACACCTTATGATCCAATATTTCAAATTAATTTTACTTTTACTTTATAGTATTCAGTACTAGGTGTGCTAAATGTCTTGACTTACACGAATATCAAATGTGTGAATCTCATGTTTTCATTGTTTATTTTTGTTCATACCATATGTATTCAAAGTTTGTAGCCTCATTCCCTCAATATTGAAAGGAACTGTATAAAATAGAAGGGTGTAAGATTTAGATAAAACTTTAAAGCACCCTCTAACTTAAACATTTTTTTCACTGAGGGAATTTTTTTAGACTGTTTGATGAAAGAGCTTTTAAAGCTCTGGGGACAAACTAAGTTTGGGGTAGGATTTTGAGTTGAAGAATTAATTGACTTTTAAAAAATTTATAACATTCAATAAAGATGAATTTCTTATTTTAAAAAATTTCCCCCAATAGATGATGGATAATTATTATGCAGGAGGAATTTCTCATTCAAGCAACAGACACATAAGACTGTTTTCTTGCTAAATGATATGTGAAATGAATTTTTGTTATCATTAGGTCAGCCAAGGTTAAATTTAGGCCAGATGTGATGGTGTACACTTGTAATCCCAGTGACTCAGGATGCTGAGACAGGAGGATTACAAGTTTGAGGCCAGCCTCAGCAACCTACCAGAATCCTATAACAAGGACTGGGGAGGTAGCTCATGTAAAGCATCCCAGGTTCATTTCTTAGTACAACAACAACAACAAAAAGATTCTTCACTTTCTTTATATCAAGGAAAATTCTAACTTAACTACTAATTGAGCTGAACTGGACACTCAAGAACTACAAAAGAAACAATGCAGTCATCAAATAATACACTACAGTAGAATAGAAAAAAATAGGTAAACAATTACAGTCATATGACTGGTTCCCTAAGTACAGTGTAAGGAAATGTGAAAGGAGTTCAGAGTAGGGTGTGGAAGGGAAGAAATATAGAGATTCCTTTCTCCTATGAGGGTGATTTTGGATAGACTTCAGAAAGAAGATAAAATTTAAGACAAGTGTGGAATGTGGGGGGAAAAGTCATTGGAAGGGGAACAGTGGTGGCCAGTTCTTCCATTAGATGAAATGGTAGTGATCAGAGAATGCTGGGAGAAGCTCAAAAGCTAGACCAGAACATGAGGAGAAATGGTAGATAAAACCAAAAAAATGACATTGCAGCAGATTGTGAAGACCCTAAAGTACCAAGCTACTTGACCAAGTTAGAGGTCAGCACATTTTCTCATCATTTCCAGTTTTAATTTGTTTATACAAAAAAAAAAAAAAAATTAACACGTACACATTTGAATACAGTGCTTGTTTGGAATCTGGGTCCAAATCTTGCCTCATCCTTTACATACTAGCTGCATGACAATAGGAAGCCCACTTGTGCTTCAGATTCCTTGTGGAATGGCAGGGAAATTACCTTATTCATTGGTTGTGACCATTCAGTGAAATAACATAAGAGCATGCAGTGCAGTGCCTAGCACATAGTAAACACCTATCTTTGTGGAAAATGTATATATAAGTGCTAATTTAAAACACATAATACTTTTGTGACAGCACTTTGAAGATTATAATCATAATTGGTTGTGCTGTGTTTTAGGTTTTGAAGGTCTTAAAGAATCTATCATCCTAATGGCACTCTGCCTTGGCCATGTTATACACAAAATGTCACAGTCTTCACTACCTCCTCATCTATGCTCTTCTGTATCTGGAGAGGAGAACATCGTTTACGCTGTAATTTTTTTGCGGGGCAGGGGGGTGCCACGGATTGAACCAAGGGGTTCTTTACCACTGAGCCACATCTTCAGTCCTATTTTGTATTTTATTTAGATACAGGGTCTCACTGATTTGCTAAGCACCTTGCCATTGCCATGGCTGGCTTTGAACTTGCGATCCTCCTGTCTCAGCCTCCCGAGCTGCTGGGATTACAGGCATGCACCACCGTGCCTGGCTATGCTGTGATTTTATGTGTATCTTCCATGTCTTTAACCCAACTCTGTTATAATGGAGACTGTAGAGAACTATTGGCTAATCTGCCTTTAGAAGCCTGGTCTGTGACTTTATCATCCTCTTATAAGTTGGTTCATCATCATGCATTGATTAATTCTTTTTTTTTTCCTTTAAATATTTTTTAGTTGTTGATAGAACATTATTATTCATTTATTTATATGTAGTGTTGATAATCAAACCCAGTGCCTCACCACCTGCAAGGCAAGCGCTCTACCACTGAGCCACAACTCTAGGCCTGTTGAATTCTTAACTGCATAAGGGTGAATACTTTGCTTGGTACTCCAGGATCACTATAATCTGCTGCTGTATAAGTTTGTTTTTTTTATCCACCAAATAACCAAATGCTCTAATGTGGCCTACAAAATTACTCAACATTTCTTATCACAACCTGCCTGCTGCCTTATTTGTTGTATTTGGTTTCAGAGATTCAACCCAGGTCTGATAAAATTAGGAAGACATCTTCGGAAGCTCATGAGAATTCTGGCTTTGAATCTTTATTTCCTTTATTTATTAAGTATGTAATCTTGAGCAAGTCTTTGCCTATTTAATGACTTAATTTTGAGACTCAATTAATCAACTACAAAGAATTATTAGCATTGGACTTTTTTAATTTATAGGAAAGATAAAGTAAAATGTTTATTCTTGGAATATTTTAATAGAAGTTTACTGACAGATTTTTTTAAATAAACTGAAACATTTTTATATCAGTAGGAATTTTTATACTTAGTATTGCTCTGTGACTTAGGTAATTATCTGAATACTATTTCAAAAACCTTTGAAGCAAAAAATGTTCATGATGAAAAATTAAACCTTTTGCACTGAAAGAATTCTTACCTGTTGAAGCACTATCAACAAAAGCCTGGAGAAATTTCATTTATTTCAAAAATATTTCTTATCTATACTAAAAATATTTCTTATCTATACTGCATAGAAGCTATTTGGCCTTAAAAGGGACACTCACTAGTGATTTCAGAAGGGCTTTATCCCTCCGTGCCACCATAGGTATCCTAAAGTCTTGAGGTGTAGTAAGTACTTACTATATTATGGAATAAACAGAAGTGAAGGGAGATAATTTTAACTCCATATCATGCACAATAAGAAGAATGGGAAGTTATACTTTATATATGTATGATATGTCAAAATACATTCTACTATCATGTATAACTAAAAAGAAACAAACAAAAAATGAAAAATAGGAAAAAAGGAAGTGTAAGGAGCATTTCACTAATGAACAAAGCATTTGACCTGTGTCCTTGCCTGTGACATTCACCAGCTGTGTGACCTCGAACAGATTTTTAACCTTTCTTGTGTAGCTCTGTCATCCCACCCAGCAGAAATTTCTCATCAATTTATAAATAGTGTGATTTCTCTTATGCAACTGGTTGGGTTTTTATCTTAAATGCATTGTAAATCCACACAGTGAGCAGGTTATCTTGATTCATGTTGGCTCCCTAAGAATTTAGATAAAATTTAGCCCATCTCCAACAGATGTGTAAAATTTTATGGCATTCATTTAGTATCTTAATCTTATTCCTGGTTCTTTCTAATCTCCTTAGGCTTATTTTTCTCTTTAGCTTGATTTTTCTTACTTACATTTTATTTATTTTATTTTGTATTACTTTAATCTGTGAAAGTTTTCTTGAATTCTTCCTGGAAGAACATGGGGCCCCGGACATTCAACAAAATAAATAATGCCTACTTCTCAGAGATGTTGTAACATATATAATGACTATAGATACACTAATAATTTTTTACTAAATCATAGATATTTGTTATACCTGCTTGGAAGAAAAGAAAGTTTAAATAGTTTGTTTTTGAAGGGAAGACAAAGTTTCAGAAGAGTAGATGGCCCACTGCCGTGTGTCTACAAGTTTTCTGTGATTTATATAAAAGTAAATAAGGGCCAGGCACAGTGGTGCATGCCTGTAATCCCAATGGCTCTCCTGAGGCAGGAAGATTAAAAGTTCAAAGCCAACCTCAGCAGTTTAGCCAGGCACTAAATAACTCAGTGAGACCCTATCTCTAAATAAAATATAAAAAAAGAAGGGGCTAGGGATAAGGCTCAGTGGTTAAGTACCCCTGAGTTCAATCCCTGTTACCAGAAAAAAGAAAAGATAAATGAGGGTATCTAGGAGATTCTTTTCCTTTTAGCCTTAACCATGGTAAATTACTCATGTTACTCCTCTATAAAGGCATCCGTCCATCTTTTACACAGCCTACAACCACTTTGTGTTCACAGGATTTTGATTATTAGTGGGGTTTTCTGATAATTTGGTATGTGTTGTAAAAGATGTTATATAGAACAGTTTTTCTGGTTTCAGTTGTATATTTAAATGAACTAGATACAGATGATGAAAGTAGATGTTTTCCATCTTCTTATAATTTTACTAATTATTTACATTTAACAAGTCTTAAATTTTAAAAGAAAATCATATTTAACTAATGTAAATTGCTCCCTGAACTCAGAATTCAAATATGGTCACAATTCAAGTTTTCTTGGTTTTGTTTTGTTTTGTTTTTAATCACTCAAACATCCATTTGCTTTATTAGCAGAGAGTAAAGCATTTTCCTTTTGGATTTTTTTACTTCCCCTGAATTGCCCCAAGAACTTCAGCAGCTTGATCAGTGGAACCTATGTCCCAAGATGTGGTATATGTTGTGTATGTGTGCCTGTGTGTGTATGGGAGAGACACTGAAGTCTGTGCAGCCCACCATTCCTACTACATTTCCTTGTCACATGGTGATGGTGTTGAAGACTGGCTTCATATTGACAACAGAAGCTGTAGGTTCCCTGTTGACCCAGATACCCCTACAGGCCAACATGATGCCTCAAGGAAGGATGACCTTCTTCCTGGGCTAAATCAGTTAAGATGTCCTGTGGTCCCGTAATTGAGCTCCCAAAATTGCAGCTATAAGCACTCAGCTCATTCAGTTCTCATCACAAATAACTCTCAACTGTTTTGCTAAGAGAAGCACAAACACTGAGCCAGACCTGGTCCCCTAACATCTATCATCTCCTAGCCTTAAAACCACATTTCCTCTTCCCACCACAGGATACTGTACTATTATTTAAAGAAAGAAAATCCCTGGACCTCTGGGCTATTAACCATCCTTTAGCATATCTACATCTAAGCGGGAACTCCCAAGAGATCTTACTCCCCTCTCCCCTGTAAGGAGAGATCAAAAGAGACCCACCCTTCTTTTTTTTTTTTTTTTTTTTTTTCTTTTTTAACATTTTTTTTAAGAAGTAGTTGGACACAATACCTTTATTTTATTTATTTATTTTTATGTGGTGCTGAGGATCAAACCCAGGGCCTCACACGTGCTAGGCAAGCGCTCTACCACTGAGCCACAATCCCAGCCCAGAGATATCCACCCTTCTAAAGAGATTTCCACAGCAATCTCCAAGGAGCTCCTATGTATCCCTCTTGGAGGTGGTTATTCAAAAGTAATTCTCTTTCTTTTCCCTCTTAGGTGAAGGGGAAAGAAACTGAATTTAATTTCTGGCCAAGCATCCTGCTATACACATAATTAATCTTAAATGGAAGAACAAGGTTTAAGTGATTTATGTTGCAAGAGCTTTCATGTTTAAAAATGAATGAAATAGACTTGAGCTAATCTCAAATAGAAGAGCAGGGTTTAAGTGATTTATGTTGCAAGGGCCTTCATGTTTAAAATGAATGAAATAGATGTGAGCAAGAGAACAAATGACAATTTAATAAAATAAATATTGGTTGGGTGTGATGGAAAGACAAAATGAACTATTTCAACAAATGTGAAGAATTGGGAGTTTTATGTGATAAATCATATTAACAATTTATTGAGTTACTGAAATAGAGGTATTTCTTAATGTTCAGGATTTGGATTTATATAAACAGTCTGTGCCACCCCCACCTGCCCCCCCCCAAAGAAAATACAGCTCCAGAATAGGAAAATATGGAACCCAAAGTTGGAAAGAAGTGTAATTTCTCTAGGACAGTATTATAAAAGGGGAAGTAATTCATCCTCAGTTCTTCTTACTAGTTTATATTGAGTTTATGGAGCTAAGGAATTGCCATGGAAATCTTAAAATGGAAACCACAATTTAGTATGTCTTACTAAAAACTTCTGCTGTGAATCACTGTTTTCAGTGAAGCCCCATTCAAATAGGGACTGACTAACTTAGATGACAAAGCTGCTAAGTAAGAAATGGTCTCTTTATATTGGTTTACACCTGGTGCTTAAGTTGCATATTAATAACAGTTGTTTTATCTATATTTGTCTAGTGCAGATATTATAATGTTTCCTTTTCTTTGAGTTTAAGAATGTCTAGGCTGGGGATGTAACTCAAGCGATAGTGCGCTCGCCTGGCATGCGTGAGGCCCAGGTTCAATCATCAGCACCACATACAAAAAAAACAAAAGATGTTGTATCCGCAAAGAACTAAAAAAAAAAATATTAAAAAAATTCAAAAAAAAAAAGAATGTCTAATGATTTTTTCCTCCCCTAAAAGCAAGTTTCTTGCTTCCTCTAATGTTTTATTATTTTTGTGTTTTTATTTGTTTATAAATAGTGTAGGTAAAGTTATTCAAAGGAGGAGTAGAGGAGAGGATAATTCATTATATCAGAGCAAGTTTGGGTCATTCTGCTGCAAGTGAGATATATATATATATGCTCAGTGGTTATTTTTGTGTATTACAGGCTTTTCGGGAAGACCTGGAATGCCTTATTCAAGAACAGATGAAGAAAGGCCACAACCCAACTGGATTACTAGCGTTACAACAGATTGCAGATTATATCATGACCAATTCTTTCTCAGGATTTTCTTCACCTCCCCTCAGTATGTCAGTTTTGGAGAGTTTTAAAAATTACAATTTTATTTCTACTTTGAAACAGTGTACATGTCTAGCAGCATATTCTGCTCAGGTTCAGTCCTTAAAGTTTATAGCATCTTAATACTTAAGAGTAGCATAGTGTCAAAATCTTTTTTCACATCTGTCAGGCACTTACTAGACTTTGAAGGTTACAAAATAGCTATAAGACATAGTTCCCTGCCCCAGATAAATATATTTTAATTAATACTGCAAGATAACTATAAGGAAAAAATTACAAAGCAGTCATAAGGAATTGTCTAATGAGGTTTCATGAGTCACCAAGCTGTGAGCTCAGAGTTGGAAGGGATTACTGGCTGGAGGAGATTGAAAAGACTTGGTGGGAGAAGAGAGACTTTAGCTAACCAGACTTTAAAGTATACAATAGTTAGAACTTGGTATGAAAGAAGGGTCTGGGCATTTTCTTCATTCAGTATAGCTCTTTAATGAGAGCAACAATTTGGTGAACTTGACACTGTCGGGATACTAAGAATTATAAGGTACTAAGTTCCAGAACTGTACATTATCAGCTGTGATGCTCTAGTGCAAGGGCAGGTACACAGTACAGAGAGAACTGCCAGCAGCTGCTTTAGGTTAGACTCAAGAGATGAGGGACTTTTTCCTTTCTAATTTTTCCTTTTCTTTTGTTTGTTGTCCCTTTCTCCTTTCTTTCCTTTTTTGTTAGAGATTTGTGAGTAGGATTTCAATGATTTCAAGTATTTTCCAAATAAAGGAAACAGTGTAAAGAGACATGCAGTGGTGGGAACATGCAAGGTGAGAGCATAGTTGTAGTACTTCAAGTAGACCATTGTATTGGTGCAACAGAGTCCTGGTGTGGAAGCATAGGGAGAGGAGTTGGTCTTGGACTAAGGGCTACCAGCATGGAAAGAGGAAAGCATTATGAAGAGAGACTTGCTAGGTGATAACTTAGATCTGAGTACCAGGAAATGAAAGAAACTGAAGTCAAGAAGATCAGTTATTAAAGATTCTTTGAAAGAATCCCAGTGTGAGATATACTGACCTATTAGAGGAGTGGTCATAGGCCTAAAGGGAAGAACCAATGAGAAATGCAAGTCCAACGCAGAACAGAGAGGACTGCTGTGTTTGGGGAAGGGAAGAATGATGAGTTCCCTAGTGACTGTGTTTTCTAACTTTGGAGAAATATCCTACAGCAGAAATAGCAACTCAAAAGCTGAGGCAGGCTGGGTGTGGTGGCACATGTCTGCACTTCCAGCGACTGGGGAGGCACAGGCAGGAGAATTCAAATTAGGCCTTTAGCGAGGCCCAAAGCAACTTATACCCTATCTCACAATTTAAAAAATAAAATAAAAAGGGGTGGATGTGACTCAGAAGTTAAGTGCCCTGGGTTCAATCACCAGTACAAAAAAAAGTTAGTTTGGTTCACACTTTCTATAATATTATCTGTGCCAAGCACCATTTCTAGTTACCAGGGAGTGCACTGATCAACAATATAGACAAGACTCCTTTTGTCAAAGAGACAGAAGATAAACTAAATAAATAGATGATCAGAGCAAATTGGTGCAGCCAATTTGGAAAGCAGTATGGAGATTTCTTGGAAAGCTCGGAATGAAACCACCATTTGACCCAGCTATTCCCCTACTCGGTCTATTCCCTAAAGACCTAAAAAGAGCATACTATAGGGACACTGCTACATCCATGTTCATAGCAGCACAATTCACAATAGCAAGACTGTGGAACCAACCTAGATGCCCTTCAATAGATGAATGGATAAAAAAAAAAAATGTGGCATTTATACACAATGGAGTATTACTCTGCATTTAAAAATGACAAAAATCATAGAATTTGCAGGGAAATGGATGGCATTAGAGCAGATTATGCTAAGTGAAGCTAGCCAACCCCTTAAAAACAAATGCCAAATGTCTTCTTTGATATAAGGAGAGTAACTAAGAACAGAGTAGGGACGAAGAGCATGAGAAGAAGATTAACACTAAACAGGGATGAGAGGTGGGAGGGAAAGGGAGAGAGAAGGGAAATTGCATGGAAATGGAAGGAGACCCTCAGGGGTATACAAAATTACATACAAGAGGAAGTGAGGGGAAAGGGGGAAAAAATATAAGGGGGAGAAATGAATTACAGTAGAGGGGGTAGAGAGAGAAGGGGAGGAGGGGGGAGGGGGGATAGTAGAGGATAGGAAAGGCAGCAGAATACAACAGACAATAGTATGGCAATATGTAAATCAATGGATGTGCAACTGATGTGATTCTGCAATCTGTATACGGGGTAAAAATGGGAGTTCATATCCCACTTGAATCAAAGTGTGAAATATGATATATCAAGAACTATGTAATGTTTTGAACAACCAACAATAAAAATTAATTTAAAAAAAATAGATGATCAGAGAATAGGGAGTGCTATGCAATATGGTCAGTGTGACAGAGAGCATCTAGATGGATATGTTGATTGCATGATCAGAGAAAACTCTGTAAAGGTGACATTGAAATTGAAATCTGAATAGCAAAAAGGAATGGACTATGCCAAAAATGGAGAAACTAGTACAGGAGCCAGGTGAGGAAAAGGTGGGAATGAGTTTGGCCTCTTCAAAGAATAAAAATAAAGACAATGGTCTAGAGCATGGTTTTCAAGGGGCCACAGTAGAACAAAGTCAGATCAGAAACCCAGGGCCAGATCATCTTAAAATATGGTTTTATATATGATTGGATATAAATTATATTATAATCTAATTTAGTCCTAGCTCTGAGGGGAAGCCCTTTTAAGCAGAAAGATGCTTTTAAAGACCACTGATATATTCTGCGGGAAAAATGGACTAGGAGATTTGATAATATTGTTAACAAAAATAGGAAAGTTGAGGGCTGGGTTGATAGAGTGCTTGCCTCACATGTACAAGGCCCTGGGTTCAATCCCCAGCACCACAAAAAAAAAAAAAAAAAAAAAAAAACAAGGAAGGAAGGAAGAAAGAAAGAAAAATCCCAGAGTTGGTGATCTAGTTTGGCTTTGGAAATGGAGGAAGTTCAAATTTGGGCCTGCTCAATTTGAGTTGCCGAGATCCCGTAGCAGTCAGAAATGCAGTGTGAGAGCTTAAGAGAGAGATTTGGCAGATGGACATAGAGCAGCTTCACTCAAAGCTGTGGGCATTAATTAAATAATTGTACAAGAAAGATAGGCAGAAAACAAAGAGTCCAAGGAGAAAATTTCATAAGTTCTAAGAGGAGACTAGTCAGGAAAAATAGAAATAATAAGAGAAGTGTCCTGTGAGTGTCCTAGATTCCATGGCAGAAACACAGAGCTACAGGGGTTTTGGCTGGCTGGCTGGAATGTACAAAGGATGGCAGCAGGAAAGCTATGCCCTAGTGTTCAGAGGTCAGGAAGTAGAAATTGACCAGTGTGCCTGGAATATTTATGTGGTGGCCTACAAAATGGAAGTTAAATTGGAAGGGTAGATAGAGAGTAGGAGGAAGGATAATGGCTAACTCTAAAATTTCAGAAATGTCATTATTTTGTATGACTTATATATGATTGAATCTATTTCTTTGATTAGGTTACAACATTTCAAAATTAGAAGATTTCACATTTGGGACTTCTCTTTAAAAGTTCTTATTGGTCTCACATTCTCAGGTTAAATGTAGTACTTAAGGAAACTAAGTCTGATGGTTCTATGCAGAATGGATTTATAGAGAAGGGCAGGGACAAAAAAGGGAGGGCTTATTGTAGGAGTCCGTGTGTGAGTGAAGGTCTGAACTCAGGTATGGTAAGTGAGGGACCTTGGGAAGAAAAGAATGATAGAAGATAATGACAAATTACCTGTGGTGTCCCACAGGTAAAGGTCACTCAGGATTTGAGCCTATAAGTATTGTAATGCCATCGGTATTAAAATAGTAAAGAGAAAAGGTAAGAAAAATAAGAGGAAAAAGAATGTAAAACTACTTTCAAATTCTTTTAATTTTTAAGTTATTGTGTTGCAAGAAGTTAGAAATAGCAGGCTGAAGAATGAGGAGGAGGACCTGGTCAGAGATGAAGATCAGAATGTCATTTACACTCATATGGTGGGGAGGCTTGGGGGTATATAATGTTTTCATAGAGAAAAGTAAAATAAGAAGGGAACATAATGGAAATGTGAGCTTTGACAAAGAACTACAGTCAGAGGAAGAAGGGGGAAGAGAACTTGTTGAAGAGGAAGAGAAGCAGGTAGAAAGGGGACAAGAGATCTGGGATAGCATTATTCAGGCCTGGGGAAGAATACTAGGAAAAAGGCCATGGGAAATGGTGTCAAACTATAAAGAGGTCAAGGAGAATGAAAGCTAAGCAAAAGTTGAACTTTGAACATGGCATTTGGATTGTTAGAGACCTTCAAAACAACAGAAGTCAAACTATTATTTGTATATATTCTTTCTATATCAAATGTTTTCTTATGTTTTAATAAAAGTCAAAAGAGATACAAGAAAAGTATTTTTCTGGCTGGCTGGAATGTGCAAAGGATGACAGCAGGAAAGCTTGCCCTAGTGTTCAGAGGTCAGGAAGTAGAAATTCTTTAATTGTAGGTCTTTTCATTGTAAAATTTGAAGTAACCTGTTATTAAACTTTCACCTTTGAGGTCTGTAACCATTTTCTCAAGTGATGTGACCCTTTGCTATGGTCATTTCTAAACAAGTATTAATAAAGCACCTATTACCAAGCAATCACAGAAGGTAGCTGATACTTATTTTTATTCTCAGTACATGTTTCTGAAAGCTAATAAAACATTGTATGGACTAATAAACTTCAGATTATTTACAAGACTCAGTAGAATATTCCAAGTTATTTTCTGGCATCTAATTTTCAGGTAAGAAATTATTTGACTTGAGTCTCTCACCACAATTTTTTCTCTTTTAGGTCTTGGTATGGTCACACCCATCAATGACCTTCCTGGTGCAGATACATCCTCCTATGTGAAGGGAGAAAAACTTACTCGTTGTAAACTTGCCGGCCTATACAGACTTGCAGATTTGTTTGGATGGGCACACCTGGCAAATACGTACATCTCAGTAAGTTCTTTAGTCTTTCTTTCTTTTTTTTTTTTTTAATAAAATTCCAACTAAAAGGCAACTGTGCTCTCCATGACTTGGAAGTCCAGTTTTCAAACTTTATTTTCTGAACCCAGCATACTAGTCGATAACCTCATGCTTATTTAAACCTTATCTCCCAGGGAAAGCCTACAATCCCAAGCAATCTCCCTTTACTATGTTATTCCTTTGATGTAGAGCAGTTGTAGAACCTATTCAGAAAGACACCATATGTTAGAATTGTCTCTCTCCATGCTAATTATATATAAGCATCAGTGACATTGAAAGGCATTTGGGGCAAGAAAAATAAATTGGCCAGGGAACTTTCCTCCCTGGATTTTATTTTGTTAAATATGTTTTTCCTGTTCACCATCATCTTGTTTTTACTTTGCCACGTTTGGAACCAAGACAGTATTTGGAGTGAAAAAAGTATTAAAATGTTGTCTGATGGACATGGAATAGACATGGTACAGTTTTCCAACAACCTTTCTTCCTTTTCCTCTGGCCATTCATTAGTTTCCCCTTTCCATCTCCACCTTAATTCCTTCTGAGGAAGAAATCTTGTTGTCTTTCCTACCCTTTCCCCCTTAATTTCCATATTGCAAATTAAGGTTATAATCATTACCACATTGGGTTGGATAATGTCGACATTTATTTTTTATGAGTGTAACTGACCCTAAGCAAATTTAGAACCCCAAAGTAACACTGTAGGTAAGCCCAGTAAATGGGAAAATAATGTCAGAATCTTTTAGTAAGTTCTAGAGAGTTGAGAGAAACTTAAGGAAGCTTTCATGTTGCAGACCTGGAATTTTTGTTTTATTTTTTTTTCTTCCAGATACCATATAATTATTTATCCAAAATATATTTCTGGTCACATTTACACTGCAAAATAAGAATGCCTTAGAGTAAGTTTTTCTTGATTTTCTTTTTTTTCTCTCTTCCAGGTAAGAATAAGTAAGGAGCAAGACCATATTATAATAATTCCCAGAGGCCTATCTTTTTCAGAAGCCACAGCCTCCAATTTGGTATAATTTTTATTCCTATGATACTTTTCCTGAGTTCCCTTATGCTTTCTGACAGTTTTTACCTTTTGGCACAGGATGGAACAAGAAAATGGTATGAATGGAGAAACGTTTACTAGTGAATGGTGAGGGTTTGGAAAATTATGTGGTGGTGGAATTATTAGTTAACCCATGCATGTTTGGAGGGAATCTCAGGAAATTTTTCTATCCTGTACATTCTGGAAGTATGTTTTTTAAACATAACACACAGTCTATGTGTATTCTGTAACGACATTTAAACAGTTGAAGTGGTGTGAGTGAAGGATCCAACCGAGCATTTTCTTCTTCTTGTGATTGTATTCCTAGCCACTGTCATCAGCTCATAGAACAGCTGGAGCTACACTGATTCTGGGTGATGCAGTGTCAGTAAATTCAAGTCCTTTAGCCAATTCAGTAAATGTAGATTTGACCAAACCTCTGGTGAAGGCCTTAGGTTAGTTTCTTGAAAACTGTACTTTTTGCTAAATACTAAGTTGTGTTACAGATTACCAGCTTTATAAATAAAGTGTTAGGAGAGCAAAACTATACATTCTTTTACAAATCCTTTCTGACTTCCTTTTTACTCTAATGATGGAGTTGAGGAGTTGCAACAGAGGCCCACAAAGTCTACAGTATTTACTACCTGGCCTTTTATCAAAAAGTTTGCCGCTCCCTGGATTAGCTTTTGGAACACAAACTTTGATACATATATGTTGATTAAATAATGTCTTTCTAATTTTTCCAGGTAAAAGTCAATATAATTGGAGAAGTGGTTGACCAGGGAAGCACTAACCTGAAAATTGACCATACAGGATTCAGTCCCCATGCTGCCATCTATTCAACACGTCCTGATGTTAAATGTGTGATACACATCCATACCCTTGCTACTGCAGCTGTAAGTCAGTGAAGGGCCAAAACCAATGACTCTAGAAAATGTATTTTCCATGATTTTCCCAAACCAATGCTGTACTTTCTACATTTCTTTAGACTCTGCCATTCAAAATCATATTTGAAATATTCATTTTCTGCATACCCAGAAAGCAAAAGTCTGTTGGGATCAAGTGCTACTATTCTGGGAAAAAAAAAAAAAACAGAGAGAGAGAGAGCATTTGGATTTTAAAACTAATCAGTAATAATTGGGTTATTGAGGTATTTTAGAGCTAACTTGTTCCATAATATTTGACACATCATTTAAATTGAGTTGTATCCCCTACATCGTTTTGGGATGGGTTGCAGTGGTGACCATAATGAATAGACCAGTGCTTTATAAGCTGCCTAAATAATCAGATTTGTATGAAAATATATGTAGTAACTAAATGTGTTATCTTGGTTTGGTCCCAATCAAATAGGTCTCCTCCATGAAGTGTGGGATCCTTCCAATTTCTCAAGAGTCCCTTATCCTGGGAGATGTTGCCTATTATGATTACCAAGGATCACTTGATGAGCAGGAGGAGAGAATTCAACTGCAGAAAGTTCTGGGGCCAAGTTGTAAGGTATATAGTAGAGTCTCCATCTAAAGAGCTATTTTCGTTGCTGCTGCTGTTGATGAAAGCAGTGTGAGCTATGCCAGTTATTTAAAGTGATTGCTTTGGGGATTCTATTTTAGGTGCTGGTACTCAGGAATCATGGAGTGGTAGCACTTGGAGAAACAGTTGAAGAAGCTTTTCATTATATTTTTAATGTGCAGATAGCCTGTGAGATTCAGGTAGGAAAACTTATTCCCCCCTTTTTATTGCTTCGTTATTTACCCATTTAGTTGGATTTTATGTTTACTTATTTCCAAAGCCCAATTGATTGGCAGGTTTTTATTTTGCTATTTAAGAGAATTTCTCCTCTACTTCACTGAGTTGGCAACCTTTTTTATTTATCTCTTGAATTGAAAATAGAAGGAAACCAAATCAAAGTTCACATACACACAAATCTAAGTGTTATAAACATCATTTGTCCCACAGTCCTACTTTATCTTTCACCCTCTAGTGGTGGTACTAATTGAGAAACAAAGGCAGCCACAAATCATCAAAAGTCAGATGTAATGTGGTCACTTTTGTAAAGAAAAAAAAAAAAAGACTAGTGCCAGAAGTTTTGTGAACTCAGGCAGTTTCTAACAGTTCCACAGCCTCTTTATTATAATAGGCTGGATATTTACTAACTACTTTTTCCCACAGAGAAGCTGAGTACATGTAAAGGCTCAAATTTCCCTCTTAAAGAAAATCAAGCAGATTCTCTTGAATCAAATGGTGGTAATTTAATTTATTGGAAGGGTCTCAAAAAAAGGAAAAAAAAAATCTTATACCAGCTTTAACTTAATAACCAACTTCTTTTTTATTTTAATGATCCCTCTTCTCAAATGGAGCAATGAAAAGTTTAATTAAGACAATGAACTGATGACTCCTGTCTGAATATTCTTAAATTCAAAGTGTAGTATCTCTATATTCCTTTAAACAAATGTTAACTAGATAGCCATGGGAAAACTTCTTTTTCAGATAGATGAAAAAGATACTTCACCTGCCTGCTTGTGTAAGAGTGTTGCTTTTCCTTTGCTTTAGTAGCCTCAACGAGTGTTGTAGCTACTTGCCAAATGAAAATTGTGCTTTTTTTGAAAGTAAAATACCTATTACAGTCTTTTCAGTTTTGAGTGTGTTTATTTTACCATTGATAACAGGTACGGGCCTTAGCAGGGGCAGGTGGAGTAGACAATCTACTTGTACTGGACCTTCAGAAGTATAAAGCTTTCACTCACACTGTAGCAGCATCTGGAGGAGGAGGTGTAAATATGGGTTCCCATCAGAAATGGAAGGTTGGCGAGGTTGAATTTGAAGGGCTGATGAGGACTCTGGACAATTTGGTAGGTGAAAATCAAACACAAACTTCATATTCAAAGGCAAAGACTTCCATCTCCCTTTGATTTTAGAACATGGCTCCTTACTCTTCCAGGAGTAAGAGTAAGGAGTCCAGGACTACAGTCTGACCCTATGGACGTATTTCAGTATGAATTAACCACATTTTTAAGAATCAGCAAGATATGTAAATGTGATCTTTTTTTTCTTCAAGAATACAGTACATTGTTATTGAGTATAGTCACCAAGTCTCATAATATATCTCTTGAGCTTAATTCTCCTAATTGAAATTTCGTATTCTTTGCCTAACTTCTCCCCATCCCAGTTCCCTTATATACACCATTCTACTCTGCTTCTATGAGTTCAGCTTTTTTAGTTTCTGCATGCAGTTGTCTTTCTGTGCCTAGCTTATTTCTCTTACCATTATGTCCTCCAGGTTCATCCATATTGTTGCAAGTGGCAGAATTAATTTCTTTTTTAAGATTTTATAGTGTCCCATTGCGTATTTGTACTACATTTTCTTTATTCATTCATTCACTGATAGTTACACAGGTTGCTTCTCTATCTTAGCTATTGTGATTGTTGTTGCAATGAACATGGGAATGTAAATGTTTCTTCAGCACACTGATTTCAATTCCTTTGTATATCCAGTAGTGGGATTGCAGGATCATATAGTATTTTTATTTTTGATTTTATGAGAAACCACTATATTGTTTTCCATACATAGTTTACATTCCTAATAGATGTGGCTTTAATTTGCATTTGTCTGATGATTAGTGATATTGAGTGTTTTTTCAATACCTGTTGGCCATCTGAATGTTATCTTTTGAGAAATGTTTTTTTTTTTTTGGTCCTTTGCCCATTTTTCAATTGGGTTATTTCTTTCTTTTGCTATTTAGTTGTTTTAGTTCATTATAAATTTTGGACATTGGGCTGGGGATGTGGCTCAAGCGGTAGCGCGCTCGCCTGGCATGCGTGCGGCCCGGGTTCGATCCTCAGCACCACATACAAACAAAGATGTTGTGTCTGCCGAAAACTAAAAAAAAAAATAAATGTCAAAATTCTCTCTCCCTCTCTCTCTCTCTCTCTCCTCTCTCTCTTAAAAAAAATATTTAAAAAAAAAAATTTTGGACATTAACCCCTTGTCATATGCATGGTTTGGAAAATGTCATTGTTTTACCCTCTTCCATGAATGATCAGAAGGCAGAGTGCTTTTAGACCCAGAAACAAAGACTTAAATGAGTGCTGAGATTTGGTTTCCCCGAAAGCCATATTGTCGGCAGAAAAATGTGTCTGGTCAGCAGTTTAGAAATTACCTTTGTCAGAAAGAGTTGTTTTGAGTGGAAATTGCAGTGCCAGCTGCAATCAGTTTTAACCAGATCTCAAAATTTGCTTAATTTCAACTCTAGTTTTATATGTAGGTTATATGGGGTTTAGAAAGATGTTTTCCCCTTTCTATGTTTTGTAACAAAGAAGTCTTTTTGAATCTTTGTTTAAAGAAATAGACTGCAAATGCTGTGTTGATACAGGTTTGATTGCTTCAAATGTGGTTTTTTCCCCCTCCTTTAGGGGTATAGAACCGGCTATGCTTACAGGCATCCTCTCATCCGAGAGAAGCCTAGACATAAGAGTGATGTGGAAATCCCAGCAACTGTGACTGCTTTTTCCTTTGAAGATGATACAGTGCCACTCTCTCCTCTCAAATACATGGCACAGAGACAGCAGCGTGAAAAAACAAGATGGTTGAACTCACCAAATACTTACATGAAAGTGAATGTGCCTGAGGAGTCTCGAAATGGGGAAACCAGTCCCAGGACCAAAATCACAGTATGCCACTATTTTACATAGTTTGCCTTTTGAAGTATTTTGCCTAATTAACTCATGAATTGAATGTCCTATTAAATTATTAGGAAAGTATAGCATAATGTTAAAAATAATATTGCTACCATTTACTAGGTATTGATTGTAAGGTACTGCTCCAAGTGCCATTCAAGAATGATCTCATTTACTTCTCCTAATATGATTGAATGCTGTTTTTCTCCCTACTTTTCAGATGAGAAAACCAAGGCAAGAAGGACTAATAGTTTTTTAATGATAAAGTTAGGGCTTGAATGCCAACCGTCTGACACAAGTCTAGCCTTACCAACTACATGATACTGCTGTGTAGTTTGTCTTATACCTGTGAATCAGAACTATAAAAGTTATAAACACCAAATCATTCCAGAGTTGCATGAATTACTATACTTTGTTACCATTAGGCAATATCTTGTAGTTAGAGAAATGGGTTATTTTCTTTTTTAGAATTTTGTTTCAGATTTGGTTTTTGGTGGAGTATTTACCACCAAATTTTCTCTAGCTGTTCAATATTAGTTCATCCTGTCATATGAATCAGTGACATTCAATATGGAAAAGCCTACATAGGCATCAAAGGGTTTTTTCCCTGGCCTATAAGATTTTTTTGTCTCCAATAAAAGAACATAATTAAATGCATAAGTTCTCCAGAACTCACTTTATTAGCAGAGATTGGTGGTCAGCCATAATTACTCTTGTTAAATATTAGCCTTCTCTATGGGTTATAGTGTGGAATAAATGAGAATTAGTTAAGGTCCTTCCAACCCTATGGTTCTATTGTGTTGTGTACTACAAGATCACACCATCATAAAATGATGATTACTGCCTTTTTCTGTTAGCCAAAAATAAGAAGCAAGGTCTGGAAAACTATATCTTAAGAGATTGCTTGAGTCCTTTTCAGTGATTTCTTGACCATCCTCATCTGATGAAATTCAGTTCAAGAGAGAGAACTCTGAGTGTGAGTTAAGACAAGATCACACTCTGGAAATAGTTTCTGCATTGTGTTTTTAGGTATCAAGAGGAGAAAGTTCATTTAGCAGTGTAATTGAGTATTAATGTGAATAGTAACAGCATTTGTTCACTATTTTTTTTAAACTGAAGTGAATGCTTTTGTGAGCTTTTTTCGTAACTGATATGTGGTATAAATCAATTGACCACTAAGATACTGCTTAGTGAAATTCTTCAAAAGATTGGTGATATATGCCTCCCATGAGACTATTAACAGTTATTGAGCAGCTGCAATTATCTTCTTAATACTTAGAAGCTTCATTCTAAGAAATTTTTTATTCTTTAGTGGATGAAGGCAGAGGACTCCTCCAAAGTTAGTAGTGGAACACCTATCAAAATTGAAGATCCCAATCAGTTCGTCCCTCTAAACACAAACCCAAATGAGGTACTAGAAAAGAGAAATAAGGTAAGATGTGGTCCTAATTGAATATAATTAGTAATAAATATAGGAATACAGAAAAAAATTTGACTCAGTAATTGTAGCTTATATTGAATACCTGCAGCCCTGTGTTAGTCATTGCTGAACATAAGGAAGAAGTATTAAACATATTTCTGCCTTGGAGTGTGTTGGCATTAAAGGGAAAGTGCAGTTCTCTAACTGTATAAAATGATAGGAAATCACCAGCCAAGAGGGTAACAGAGAATGATGTGAGGGTTAAGATGGTGAAAGGGATCTTCACAGAGGTTGGCATTGAAGAGACTCTTACTAAGAAGTTTCCAATAATAAGCTTTTAGGAAAAGAGTAGGCAAAGGTCATCTGCACTGTTGCCCCCAAGAACTTGTTATTGTTTCAATTCAGATTCGAGAACAAAACCGATATGACTTGAAAACTGCAGGACCACAGTCTCAGCTGCTGGCTGGAATTGTTGTGGATAAGCCTCCTTCTGTAAGTCTGAAGAACTATGATTTTTGTTTTTGATCTGCTACATAATTTTTTTTGTTTTTTAAGTAGGAACATTTTTACTAAGGTTAATATAAGTACAAGTTAAAAAGTCAAGTAATCCATAAGACTTACAATTCCAGGGGCAAGCACTTTCTGTTCTTTTAGCATTTACCTTCCTGTTTCTAAATAGCATCTTTATTCTGCTTTCTCTTAGTTTATCAGTTTTTAAACCTTGAGTATATTTCATCAAATTTCAAATAGCATTACTTTGTATATCATAAGAGAGAAAAAACACTGCTAATTATATTGTAAGAAGCCATAAAATTTTAAGGTAATTCCCATTTCAGAGAAAGAAACTTTATCTTAAAAACAGTATGGCTGGGTGTGGTAGTGCACACCTGTGATTCTAGCTACTCAGAAGTCTGAGGCAGGAGAACCCCAAGTCCAAGATCAGCCTCTGCAACTTAGTGAGACCCTGTCTAAAAAAGTACTGGCAATGTGACTGTGTTGTCAAGTGCCCAGGGGCACTTATCTTTTTAATACTTAGAAGATAAATAAATAAAAAGTAGTTACACCTCTTATGGAAGATGAGGATTTAACCAGTTCACACAAAACTCTTTTTGCCCAAACCCCATTCTCCAGTGAAGTGAATAGGGAAGGGGACTTTGAAATGTGTTTTCTTCTTATTTTTAGGCTTTTAAATTATCCCCTATTTTCAGCTTTTCCTCACCTGCATCTTCTGTGATACCTGATGCCTCTGGTTTCTGAGCCTTACTAGACCTAAGCATGCTTCTCATTTGCACCATTCTTTGTAGGACTGAGACTTCAACCCTACCCATTCTTCTACCTATTGTTCATCTTCCAAACCTGAATTAACATTTCTCACACTTTATTTTCTCTTTTCCCCCACTGTTCCTGTACTGTCATGTAGAGGAGGTTTGGGGAGGGACCAGAAATAAATGCAGAAGTTCATTCTGCCAGATATCACTGAAAATCTTATTTATCTCTTTCTAGGAGAAAATTACTAAAAATTTGTTTTTATAGCAAATTTAAAGAAGTCCTATTTTCAATTTTATTTTTTGGTGGTGCTAGGGATTGAACCCAGGGCCTTGTGCATGTGAGGCAAGCACTCTACCAACTGAGCTATATCCTCGGTCCCATACATTTTCATTTTTTTAAGGCTATTTTTACAAAGGTTTTTGAAATGGAGCAATTATTGATTTCTTAGCTATGTGAGACTTATTAGAGCTTGTCTTAGTTTTGTTTTATTCATGTATGTATTTTACCAAGGATTTGCACTTACCACTGAGCCACATCTCAGCCTGTTTTTTTATTTTTTTATTTTTTATTTTGAGATAGGGTCTCGCTAAATTGCATAGGGCCCTGCTAAGTTGCTGAGGCTGACTTTAAACCTGTGATCCTCCTGCCTGTCCACCTCCTGAGCTGCTAGAATTACAGGTGTGTGTCACCACACCTGGCTGTTTTAAAAAATAAAGATTAGTAGTGTCTAGGAGTATAACTCAGTGGTAGAGCACTTACTTAACATGTACAAAGCAAAGCCCTGGTTTCAATCCTCAACACCACGAAAATTAATTAATTCACCTATACAGGCTTATCAAAGAAACATGCTGACAGTTTTAGTCCATTGAATCAGTAGTCCAGAGCATTAATCTAATTAAGAGTATTATAAACAAAGTATGTTCATCATTTTTTATGATTATTGTGGAGTGGGGCATCACATACATCATAAATACATTTATGTGTTTGTGTATATGAGGATATATAAATAAGTAGGTAGAAAGATATAAGTAAAATTCTTGGCAACGAGTCTGATTTTTTTCCTTTGTAAGACCATGCAATTTGAAGATGAGGATCATGGCCCACCAGCTCCTCCTAACCCATTCAGTCATCTCACAGAAGGAGAACTTGAAGAATATAAGAAGACAATCGAACGGAAACAGCAAGGCCTGGAAGGTTAGTTGACTTGGGGATTAAGCATAGGATAACCACACACTGATAACAGGAGAACCACTCAAATTGGATGAAAATGTTCAAATAGTTTTGAACATTTCATGGTATATGGCTTTTTAAAAACTTTTGTTTTGAAATTATTATAGATTCACAGGTATGTGGTTTTAGTGGTTTATAAAATCTTCCTGGGTATCTGAAGGTACCAGCATGGTCATTTCAAAATCAAAATTTAAAATAAATTGGTAGAAGTTATGTGACTTTTCTTAAGTGCATGAGCACTCACTCTAGCACAGTTCAGTCTTTCTGACTTTGAAACTCTTAGTAGGCAGTCTGTTAGTATTATAGTAAGAATTATTCATTAAAACAGTCTAGCTAATTTTTTTTAGCAGGGGTTCTCAATCTTGGGTTCTTGGATAAGCTTCAGATAGTCTTCTGAGCCACCTGGAAAGCATATGCTTAATTGTGTATGATGTAGGAGTTTAGCCTGGAGGAGTAAGAAGTTTGTGACCCCAAAAGAGGGTAAAAGATTCTGCTTTAACTCATTCACAGCATAGTTTTACCCAAAGCAAAACAGAAGCCAATAGGTAAAGACTTTTTGTCCATGTTAGATATCCTATAGGAAGAGCTAATGATGACATCTGGATCATTCAAGGAAGAACCATTTTCATCATTGTTATAGTGCCTTTGTCATAAAATCAAATCTTCCTAACTCAATAATGTACTCACACTAAATGTTCTAAGTGGTATATTGAACTTGTTTATGCTGATGTAAGGATAGAAGCTACTGCTATTTGGGGTCTTTTGTAAAATGTCCTCTTTAATTTTTCATTTTTTGAAAGCCTAAAGATGCCAGGTAACAAATACTGTACTATAAAACCATCACCTTTTATATATCTACCTTTGTAAATAGTTTCTTCCACATTCATTATGACCTCCTGAATTAGCTCACTAATATTGCTCTGACAGAAATCACTAATTGGATATTGTTCAAAAATCAGTGAAGCATTCTACCTCATTAATGTAGCAGCATTGGTGAGGCTTCATTGTTCTTTTCATCTGGCTGCTCAGTACATTTTGGTTTTCTAACATTAGCAAAAGCTAAATGCACACACATTATTTGCCTGGGCTGCCAGTAGCCATGCTTCCTTTGTAACCCTATATGTAAAATTACTATTAGTGGCAGAAAGTTTTAATACATTAATCACCTCTTAGTGCCTCATTATGGATAGGTGGAATAACCGTTAGCATGCAGACTCAGCTCAGAGCTGAAAAATTTCTCATCTCTGTGTATGCAGGTATTCGATGAATGCACTAACCTCCCTGAACTCTTATGCTTCTTTATTTTGTTTGCATGGCTTTTAACTAAACTCTCATCCAACAGATGCTGAGCAGGAATTACTTTCAGATGACGCTTCATCTGTTTCACAAATTCAGTCTCAAACTCAGTCACCGCAAAATGTCCCTGAAAAATTAGAAGGTATTCAATGTAATTTCCCATAGCATTCACTGAGTAGTCTTGAGAGTCTACCCCTGTCATTTGTTTTCATGTAAGAAATTGAACTGATTATGGTAAATTCACCATGGTTTTTAGCTAAAATATCACAGTAATTTTATATTATTTACTAAATGAGGTGCTACTTTTGTTCAGCCATTGATACTTTAATCTGAATTTTGGCAACCCATCATTCTTAAGAATTTGTGGAATTAAAATTGGCTTGTCATGCATCTTCCAATGAACAGCATGAAATCTTTTTCAGTTTTGATTGCCAAATGACCCCAAAACTAAATAAAAATATTTAAGTTGTCTTCCTCCTTTATACTAACTTAAAATGAAACTATAACAGTTATGTATTAAACCAGAATTATCTAGCTTTTACTTTTTGGATGAACAACTTTGTTCTCCACCCCTTTATATCATTTAAGAAAATTAGCTTCATGCTAATAGAGCCATGTTTATTAAAATAATCATCTGTCTTCATCAGAATTAAAGTAATTTCTTAATACATTACTAAAATCTTTCAGTTTTGCAAAATAACACAGAAATGTTAACTATGTAAAATAACCCCCCAAAACCCCTCCCCTTTTGTAGAAAACCATGATCTATTTTCCAAGAGCTTCATCTCCATGGAAGTGCCTGTCATGGTAGTAAATGGCAAGGATGATATGCATGATGTTGAAGATGAGCTTGCTAAGCGAGTGAGTAGATTAACTACAAGCACCACCATAGAAAACATCGAGATTACCATTAAGTCTCCAGAAAAAATTGAAGAAGTCCTGTCACCTGATGGCTCTCCTTCAAAATCACCATCCAAGAAAAAGAAGAAATTCCGTACTCCTTCTTTTCTGAAAAAGAACAAAAAAAAGGAGAAAGTTGAAGCCTAAATAAAATCTTTTTTATAATTTTTATTACTATAGTGTGACATTGCACATTTAAATACCACATTTAAGTTGATCATTAATATACAGTGGTAGAACAGATTTGGGGGTATGGAGCAAACTGGACTTTAAGAACTGGAAAGAGGTTTTACTAAAAGAAAAACATTATGAAAAAACTTTCAAATTCATCTCTTATATGTCCAAAAATGACTGAATTTTTTAAAAGTTGATAGTTTTAATTAGCTCTGCCCTCTTGAAGAAGTATTTTAATTCACCGCAAACAGATATCTGTCTGATTTATTTCAGACCTTCTGTGTAATATCTGTTGGAAAGAAATTGCCAATGAACAAGTGAGAATTTTTATTTCTCAACACCTGCTTCACTTGGTAATCAGATTATAATTTTTTACCATGATTATTGACTATATCTTTTGGGTCCCCATTATTTCAATGGGCATTAACAGAATGCTTTAAAAGCTTCTAAGACAAGAATCTATAGCATTAGTATACACTGGCACATAATTTTTTAAAAAGTTTTAAAGAAAAGATTCATTTGAAATTTTATTCATAGTATAAAATTTCCTCACCTGAAATAACTTTGTTTGCCAAAAAAAAGTCATTTTAATAAACTATAATTTTTGAAAACTTCCTTTTTTATTAGTTTAGAAAGCCCCTTATTTTTCAAAAAAGGGGATTTTATACATATAACATGGGTTATTTAGTTTAACTCTGGCAAAAACGATTTTTGTATGTTGAGATGTTTGTATACCATTCAGTATAAAAGTGTCATATGCATATTAGCCAATCATTTAACAGTAGAGCCTATTTGAGACTGCTTGGTACTGAATATACTTAAATATAATTCAAGAATCCAGGGATTTGGTATCAAACGGGGATTGGAGCATATATTTAGATTCATATTTGAACCTTATAATGTATTTTTCTCTTAGTATTGCTAACGAATGAATAAAATCTTGTAAAGTAACCAAATGAAAAGAATGAAAGGGGAAGTGAAAAATTAAGGGAACAATAGGTGGGATGTGAAAAGAATTCTAGTGTAAGAATGATTCATATTCACAATGGTATATATAGTGATTTATTGGAAATAGGTCCCAAATTTCTAAAATCCTGCTTCTCTGCCAAAATCGATGTGTTGGTTGATATTTGAGTTTTAAAAAGGTCAAATCCTTCTAACGTGTGTATCTTTAGAGAGCAGCCGAGGAAGAAATCAGTAAGTCCAATCTCACCACTGAAAAAACTACCACTTTTTTATTTTTACAAACCTTTTTTATCTTTTCATTTAACTTTCTTTCTAATGTAAATACAAATTTAAACCTAGACTTAATATAGTTTTCCCCCCTTTTTCCAAGTGATGTCACAAATCTGTAAAATCAATGATCCAAAACAGTCAGTGGGTAAAAATAATCCAAAGTGTTCTGGAAGGTAAGCTGGCATGTTCAAAATCACATTGACTACAGTGTGTTCTGGGCTGGTTCTGTGTGAATGTGAAGCAGAATTGAAACAAAACCTGGAAATGTCATTCTAGATCTCACTAACTACTGGAATCAGTGTTCTAATCTCTTAGTGGAAACTTTCAGTTGCTTAACTGTGTATTTGAGGATTGTTTTATGTTCTACATCATTTGTTGTATTACAACATATGTAGAAACAGTAACCTGTGAACTATGCTTTTCCATAACTTTTTAAAAATATATATATCTAAATGAATGCAATGTGCATAAATATTTTTTAAATGCCACAGTAAACTATTGCACCTTTTGCTAATGCCTCTATTTACTTGCTTTGGCATATGAATGAGCCAATGAACCTGTGTCCTGTGGAAAAATGTATAAATGTTATCTGATATTTCTCTTAGATGTTATGCTAATTAATGTTAAATCACAAATAAACAGTATTTTAAATATATGGATTTGGTATCACAGGGTTTCCATTCGGGATTACTTACTTAGCTGCATTTTGTGGTCTGTTGGTAATTGTATTTTCAAGTTAGTTGAAAATTTACGTATAAAACATAGATATATGAGACCTTCCTCATTTCAGCTCATTTAGACAGAAATATTCCCTAAAAAAACTATTTTTTTTCCTATTTTTTGATAGGTATGGTGGCCTTAGGATTCTGATAATCTCAATTCTACTATTCATATTCATCAATGTAGAATAGAAGATGTTGTAAGATAGGAATTCAGTGTATACATTACCTGTCTTTGACTTTGAACTTATTATATAAATAATATTTTTTAAAATAGCAGAAAGACTAGAAAGTAATTTACCATTCCACTATATTTACATTGAAAATACTCTTCATTGCCTTTCACCTCTCATCCAGTTATATGTGTATTTTCTATGTTGACAATCGTGGTGTTAATGTGATTTTTGGGTTCCTTTTCTACTTAATGTAAAATAACCCACCCTAGATTTTTAAACTAAAATCCCTTATGTGAATAATTTCATGTGATTTTTTTTCCTACCCTGTCCTATAAATAGAGTGCAAGGGGGGAAATTATGTTAATTGAGGGTTCTGGTTAATCGAAGTTTTTAACTATAATTACTATTATAAAAATGAAGGGCTTGGGCAAAGAAGAATAGATTCATAGTCTTGGGCATATTTAATTATTACCTTGGCTTGTAAATAACCCTGTGGTGAAAAATTGCTGTTTTAGAAAGATGCTCATTTCAGAATTGCCTTCCATAAAGCAACAAAGACCATTATCTTCAGTTCTCCCTTGAGAATCAATGTAATTTGAGAAGCAGTCACCTATGCCCTTTCTTTTATCAGTATTTTCATTCAGCAGGAAATAAAGAGAACTGAATGGGTAAAATTGTGGCCACACTGGTTTATTTTAACATTTGCCCCTTTTTTAACATAAGCAGAAGCACATTAAGGCAAACTGGTTTGGTTTTAGAAGCTGTGTGCTTTTATCCAAGTTGCAGTCTTGGCCAAACTGGGAGTTTAAGAACAGTCTTCTTTGTGGCCACTAGAGGGTGTAATAGACCTAATAATTCTCTATGCTTCCAGTCCTTGCAGTCAGCTTCCCTTTTCTTGGTCTGTAGGCACCATGTTCATTGTGAAACACCCAGAACTTGGAAGACATTTCCTTTGTTGCTTATGCTCCTCACTAGACTGTCCTGAACCTTGCCATTTCATCATGTCCCATTTCACCAACACAAGTATCACCTGCAGTGACTATGGAGAACACATTGAAAATGTTTAAGGTGTGGTCTCAGGAAAAAAAACTGAGAGGAAGCACCTCCTTGGAGGTTTCATGCCTGTGTATATAGCAATATAAGCTTCCTTTGATAATTGTTATCTTTTTGACTGAGGACCTAGTTGATAGTCTCCCCCCTCCCTGCCCCTGGTGTCCTCCCCCTCCATATGCTTTCTGTATAGCAAAGATAATGCTGTGCTTTTCATATATTAACTCATTTGCCCTTCCCACCATCCCAGTAAAGTAGATGATATTAACCCCATTTTATACATGATGAAACCAAGTTTGAAAAGTTTGAAGATGAAAAGGAGGTGTTGGTATTTTACCCATAGATTAAGACTTCCAAAATCACCAGTGCCATCTGTATGCTAGTCTCTTTGTGGCTCCAGTGTACATTTTTGTGGTTTCTTAAGGAGAGAGTTCCCTTAGTTTGAACTAAGCTATGGTGAACTCATATTTTGATACAAGTAGATTCAAGATAAAACATTGACTTTTGATTTGGAAGAATTTCCCCTGCAATGAATCACCCCTAGAATGAAGAAATGAAATGACTATGGTGACAGCATCCTTAGGATAAAAAAGCAGCTTTTCTTCACTGTATCTACAGAACATAGTATCTGTAACCTTTGTTTAAGAGGTGGCAAAGACTTGGAAAGAAGTCCTTTTTTAAAAAACAATATTGGCAGCAGGGGAGACATCTGAAGGAAAGCCTGAAAACCTGAGAAGATAATTTAGCCATAGTAGTTTTAAAAGATCAGAAGTGACTTAGCTAAGTGAGTATAATTAAGATGGTCTTTTTCAGAGAAACGCCCAGTGTACATGGTGGAGTTCAGAACAAGAGTAAGTTTTAAGGAACTTTAGAGGAAAAAAAATTCTCATAGTTCAAAGTGGTTTCTGAGATGACCATTAGGGGGCAATACTGGGTCCAAGTTTAATTTTAGTTAATTGAGGAAACTTTCTTCATAATATCTTTTTGAGTTTGGATTTAGAACTTCAATCTGATTATACATTGCTAGATACTGTCTGAAGTTGAGGGAAGTTTATAGATGTCAAATTACTTCATTTGTTATAGCAAAGTTATCTGTTTTTCAATTCATGAAGAATTAATTCAAGGATTAATTATTAATTAATTCAGGATTCAAGCAAAGGACTTCAGAGTTTGCATCTCATGCTTTTCTACTATACAGCAGTCTCCCTCAGAGACCCATTGGATCAGAACCTAAGAATAGGAAGACAGTTTTCCAGAACTTCTTGAAAATTAATATCTAGAATTTTATGATGGGAATAAAGAGATCAAGAGATCAAGCCTGTATATTATTTATAAGTAATTATTTACTTAAAATTTAAAGTTAAGATTCTCCACGGGAATCTTTAATATTGTCTTATTAATCAACATGCTGAGTTTTTACTATTAGAACCAGTAACTTTTTTAAAATATAATTTATACCTTAAATGACAAACTGGCAAATTTTGATTCTCCTTTAGCAAAAAAAAAAAAAAAAAAAAAGTCTAGTGTAGCAGAAAAATAAAGTGATGGATATATGTCCTGTTCAGTTACTAAAGGCTATATAATTTCTGATTTGCTAAGTCTTGACATCAAAGCTTGGTGAAGGTTATTGATTGTACTGATTTTGTTTCTAGGTCTTATTTCTACACAGACTACCTTTAGGTTTTGTCATTCTCCAGAGCCAGTGTTGATTTTGCTTACAATTCAAGAAAATCCCTTATTTTCAGCCCCAGATAACTACAATCACTAGGCAAAATACTGGTTCCCTGCTAAACTACATGCCTTAAAATCAGCATTGGTTTTAGTCACCAAATTTGGATATGCATTGAATATTCTAAGAAATTATTCTGAGATTTTTTAAATTTATTTTTGAAGTAGGAATCAATATATACTACAAACCTGTAGCATCCAGTGAACAGACATTTAGGCAAGATTTTTCTTCATTATTAGACTGCCCCTTGAAAAGAACTCAAAACATGAGTCCTGTAGAAAAACTACTTTGGAATGTTAGCTAACTGAATTTCTTAGACCAAACAATGTCCCTTCAGGTTGATATTTAGATGTGAAATTTTCAAGAGAAAGGGATTTCCCAAAGCAATGTAATATACCCCAACAGATGGGGATGGAAATGAAGAAATATATTATAAAATGCAAGAGTTAGAGTGGACTTTGTGAGCATCCCTGAGGGATTCTTGACTTTTCTAGGTTAAAAAAAAAAAAAAGTATTGACAGTCCCAGTCTGGCCCTGAAGCTATAGTGCTTCTAGCCCCTTTTGATAATTTGCCAGCCATGTTCTGTCCTTACCTAAAGTAGGAGCATTTTCTTTCGCAGACAGAATCTAAAACAACAAATTGTTTTTCCGGAAGCAGTCATTTCTGAAGATTCTCAACATGTAGGAGCTGTGGAGGAAGTAGTTGCGCTCTATACCTCGCCCCTTTCCTGTTGAGTAAGACTCTGAGGGTTAGATTGCAGTGGTGACTGGTGTGATAGACTTTGACTTCAGGATAGATGACCTCTTCGGTTTTATGAGAGAACATGTAGATACAGCGACTTGTTGGCAGGCACAGGCAAACTCTTCCAAGGGTGTTTACTGGACTAACAAGTTAAGGTTAAACATTACTTCCTACCTGGTTTCTATTTTGGAAATGTTGGCTTCAGTTGTTTCAACTGAAAGAAAGGTCATTTGAGGTTAAGACACCCAGGAATATATCCCAAGTATTACCTGCGGGTTCTCAGGGGGATAGAGAGGGGTTCCCATTGCACCTGGATTTTTCTATGTGGTAAACATTTTAAATTAGTTTAAAAGATATTGTGTGACAAATTGATACTTTCTTTGAAATATCTTTTAAACAGTTTTATATTTCAGGATTATATATGAAATTACTTCATATATAGTTATGGTCTCTATTTTGACCTTTAGGTTAATATTGAGCAAGAGAGTATGCACACACACTTGCCAAAGTCAAGCTGAGCATGGCTCAGTTAACTGCAGAGCAGGGCAGACTGGGTGGGGCAAGCTCTGGTATTCTTCCCACTCACTGAGCAAAGCCAGGTGTTAGAAGGACAACTCAAAATGAAGAAGCTAGTAGCAAGTCCAGCCCAGCAGGTGAAGCATGGAGGACATGGCAGTCCACCAAAGCACAGTCTGAAAAAGTGGTATACATCAGGGAAGTGTAAGTCCCATCAGGAAAGCAGGACAGCAGAAGTCCTAAAGGATACATAGAAGCCACAGGCCAGGATTCTAGAGCAGCGCTTCCTCCACTTCCTGTGGGGTAATGGCAAGATAAACGCAGGACTTCAGGCTTATGGGGACAAGTATAGTTAGCAGTTCTTCAAGATGGAAATTCAGATGTAAGAAAAGTGACAGATGGGTGGGGATTCTATTATCAGAACTGAGGTACAAGATCCTGCTGAGAATTCCAGAACTAGGCTGTGCTCAGAGCCAAGACAAGCCCCTGACTGGTCTGGTGGCAAGCTTGGCAGAGGCCAGAGCTACCTCAGTTTGTCCAGCCTCAGCCAGGTCCTGGAGACCGCAGCCAGGTGAGCAGGTCATAGGGCTGCAGCTGTTGGGTAAAAGAAGCACTGCAAAAACAGGAAGGGCCTGACCTGGCTTTTATAATAGAAGCAGTCAGGGTGATGAGACCCAGCCATGTAAGAAAGCTGTGGGGGGGGGCGGGGGGTGCTATTTTGCATCAGAACTTCATAGGAGCTCTAGCAAAGACTATGAGCAAGAGCAAAGTGCTACCAAAGCTCTACAGTGACGATGATTCTATGTTACAAACTAATTTTCCCTATCTGAAGGCAGTTTCCCACAGAAAACATTAGCTCTAAGGATGGCTTCACCTGCCCTATTGGAAGCACCGTAAGATGTTCCTCAAGAGCACTGATTGGACAGGAGAGAATCAAAATGCGTGGTCCATTTGCCTCCCTTTTCTGGAATAAATGTGCCTATACTAGCAAAATGGCTTGGATTCCATGTGGCTTGTCCTTCATAACTCTGGTGGTGGTAATAGCCTTTGCAACTGAGTCAGAGGTTGCTCTGTCTCTTACCACATTTGCCCAATCATGAGTTCTCAGTCACTCCTCCAGCTTGCAACTAGGAAGAGTGGCTTTCTTGGGAACTTACCTGTGTGGGTCATCATCTGGGGCACCCAAAAAGGAGTAGGGCCTCTTTTACACCTAACCTGAGGGTCTGGCAGAGACTGGCATCCTCCCAGGTGCTTCCCAGCTCTCCAGGTACCCTTCTCCTCCTGGCCCCACTGGTAGAAGGTTGTTTCATTTCAATAAAATGACTTATTCCTTTACCAAATTCCAATAGCACTTCAGGATCATATCTTATCTCAGTCTATCTCCTTATTGATTATGTATCCATCTCCCCCGCAAGACAGGCTTCTGGAAATGGAGGGGCTGTACTTGGTTCATTCTTTGTCCTCCACCATGCTTGGTCAAAAACAGAATCAGCATTTCTGTTGCTCATGATGGGCAAATCTGTTCATATTTGTGACATGTTAATGGTACATAGCAAAAAGATGTTCTATGTCTTAAATGGTGTGCAAGTCAGGTAGTGGGCTTGGTGTGAAAATCCTACTTGGAGCCAGTAATTAATAAGACAGGCCACAATAGCTACGATTTATCAAGGCCTTAAATATTAAGACAGTTATTAACTGTCTCATTTAAGCCTCAACCCTGCATCATAAGGTTATCTCCACTGATGGGAAACAGGCTTGGAGAGAGTTTCATTTTGCCACCTAATAAAATGGTAGATCCAGGAGTCAAACTCCAAGCCTGTTCCTTGCTATTAGGCAAGTTATTCACTGAATGCAGCCTTCTTGACCACTGGTAGCAAAGTCAGGTATGAGAATTTGCAGCAATGTCAGAGAAGGGTCCCCAACCTGTCCTGGGGAAAGTGACTTTTGGTGAGGGAGTTTGCTCCAAGGCAACTTGCCTGGGCAACCCCACAGGCATTCACTAATTCAGATGAATCAAGTATACATAGCCAAGAGCAACTTCGGGGTGTGTGAAGGATAGAAGACTGGGTACTGATCTTTTCTCAGCAAACCCTTTTACAGGTCCACTAATAAAAATGAACAGTGATGTGGTTACTGCATCGTGGCCCCAACTGATTCATATTGGGAATCTAAGTCAGTAGTGTGGTTATTAACTGAAGGTTGCTGTCATTGATTGAGGTTATTGACATATTATTACTCCATAGGTAAAATGTAATAGCTAGAATTTATTGAGCACCAAGTACTTTAAGTGAATGCATTAATTTAATAGGACCAACCTAAAATAGTATCTACTATTTTCTTCCATTTTTCAGATAAGAAAACTAGTTTAAAGAAGTTACCCAAGGTCACACAACTAGTTAAGTGACAAAGCTGGGGTTTTAACCTAAGCAATCAATCTTGAAGTTTCTACTGTCCTTGATTCTCAAGGCTACTTGCTGGATCTCTGGGAACAGCAGACATCAGTTATGTAAACCATTACATTATACTGGGTTCACGTTTTCTTCCCCACTTAGTCAATTAGATGATAGGATACTCTAGCGATGGCACTTGATATGTTACTTGGTATCTTACTAAGCTAATAGTACCCTGAAACTTTCACACTTAAAATTGGTGAAGCTTTTTTTTTTTTTTCCCACAGTAATAAAGCATCAGTTAAGAGCTTCTGCTCTGGAGTCAGAGACTTGAGTTTGATTCCTTGCTCTTCACTTTTCTATAAAACATACATACTAGCCTCTTAGTGCAGTTATAAGAAGCAAGCAAGATGGGGCTGGGGTTGTGGCTCAGGGGTAGAGCGCTTGCTTAGCATGTGCGAGCAGCTGGGTTTGATCCTCAGCACCACATAAAAATAAAAAAATAAAATAAAGGTATTGTGCCCAACTCTAACTAAAAAAAAAAAAAATGAAGCAAGATGATAATATACACAAAACGTGGCATGGAGCCCTCAATGTTGGTACTCTCACCTTTTTTGGTTTCCTTGTTATGCTAGGAGAAAACTATGACTGGCTTATTCATCTCACTCTTACCTATTTGTCATTCCTATTCCTTCTAGAAGTCTTTGCATAACTCTCACCAGGTTTCCAGTCTTTGAAAACAAAGGTCAGAAGATGAGTAGTGAACAAATAACTGAATTTGCCCTTTATCATATTGGGAGTTATGATTTGTGTCCTGGGAAGGTGCTGGATTGTTACATGATTCCTCCCAGATAAGGGTGCTCCAGAGGGGCTGGAGATGTGGCTCAAGCGGTAGCGCGCTCGCCTGGCATGCGTGCGGCCCGGGTTCGATCCTCAGCACCACATACAGACAAAGATGTTGTGTCCGCCAGATACTAGAAAATAAATATTAAAATTCTCTCTCTCTCTCCCTCTTTCTCACTCTCTCTCACTCTTTCTTTAAAAAAAAAAAAAAAAAAAAAAAAAAAGGGTGCTCCAGAGCAGCAACTTGAAGGCAGGGGGTGCTTAGACCAAGGCAGCTTCCTACAGAATCCAGATCACTGTAGTTCAATATGCTTTCAGAGGAAACAACCACCTTTGGGCCTTTTGGACTAATTTCCTGGCTCTTCGTCCCTGGAAGGCCATCACACAGGGGTTGGTCATCTGGGGGCTTCGTGGCCCCAACTGATTCATTTTGGGAATCTAAGAAAGTCTTTAATGAACAAGCTTAAATAATGCTTCACAGTTTCAGCTTTACATCTTGGGCATGCTCTGGTGATGGAGGTCAGTCTGAGCTGTTCTTATGGCAGTCTGGAGAAGATGCAGAAAAGGCAGTTTTATATCAGTCCTGGGTTGGGCTGGACATTAAGAAAATAAATATGTTTCTTAAGAAAAATGTGCATATACTCAATATATTGGTGGGGTGGGGGCAGGGGTGGAGTATGTAAAAGTCAATGGGAAAAACAACCCAAGGTTAAATTTATCTTATAGTTTGATGCTAACTTTACTTTAAAAATTAATAATATTATACACATTCATACTTAGAAGGGAAAGAAGAAAAAAATCTAAACAATGATGACTTCTTAGTGGTGGGATTGCAAATGTTTTTTATTTCATTGATTGTTTTTGTGTTGCCAAATGTTCAAAATAAAATATCAAAACCAGAAAATCAAAATTATAAGGGAAGATGTTATTTGAAGTCATATGGATGTTGAATATAAAAAGTACAGTGAGAATAATGCCCTTTTATAAAAGAGGGAGACAATTTATATGATTTGCTTGTATGTATATAAAATATCCGTGGAAGTTTAAAGCAGAAACCATACAGGGCTGGCCATGAGAAAGGGACCTGGCCTGTGGGAAAGAGGTAGGATGAAGACTCTTCACTGTAAGCTGTTTTATACTTTATTTCCTATCTAGTGCCTATGTTAAAAATTAAAATTTTAAGATACAGTGCACTCTTGATATTTTTATGAAGTCGAGAGCTTCTAAAAACTGTCAGAAGGTATATTATTATAAGCGAACCCACAGGTGCTGCTCAAATGTGCTCAGTATGACTTACAGAAGGTATAGCCCTTGCAAGACACCACCCACCATTCTGTATGATTTTATTTATCTAAAGGCCCACATGTCAAATGGCTGTCTCATTCAGACCCCCACATATACCAAAAATATAGGTGTTATACAAACCATCAAGTTTCCATCTTTGCCCTGGCTTCGAGGGAGCTTAGGGCTATCTTTTGTCTTCAACCAGGTTTTCTGATGCAGTTGGACTCCTCCCTCACCCTACTTCTTACTCCACAATCATCTTTCAGATCTTTAATAGTCTTCTACTTTGTTATAATTATGCCTCTACCTCTGTGCAATTTCAAGATCTTTTTGGAAGACACTGGGGTTTGTATTATCTATTGTGATTGCACAATCACTTCAATGTAGATGCTTTAAACTATGCATTTGTTATATTTCACAGTTTCTTGGGGTCAGAAGTTCGGGAATCTTACTTAGACTCTCTCCAGAGGCTGCAGTCATCTGAAAGCTTGACCACCCTGGTGGCTCATCTTCCACAATGGCTGGCAAACCAGACTGGCTGTTGGTGGCGGGACCTTAAGCACACCTCCCATGGGCTTCTCCATAGGCTGCTTGAGTGTCCTCATGATAGTGTGGTGACCAGAGCAGACAATCCAAGAGAGAACAAAGTGGAAACCACAATATCAGTAGAACCATGCCTCCGAAGTCACACACCTTCTCTTCCTCCATGTTGTAGTCACCAGCAGTGAGTCATTGAAACAGGCGTGGTGGGGCACACCTACAGTCTCAGCTACTCAGGAGACTAAGGCTGGAGGATCATTTGAACCCAGCCTGGGCAACATAGCCAGACCCTGTCTTGGAGAGGAGAAAAAAACAAAAGTCACGGTCCAACCTGCAAAGGGAGCATCCAAAGAAAACCACAGAGGATGATAACCAGAATTAGTCAATTGATATCAAATTCGTCAAATGGGAAGGTAGACAAGGGAAGGTGGGCTATAGGAGGACACAGGTAGTGAGCCCCTCTGTCCTACACTCTGTACTTGACCGACTTCATAAAAACTTGTTCTCTGCTTTATAGAAGAAGAAAGTGAAACCGTAAGAGGAGAGATGGCTTGCCCAAGGTGACATGGCTTGTAATATCAGAGGAGTATATCAAGCAATGTCAGCCTGAGGTCACAGCTGTGCCCTCCCCCTCCCCCAGGGGAAGATGGAAAGCACTTCCAAGTATTTGCTACTTTGACTTATCTAAGCCATGGCCATTTTGCCACCAGGGAGAAATGTGATTAACACTCCAAGTTGAATGCATTCTGACAGGGCTGTTATTAGTTTCTGAACACACTGGGATCAAACAGGTGTTAACTCTCCCTCAGCTGCACCTCCTGTGTCTTTGGCCATCCAGGCTTTGCCATGCCTGTGTCACCTCAGCTTTGAAAGCCAGCCAGCTCCTCTTCCCAGTACAGCTAGAGTGGCGTGGAGGCCAGTGGGGTCAATAGAGCAGAGTGACACCGAGCACAGGGGTGTGAGAGGGCAAGGCCCTTCCTTGTATGGGGACTGAGCCAAGTCCAGCAGGGTGGAGCCAGGACAGCCCATCTGCCCTGGTGCCATGCTGGACTGTGGGCACCTGATAAGGCCAGGGAACCACCCTCCCCGCTCAGTCCTCTTCCAAATATAGATTTCTCCCCACACTGCCCTCCCCTGTCAATTGTCATTTGGACACCTTCCCCTGAAGGTAGCTGGCTCCCTTTTCCCCGCTAGGAGTTGGAACCTGACCCAGGGCAGGGCCAGATCTTGGAGGTGGCAGGGGCTATGAAGCAAGTGTGTAGATTCCCACCTCTCCTACCCCCTACTTCTTTTCCCAGCATCCACCAGTTCATCCCTCTTGGGAAACAAACTTTTGAAGAATTCTTGGGTAGACACTGTCCTTTATGTTGAGTGCTCATATCTTGAGAATCACTGGAATTCTGGTCCATTGGTAATCTCAGCTCCAGAGCATATTTCCTAGCAGAGAATTTTCCTTAGATTAGATGTTTGAGGACCCAAAAGCATTGTTGGATTCAGAGCTGGCGTAAGAAGGTCAAGTGAGCTATTAACCAGGGCCCCTGTCTCTAAGGGCAGTAAAAACACTCCTGATAAAAGTGAAGCAGGTGATCAGTTCCTGGAGATCCTGTGGCTGAAAAGTACTGGGACAAGACATTTGGGGAAGACATGGAGGCTTCTAGCATCCTATGGTTGCCAAAAATGAAGGAAGATCTGGTTAGCAAGCCAGATACTTTTTCTGGGTGTGGTTTGCGTGTTTGAAGCCTATTGCTGTTCCCACCCCACCTCACTTGGTCCTCCACCCTTCTCTCTCTGCTTAGCCTCCTCTCAGAGTAGAGGAGTAACAAATATTGGGGGGTCATCAGCAGGCAAGGGCAGAAGCTTCATGTAGAAGGACCAGGTCTTTGTGAGCCAGGTTGAAGAGTGATGAGTGGGGGTCAGGGGCTTTGTAGGGGTGATCACAGCATGCTCTCTGAAGTGGAGGGGGACTGGGAGGAAATCAGCCCCAAAACTGACTGCTGGCTGCCTGCCTTCCCCTCAGATCTTTGTATTGGCTTTCAGGCCAGCAATTAGAGTTGAACTTCTTATTTCCTGGTAGCTGGGGTTGACCCACACACACTCGGAAGCACCTAGGAACTTGACAGGAATGAAGCAGGGTGAGTCCACATCCTGCCTGGAGGGCAGAGTGAGCCAGTCATGTTAAGTGCTGGTGAAAAGACCTGCCTCGTGGCCTACTGCCCCAACTGTCAGCTGTGGTGTTCTGAGCCCCCACAGTGAGACCTGTGGGCCCTGGAGAGGTCCACCTAATGGTAGAAAGTACAGGAATGATAATCTCCCCTGGTGCATCTGCCAGGTCTAAGGCAGTGTGCTGCAGGCTGCCTGGCCCACTGCCCTCTGGGAGGTAGGCACTGAGTCCACCTGCCCTGTCTCTGACTAGGAAATCTGGGCACATGCAAGCTAAATAACTTGCCCAAGCTGGGATTAGTGAGTGTGGTCAGGATCCCAAGGATGCTCTCTCTGCCTCTGAGCCCTCTGAGTCACTGTGACTCTCCTGAGAAAAGTCACCTTCTGGGCTCATGACCCCCAGTTCTTGGCTCTCCTGTGCCTCTGCCCTGCTCCATCTTCCTCCCTGAGGACAGAGGCTTGGTTCTCTTGTCTGGGAAGCTGTTAGGGCAGCTCACAGGATCCCTGCAGTGAGATAGGCTTTCCCAGAACAGATCAGGTGGCTGAAAATGGGCCGTGTGTCCCACAAGAAGGCAGAGCCTGGCCTGGTGAGAAGCTCTGGGCGGTGGATTGTGGACCCTGGGCTGTGTCTGGGGCTGACAGACTCTTCTCCAGAGGCTGGTGAGGCAGAGACTGTGGCCGAGAAGAAAGCAGGTGACCTTTGGAGCCAGAATCTCTGCCACAGACCAGCTGAGCCATCTTGGGCCAATGTTTCCTCTGAGCATGGTTTTTCACAGCTGTGACAAACGTATATTCCTCATTCCTTCAGGGATGAAACCAATGTGAGTCTGTGGGTTGAGGACCTGGCACTGGGGATGGCCCACTCCAGGCACCCTGACCTTGTCCCTGAAGGATGTGTAAGGCCCTCCCAGAGATCCACCCACTGTCCCTAACCCCACCTCATTTCTTTGGTCTTTCCTCTTCCACTTTCATTCTCTCCTCCTACGTGGCTGGAGTCCTCAGAGTGGCCAGAGAGAGGAGACTGAGCCTCTTGCCCTCACCCAGGGAGGAGCCACACCTAGAACTTCAACCAGAAAGGTTAACTGAGCCAAGGCCCTGAGTCAATCAGGGAACAGGTATCCCGTGACAGCCACACCCATGCCTCTGACCTCCCCACCCACCCCCTCCCTCAAAGGCATCTACGTGTCACCATCCCTCACCCCGACCTGCACCTAGGAGCTCCCACTGTGGCCTAGGAGTGTCAGGAGACTGCAGAGACCACTGCCATGGTCAATTCCAGCTGGAGAGAATTCTGCAGGCTCCTTTCTTCCTCCTTCCCACTCCCTCAGCCCAGAGGAAAAGAGCGACATGGAGAGGGGGCGAGGGATTGCCACGCTTGGCTGGCTGGCTTTCTGTATGCAGGGTATTGAGGTGCCTAATTGACAGATAGCAAACAGGGATAAAGAGTTTGGGGCAGAGAAGAGGGGGGTCGTCAGGATAAGGCAGGCAGAGGCCTTGGAAGGGGTGGGGGCAGAGGGTTTTGGGAGAAGACCAGATGGCTCCCTGCCATGTCCCCATCTGGGCCTCCGCTAACTTTAAGCCAAGTGAGCAGGGCCTGGTGGACAAAGGCTAATGTGCACATGAAGGGCCGTGGGAGGTGTGGTCTGCGGGGAAGTGGAAGATGGGGTTCTCCCTTCTGTATGAAGCCTGGCAGCTTGAGATTCCACTCCCAGTGCCCCGCCCCCAGGCACCAGGAGAGAAGTCCCAAACTCCCAACATGGGAGGGGGAGGCTCTTGTACTATCTCCACACTGACCCTCAGCTCACCTGCCCCGTGAGGGGGCCCTGGGACAGCTCCACACAAACAGAATGGTAATGTTTCCCTCGAAGGCTGAAGTCTCTACAACCCTGCTGTTGGCAGAGCTCAGGAAGTGCCCGGGGTTGCTTAGAGGAGTTTGGTCTCAGTTTCCTGCCTGTGAACCCCCAGCCTGGCCTTAAACTCAAAGCATTCAGGCTCCCTGCACAGGGTGGGCTTCTGAATGGGAAAGGAACCGGGAGCTGCCTGTTATGGGCCTGGGTCTACATGCTGCCCTCTGCCCTAACACAGCCACTGGGCCAGCCCACTCCTGTTTTCAAGACTTTTTATGCTTAGTTCCCTGAGCAAGAGAGAGGAGAGGAGGCACACCACCTCCTGTTGGACAAATTCTCTCCCTTCCACCCTTGGAGAGGCTTCCCCAGTTTCAGCCTGACCCACCTGAGCTCTGACGTTCCAGCAAGCCACCATTGCTTACCTTGAAAGAGAACCGCCTTGACCCTGCTCTCCCTCCCTGTCCAAATCCACCCCAGGCTTTACTGTGCTGCTAATTTCTTCCCAGAGAGTAACCAAGAAGAAAGGATGCAGACCTCTGTGTATGACTTTCTGAACCTCAGTTTCCTGATATGTAACCTGAAATCAGATGCCTCCCCTCAGAGGCACAGGGATGGACCTGCCCTCCTTCCCCAGCAGGGGCTCAGGGAGCTTGTCAGACCATAATTCAAGAGACCATGTGGCCACCAAACCCCATTGGCCTGCCTCCTAAATATCTCTCCCTTTTGGCTTCTCTTTCTCTCCCCATTGACAAGGCCCTAGTCTAAATTCCTAATTTCCCATCTGAATTCATTTAAACAATGAATTCTTTGACCCCTCATTGGTTTGGCTGCTCCTCTCTCACTGTTTCCATCCAAACTCACCTTACTGGACAGAGAGCCCATGAAAATGCAAATTGCAGCCCTGTCACTCCAGCCTCATTGCCTATGACTTATCAGGGGGATGCATCCACTTCCTTCTCATGCAAGGAGCCCACCAGTGATCTGGCCCATCTGCCTACTGGCTTTATTTCTACGCTGCCACTCAACTGCCTCCCCGCAGCCACTAGCTCCCACCCTCCTGTGCCATTGCACATGCTGTTTCTACAGATTGACATGTTCTTACCCAGCTCTGGGAGCCAGCCTCTCATCTTCCTGGGGCCCAAGGGGACCGGCTGTGTGCCAGACAGGTGCTAAGCACTTTATTTCATTATCTCATGAGGTAGATAAAGTGATAAAACCAAGGCTAAGTGGCTAATACCTAAATCCAATGTGCTCCCAACCCTGTTCTCCTCTGTAACCACCGACTCCAGGTCCGATGCCTCCTCCTCCATGAAGCCTTCCCCCACTCCAAATGTGGGGCTAGAGCTGGTTCATTGTCTTCAGGCATGTAGATGAATTTCAGAGAAAACATTTCTGTTTGGGGTAATTGCATCATCAACCCAGCAAACATGGATTCAAGGGACAGGTCTGGTGTTGTATAGGGTTAAAAACTAATTAGTAAACCATAATAAGTATTGGTATCTGAGTTATATCTTTTTTTTTTGGTGGGGGGGGGGACTGGGGATTGAACTCAGGGTCTCTTGACCACTGAGTCACATCCTCAACCGGCGTGTTTTGTATTTTATTTAGAGACAGGGTCTCACTGAATTGCTTAGCACCTCGCCATTATTTAGGCTGGCTTTGAACTCCTGATACTCCTGTCTCAGCCTCCAGAGCCACTGGGATTATAGGGTGTGCCAGTGTGCCTAGCCTGAGTTACAGCTTAATGAAGCTGTTAAAAAAATAAAATAAATTAAATTAAAAAAACATAAAACCTGGATCCCCTTTAGCTCTGGGAGGAGAAGAGGTTGTCTCACAGACGAGCTGGGTAATGACATGTTAAGCCAAAGAAATAACCTTCATGTCCAATGACAGGAGACTGGTTGAGAAAACTGGTACAATTGATAGAGTAACTCTGCAGTGATTTCTTTCTTTTTTTTTTTTTTTTTAATTTGAAGCAGGATTTTGCTGATTTGCGGAGGTTGGCTTTGAACTTATGATCCTTCCTCCTGCCTCAGCCTCCCGAGCCGTTGGGATTACACGCGTGCACCATTGCGCATGGCTCTGCAGTGATTTTTTAACGATATAAAATGTTAGGAAAATATTTTGAGATTATTGAGCAGACAAAAAAGGAATTACAGAACTCAAAATGGAGCATTTGATTCTATCCTGGGGTATGCATGTATATATGTCTGTCTGTCTGCCTGCCGGCCTGCCTGTCTACATTGAAAAATGGAAAGATCACCAAATGTCTCAAGTCCCCTGCGGGGGCATCATGGATACATTTTATCCTTTTTTCTTGGGGATGGGAGGGTGGGGAGTCTCTGGATTTTCTAATGTCTTCGCAATAAACATATATCGTGTTATTAAAAAAAAAAAAAGAGTAGTTAAGAGATGTCCATACCCCTCCAAGGATTCATAGTCCAGCAAGGAAGCCACACAGGAACCAGGCAAAGGGAGACTGAGAAGGTGGAGTTAGGTCTCGCTGAGGGGCTCCTGGGACAACTCCTAGAGGGGATGGAGTTTGAAGGTCTGGCTAGAAGAGGCATTGGGGGCAAAGCCAGTAAATCGAGCCTCTGGCTCCCAATTTCCAGCAGATAAATGAAAATGGGAAAGGGAGTCTGGGGTTGTGGCTCAGTGGTAGAGAGCTTGTCTCACATGTATGAGGCACTGGGTTCAATTCTCAACACCACAAATAAATAAATGAATAAAATAAAGGTCCATCCACACTTAAAAATATTTTTAAAAAAAGAAAGAAAAGATAAGAAAATGGGAAAGGGGCATTTCTCATCCCCTGTCCCCAAAGATCCTGTGTCCTGCACCCCAGTCCTCCCAGTACTGGTTGATCAATTCCAGATAGAGATTGTGCCTTCTGTACCCCAACGACCTTTGGCAAGATGCTGGATAATTTTGTCAAAACCATGACCAGACAGTGGGCCAGAGATTCTTGGGGTAGCCACACTTGTGGGATGGGGGGTGGGGCCTTCCCAGCCAAGTAGATGAAGGGAGGCGGGCGGCCCTCAGAACCCTGCTGCTTCCCACCTTTCACCTTCTCTTTGCCTTTCTTCTTTAAATGCTATTTCCTCCCGAGCCTGAGCCGCCCGGGAAGCGCCCAGTGGGCTGTGAACAGAAGTCAGAGGCTGTGAAATAAAACAACCTTCAAGATCAACAGGAAGCGGGAGATAAATCACGAGGAGAGGACTGAGGGAGGGAGAGGAGAGTGACTTAGGTAGGGTGTGTGTTGGGTTTGGTCTTATTTTTAGTGGTCATGGTGGTGATGGTGGTGGGGAATTGAGGCCAGAAGCAGGAAGCTGGGTTTCCCAGCCTCAGCTTTTGATGGTTTCCTTGGGCCTGTGAAAAAGGAGCCTCTCTCTGTGATAAACCAGCCCTTTAAATTGCCTTTGTCTCTGAAAGATTTTAATAAGTTCCTGTGAAACTCCTGTTCCTGCAAAGGTCCCTCAAGTCGTGAATAAGGCAGAGCATGTTACCAGGGGCCTAGCATAGCCTTAAACTTGCAGCACTGTGAATAAGCACACCCCCCCCGCCCCCCCCCACACACACACTGGGATTAGTGCCTCTTATAAAAGGGGCCCAAGAGAGGCCCCTTGCTCCTTCTGCCACTAATCCCAGCATGATGCTCTGCTCTCCTGACCCAAGCTCCACAGGCCTCCCCGCTAACACCACTGCAATGGGGGTTAAGACTCAGCATGTACGTTTGGGGGGACATGACCATAGTAGGGAGTCAAGATCCAAATCTGAATATCAGCTTTGCAATTTGTTTACTGTATGATTTTAGGCTGGTTTCTTAATGTCTCTGAGCTTTGGTTTCCTCCTTGAAAATACATCTAAATGAGGTGTTGCCCCTGAAGCATCAATTCCTGATCCTCAGACCCTAAGGAATGTTTGTTCCCTCCGAATCCCTCTGGGGGGTAGAGGAGCACCCTGGGACAAGCCAGGCAAGTGTGAAAATTAGCACCAGCCTGGGCCAAGGCACAGGTGACAGGGGAGTCTCATGACACAAAAGGAGCTGGGTGGGGCCATCGAAGGGCTTAAGTTCCTGCCCCAAGAAACCTCCCTTTTCCTCTGTTTGACTCTCCTTCTCTCCCTCCCTAGTGTCTCATCCAGATCTTCTCCACACACTCCACCAAGCTTCTTGCTCCTTTCTTTTGGCCCCTCTAGCAATAGACCACATTTCCTTTTTATATACTTTTTTCCTAGTTATAGGTGGACACGAGAACTTTATTTTATGTGGTGCTGAGGATGGAACTCAATGCCTCATGCTAGGTGAGCGCTCTACTCTTGAGCCCCAGCTCCAGCCCCAGGCCACAGGTTCTGTAAGTGCCTCAAGCCTAGGGAGCAGTCAGGAAGGAAAAGGAGCAGAGTGGCGTCAAAAAGAACTGGCTCCAAGCCTGACACCAGGGAGCTGTGAGACTTCAGGCCACTGAATCCCTCCAGACTCAGTTTTCTCATCTGTAAAAAGGGTCAATTAAGGGCTGGGTTGTGGCTCAGTGGTAGAGTGCTTGCCTTACATGTGTGAGGCACTGGGTTTGATTCTCAGCATCAAATATAAATAAATAAATAAAACAAAGGTCCATCAACGATTTAAAAAAAAAATTTTTTAAAAAGGGGGGTGATTAAGGGTACCCTAATCCCGGTGTTCTAAAGATTAAACAAGGTGTCACATGCATAAGTTTAGAGCAACCAGGTAAGCTCTTGACAAGTCTTATTCTTCATCTTTCCATTGGCTCATGACATTCAGCACAGAGCAAGGCTGGGGCTCCCAAAACAGCAAGGTCTCATTGCTGCCTTCAAAGCCTCAGACTCGCCTCCTCTGAAAGGCACTCCAGCAGTTGGCTTGATGCAGACGCTGGCCCTGAACTCTAAAACGCAAACTTGGATTACTGAGCCTCAAACCTAACTACATGGCAGAATCACCTGGGGAAAAATTTTTTTGAAGTAATGATTTCTAGACCTGCCAAATCAGCCTCTGGGAATGGAGCCCGGGAATCTGCACTTTCAAAACACTCTTTTGGTTGCCTCAGACACAGTCAGGAGATGGATATTTAAGAGGAAAATTCCTTTCTTTCTTCTTTCTTTCTTTCTTTCTTTTTTTTTTTTTTTTTTCAGTGTTTAGGATTAAACCCAGAGCCTCACACACCACACACACACACACACACACCAGAAGACTACCACTGAGCCACATCCCAGCCTTCACCCTTCCCTTTTTTTCCTTTTGTGGTTGTTGTTGTCAAAGCTCCTTATCAGCAAGCTTTGAGCCATTTTGTGCCATTATTCTGAACACACAACTGACAGCGACCAGATGTGTCTATTGTCTCCTTCATTCAAAACAGATTCATTAAGTGCCTCTTGTGTAGGACAATATATTAAGTTTAGGCAACAGTTCCCACCCACTAGGATACCTATAAACACAAAGATTTTAACGAGTGTTGACAACTCTGTGGAGAAACCGGAACCCTCATCTGCTGTTGATGAGAATATAACACAGTGCAGCCACTTGGAAGAAGTCTAGCAGCGCCTTCAATTATGAAATATAGGAAAACTTATGGTCCGGAAGTTCTACCCCTTAGGGAGTACCCAAGAGAAATGAACACATAGGTCCACACAGGAACTGCTCATAAACCATCACAGCTGCGGAGATGTGGCTCAAGTGGTAGCGCACTCACCTGGCATTCGTGCGGCCCGGGTTCGATCCTCAGCACCACATACAAACAAAGATGTCGTGTCTGCCGAAAACTAAAAAATAAATATTAAAAAAATTTAAAAAAAAATCACAGCTGCATTATAACACAAAAAAGCAAAACAATCCCAATGTCTGTCAGCTAATAAATGGATAAACAAAACATGGTTCATCTGTACAGTGGAATATTATTTGGCAATGAAAGGAAAGGAAGTATAGACACACACTACAACATAGGTAGACCCTGAAAAGATCAGGTTAAATGAAAGCAAGCCATTCTCAAAGGACCACTCCATTTACATGAAATGTCCGGAATTGACAAACCTGCAGAAACAGAAAGCCCAGTGGTGGTCACTAAGGGCTGAGGGACTTTGGGGAAAGGGGAACAACTGCATTGGGTACAAACTCCCTTTCTGAGGTGATGAAGTGTTCGAAATTTGATTAAGTGGTGGTTGCAGAACTCTGAATATACTGAAAACCATCATATGGTATGTGGATTAAATCTCAATAAATCTATTAAAAATAGAGCACATGGGTTCTGGAATCTGACTTCTCAGGTTGGAATCTTGGAATCTGTACTCACTAGCTGGGCAATTTGGGGGCAGTAATACAACCTCTTTGTATCTTGGTTTCCTCATATGGTTGCTATTAAGATATTGAGTTAAATCGATGAAAATATCTTAGAAGAGTACCTGGCCTATGGCAAGTACCCAGTAAATTTTTGCTATTATTTCTTTCATCCAAGTACATTCTAGATCTGTGCTGTCCGATATGGTAGCAGCTAGCTACTGAGATATGCTGAGGATATAAAATAAAGCCAGATTTTAAAGATTTTAGTATGCAAAGTTAAATCTCATTAATGCTTTTTGTTATAATTACACATCAAGATGATATTTTTATATATTTATATCAGCAAAATTAATTCTATCATTTCTTTTTTTAATGTGGATCCTAGAAAATGTTAAATTACATTGTACACAACTAACATTATAGAAAATGGTAAAAGACTGAAAACATTTCACCTAAGATCATGAACAAGACAAAGATATCTGCTCTTTCCTCGTCTGTTTAACATTGTTCTGAAAGTTCTAGGCAGGGAAATTAAGCAAGAAAATGAAATAAAAGGCATTCAGATTGGAAAGAAAGCAGCAAAACTATTTTTATCTACAAATGATCTTTTACATAGAAAAGTCTTCCTACAAAAAAAAAAAAAAAAAAAAAAAACTATTAAAGCTAGTAAATGAGTTCAGCAAGATTTCGGGAGACAAGATCTATACACAAAAATCAATTGCATTTCCATATACTGGCAATAAAAATTTTCCAATGAAAACTGGAAACAATTTCTTTTAAATAATACAAAAAGAATAAAATACTGAAGAGTAAATTTAATAGAAGTACAAGATGTGTACATTGAAAACAGCAAAACACTGAGATAAATTAAAGATGACCTAAATAAATGGAAAGATGTCCCATAGCTATAAACTGGGAGACTCCATATTGTTAAGATGACATTCTTTCCCAAATTGATCTACAGGTTCAATATAATCTCTACCAAAATTCTAGCTGAATTATTTGTGGAAGTTAATAAGCCAATCCTAAAATTAATGTAGAAATGTAAGGAACTGAAAATAGCCAAAACAGTTTTGAAAAGAAAAACAGTTAAAAGGACTCACATTTCCCAATTTAAAACTTAGTAAAAGCTACAGTAATTAAGACAATGTCACGCTGGACTAATGATAGATGTTTAGATTAATGAAATACAACTGAGAGGCCAGAAATGACCCTTATAGTTATGGTCAACTGATTTGTCAACAAGGGTGCCAAGACTGTTCAATGGGGAAACGAAGAGTCTTGTAACAATGATGTGGGACAAATGAACGAACCTGGATCTCTAGCCTTTCTCCATGCATGAAAACTAACTCAAGATGGATCAAAGATCTAAATCTAAGAGCTAACACTACAACACTCTAGAAGAAAACGTAAGACTGCATTCTGTGGCCTTGGACTTACCTACATATGACAATAAAAGCGCAAGCAACAAAGGAAAAAAAAATAAGATGGACACATAATAATTTAAAATTTGTACTTCAAGGGTCACCATCAAGAAAGTAAAAAAAAAAAAAAAAAAAAAACCCAGAAATGGGAGAAAATTTTCACAAGCCATGTATCTTATTCATTAAGAACTTTTATCTAGAATATATACAAGTAATTATTATGACTCAATAATAAAAATATAAATAACCCAATTTTAAAGTAGACAAGACCTGAATAGAAAGCTATCCAAACCAGAAAGAAAAATGGCCAATAAGCCCATAAAAAGATGGTCAATGTCATTAGCCACCAGAAAAACACAAACCAAAACTACAATGAGATACCATTTCCCACCGACTAGGATGGCTATGATAAAATTTAAAATAAAAATTTAAAAATAGGCTTGGAGTTGGGAGACTGAATCAGGAGGATCACAAGTTCAAAGCCAACCTCAGCAAAAGCAAGGCACTAAGCAACTCAGTGAGACCCTGTCTCTAAATAAAATACAAAGTAGGGCTGGGGATGTGGCTCAGTGGTTGAGTGCCCTTGAGTTCAATCCCTGGTTAAAAAAAAAACCCGGCCTGGGGATGCAGATCAGTAGAAAAGCACTTGCTTAACATATGCAAGGCCCTAGATTTTATACCCTAGCACCATAAAAATACAAAACAAAAACCAGACAGTGTTGGGAAGAATGTGGAGAAATTTGAACTTTCATACCTTGCAGGTGGGAATGTGAAAGACATGATTCAGCCACTTTGGAAAAGAGTGCGCAGTTCCTTAAAAAATGAAACACACTTTTTCCCTCTGATCTAGCAGTCCCAATCCCAGCTGTAGCCCAAGAGAATTAAAAGTCTTTGTCCACACAAAAAATTTGCTCATGAATGATAAGAGAAACATTACTCATACTACTAAATAAGTGGAAACAACCCAAATGTCCATCAGCTGATGAACTAATAAAGTTTGTGGTATGTCCATACAGTGCGGTATGTCTACACAGTGGAAGATTTGGCAATGAAAGGAAATGGAGTACACACTAAATGATGAAACTTGAAAACATTGCAACAAGTAAAAGAAGTCACATTGGACCACATATTATATGACTCCCTCTGAATCTGCCAGTTCCACATCTACGAATTCAAGCAACAGCAGATCAAAAATATTTAGAGAAGAAAAACTGCATCTGAACTGAACATGTACAGACATTTTGTCACTATTCCCTAAGCAATCCCACATAAAAAAAATATGTAGATATTATTTACATTGTATTGGGTATTATAAGTCATCTAGATGTGATTTACAGTGTATGGATGGAGCCAGGCAGAGTGGCACAGTGTAATCCCAGCAGCTGGGGAGCCTGAGGCAGGAGGATCACAAGTTTGAGGGCAGCCTCAGCACTTAGCAAGGCCCTAAGCAATTTAGCCAGATCCTGTCTCAAAATAAAAAATAATAAAAGCACCCCTGAGTTCAATCCCCACCAAAAAACAAAACAAAACAAAAGTGTGCAGAAGGATGAGTATAGATTATATGAAAATACTGCTCCGTTTTCTATAAGGGACTTGAGCATTTGAGATTTTGGCATCTGCCAGGGTCCTGAAACTTCCAAGATGACGAGAGGAATGGAGAATGACTAATAATGAATATGGGATTTCATTTGGGGGATGATGAAAATATTCTAGAATTAGATAGTGGTAATGGCTGCACAACATTTGAATGTCCTAAAAACTAGTGAAATGTACACTTTAAAAAGGTGAATTTAGCAGGACATGGTGGTGCAGATCTGTAATCCCAGTGGCTCTGGAGGCTGAGACAGGAGAATCCTGAGTTCAAAGCCAGTCTCCCCAAGGTTGAGGTGCTAATCAACTCAGTGAGACACTGTCTCTAAATAAAATACAAAATAGTGCTGGAGATGGCTCAGTGATAGAGTACCATTGAGTTCACTCCCTTGTACCAAAAAAAAAAAAAAAAAAAAAAAAAAGTGAATTTATATGAGCTATGAGCTTTATCTTAATTTTTATTTTTGTTTTTTGGTACCGGTGACTAAACCCAGGGGCACTCGACCACTGAGCCACATCCCCAGCCCTATTCTGTATTTTATCTAGAGACAGGGTCTCACTGAGTTGTTTAGTACTTTGCTTTTGCTAAGGCTGGCTTTGAACTCTCAATCCTCCTGTCTCAGCCTCCCGAGCAGCTGGGATTACAGGTGTGCATCTCCATGCCCAGCTCAATTTTTAAAAAGGACAACAATTACATATGTGACTCACACTCATTAAGGTTATTTGTGGTTTTGTTTGGGGTGTGTGTGTGTGTGTGTGTGTGTGTGGTGCTGGGGACTAAACCCAGGGCCTTGCACCTACTAGGCAAGTGTTCTACCGCTGAGCTACATCCACAGTCCCATTTTTTAAAAACACTTTTTTTTTTTCCAAGACCAGTTTTAGGTTTGTAGCAAAACTGGGCAGAAAGTACAGAGATTTCCCATATATCCTAGTTCCCACGCAGGCACAGCCTCCTCCACTATCAACATCCTGTTCCAGACTATTACATTTGTTACAATCAATGAACCCACATTAATACATCCTTATCCTCTAAAGTTAGAGTTTACCTTAGGGTTCACTCTCGGTGTTATATATTCTTTGTGTTTCCACTAACGACCCACATCCACTATTAGATACGCAATAGTTTCACTGCCTAAAAATTCTCCTGGTTCTTCCTCTTTATCCCTCTACCCCAAACCCCTGGCAACCACTAATATTTTTACTGTCTCCATAGTTTTGTCTTTTCTAGGATGTCATAAAGTTGGAATTATACAGTTTGTAGCCTTTCATATCCATATCTTTCATTTAGTGACATGCATTTAGTGCTCCTCTATGTCTTTTTGTGACTTAATAGCACATTTCTTTTTAGTGCAGAATACTACTACTCCATTGTCTGGATGTACACTAGTTTATTTTTCAACTCATCTACTGGTGGACATTTAAGCTGCTTCCAAGTTCTTAGCAATTGTGAATAAAGCTTCTATAAACATCTATGTGCAGGGGGGGGGGGTTTGTTTGTTTGTTTGTTTTTGGTTTTTGTGGATTCAATTCATTTCACAATTGCTGGGTCATGTGATAAGAGAATGTCTAGTTTTGTAAGAATCTGCCAAGCTCATCTTCCAAAATGACTGTACCATATTTACCACATTCCCTACCAGCAATGAAATAGGTTCCAATTGCTCCCCAGTATTCCCAGCACACAGTGTTCTGGATTTCCCCCTTTCTAATAGTGTATATGGCACCTCATTTTGGCTTTGAGCATATTGTATTTCCATTGAGGAGCCATATGTCTCAGATTCTTCCAAAGAACAAGAAGAAAGGGCCGGTCCTCACCAGTCATCTCATAAATGAGAAGTGTCTTCAGAACCAGGATAAGACAAAGGAATGAGAACGGTTCAGAGCAGCCCTTCCCCACCACTCAGCAAGAACCATGAAAAATAGGGAGCTGGCCCCCATCCATTATGTTCTCCAATTTTACAAAGGAAGGGAAGGACTTGCTGAGGCGTGGGAATTCCCTAAGACTGCACAGCTGGCTTACGACAGGGCAGAGTTTCACTGCACCTTTCCTGGGTCCAGGGTCAATGCATGAAGTGGGTTGGATAAAACATCCAACAAGAAAGGGAATTCCCTCAGGTCACCAGGCAGCACCCCTCACCACACTGAACGATTGCTTAGGTACGTGGTCATCCACTGCAGCATTGTCTCTAACAGAAGCAATGGAAGGAATCAATCCATGTTTGCCAGTTAAGTAATGATGACACCTTCATCAAGGGCCCCAATTTATAGAACAGTAAAAAAGAGTACGAAAATTCTTTGGGTACTAATAGAGAACAGTTTCCAAAGTCAATCATTTGGTTAGAAAGTAAGGTGCCGCCAGGTGCGGTGGCACATGCCTTGTAATCCCAGCTGCTCAGGAGGCTGAGCCAAGAGGATTCCAAGTTTGAGGCTAGCCTGGGTAACTCAGTGAGACCCTATCTTTTTTTTTTAATATTCATTTTTTAGTTATAACTGGACACAATATCTTTATTTTATTTATTTGTTTTTATGTGATGTTGAGGATCCAACCTAGGGTCTCGCACATGCTAGACAAGCACTCTACCGCTGAGCTACAACCCCAGCCTGAGATCCTATCTTTTTTTCTCTTATATTTATTTTTTAGTTATAGGTGGGCACAATTTTTATGTGGTGCTGAGGTTCGAACCCAGTGCCTCACGCATGCTAGACCAGTGCTCTACCACTAAGCCACAGCCCCAGCTCCCCCACGAGACCCTATCTTAAAGTAAAAACAAAAAGGGATAGGGATGTAACTCATTGGTAGAACACTTGCCTAGCAAGCACGAGACCCTTGGTTCAGTCTCCAGTACTGGGGGAAGGGGGACTAAAAAAATATATATGTAATTTTAAAAAATATTTTATATATATATGGTAACATGCAGACAGTGTGCAGGGTATGTGAAGACTGGTTGTAGGCATACATGCTAGAAACTGGAGCAATTGGTTGACTCTGGGTGATCTGGCAACTGGGATTGGAGAGAAAGTCTCATTGCATATCCCTGCATCCCTTTGTACTCAGAGAAATAAATTGCATATTCAAAACAGGGAATGAAGGAAACCAGCAGAGCTATTTCACAGATTGGATCATGGGTTCCTCTGCCAAGTTTGACCTGAGCTGCGAAGGAGCTGGAGCTCAGAAGGGTGGGTGGCTATTCTGCTTGCAGAATTGCCCTGAGTATGCAACCTCTGTTCAGGAATGGAGGGAAGGGGACAGCAAGGCCCATCGCTTTCTTGCCTCCAGGGAGATTGAGGCACTGAACTCAGTGCCCTGAAGGTGACAGGGGAGCAAGCTCACCGAGGAGGTGTTTCCCCCAGCCCTTCCGGGCAGTGGCCCTTCAGGAGCCCAGGCACTGCCCCAAGCTCCCCCACCTGACAGAGGCAGAAGGCCGGGCTTAGGCCCAATTCTGGCCTGACCTGATGTGGGAGAGCAAATAAGTGAACTGTCTGTTCCAGCAGTCTTCCATATCACACCTGCCTTCCTGGCCTCGTAAGGACAGCGAGGATCACAATAGAGAATGTGAAGCAACCAGGCCCTGACTGGTTTCGGGGGAATGCCAGTGTTTCTATCAACTTACTCCCTAGTATGGCTCTGTGTTCAAAAAAACAAAGTCTAGGAAAAGTTGAACAAACAGTTAATCAGACTCTTTTCTGCAGACCTTCTCAGAGTTTTGAAGATGCTAAATGCACCATGATATGTCAGGTGTGGCTACAGTATGTATCATGTCCCAAGCTTATTTGACCACTGAACCACCTTGGAGGAAAACACCTGTTACTATTTCCCAGAATAAAGGTAACCCATGGAACACAGTGGTAGAAACACCGATTTGAAGAAAGTTGAATAAACACAAAATAGGCCCAATGGTAGAGATGATAGCTGCAATCGAAGTACCTGTCATTCAAATCTCCTAATCCATTTCCCTGCAGTTTCCTGGGCCCTGCGCACAGTGCTAGGTGTTTTTTAAACTGTGAATCATAAACCATTAGTGGGTAGTGAAATCAGTTTAGTAGGTAATAACCAGCTTTAAAACAAATGAGTTTGGATAGATCAGAAAATAACAGAGAGCCCTGCTTTTAACATGGGTGTTTTCTGTGAAGCACACATACAGGCTCCTATGTGCCAAGCAGAGATGGCAAACGTGTTTCTCACTGGGGGTCAGAGTGGAAACATTTGAAAAATGCTGCTCCAGAGCCCTGGTGCCCCCCGGTAGGGAAATGCCCCGTGTGGGTTTCCCTCCTCTGCCAGCTGAACCTGTGTGACTGTCTGGTGAGGGTTTGGGGACAGGGGCCTCTCCTTGGCCGTGTGATTGCTGGATAGATTTTAGGATTAGCAGTGTCACCTCACTGGACCCAGAGAACCACAGAGGCCCCCTTTGTTATCCAACGTCCTCCAGAAATGCAGCTGATCTTTCGTTTCTTTTTCAAATGCTGCTCAGCTTCCCCCAACCAAAACCACCTTCCCACCTGGGAGAAACGAGACTGGGGAGGCTCAAGCTTCTTGGCTCTGTTTAGACACAGGGAATGCAACTCCAGTGCCTCCACTCTGAAGACTCATTGTGACTTTGTCCCTGGGTGATTTTGCCTTAGCTGTCGGAGTTTAATTTTTTAAAATGCTGTGCCTGGGCTATCAGTCACTTCCCTGCTCTGATTCTCATTCTCTGTGGTGGGTGAGTATCACTTAAAAATGATAGGGAGCGAGCTTCATGTTGACCAGTTGGAGTCAATATCCTGGAGTGCATTATTACTCCCCAATGAAGGTGAGCTCTGTCAAAGTCAGGTTGGGCAGGTGGCCTCCTCCCTCTGTGCCTGTTTTCTCATCTGCCTAACAGGGGTAATAAAATCCGCCTCACAGGAAAGTTATGAGGAGTACATGAGACAGTCTCTGTGAGACATTGTCACAGTCCTGGCACATAATAAGAGTTTAATTAAGAACGAATTTAGTGGCCACGGCCCCTTCTTCTTCTTCTCAGTATCATTCATCTGTTTACCTGATGCAGGCGGCTATCTATCTGGTGCAGCCCTCTGTCTTCCAAGGGTCCTGCCCAGGTTAGTAAAAGAGCTTTGAGTGTTCAGAAGTTGCAGAGGTCTCTGCCTGGACTCCCCAACTTTCCACCCCCTTTTCCTTGGGTAGAAAGAAAGAGTCGTGAGGTGTTTAGCTGAGAGCCCACAGCCTGCTGATGGTGACCTCGACCTGCCTTCCCAGAGTTTGCCCAGACCTTTCTCCTGGTTTTAGCACTGAAAATTCCCCACCCTAGGCAACACCCCTACCACCCCAGGAAAACCAGGCTTGTTAGTCCTCTCCTTCCCAGGTTCCCCTCCAGCGGCCTCATGCCCCCAGCCAGCACTCACTGCAGCCTGTCCCTGGGAACCCCCTCCCCTGCCCTCTGCCTTCCTGCCCCGGGCTGGGCTGCACTCTAGCTGCCTCATTCCCGGGATCAAATGCCTCAGGTTCACTGACATTTCTGCTGATTTGTCCACCTTCTCAACTAGTCCCTTGCAGCCAGGGACTGTGTCTTGTCACGTCAAATTCAGTCTTGTTTCCTTCTGCGGCTCTCCTAGCTCTGAGCAGAGGCTCCAGAGGAGGTTCAGTAAAGGCCAGTGAGCAGAAGCAGAGGAGGAAGGCCAGCCCACTGAACACCGGGCACCTGCTAAGAAGCAGGAAGGCCACAGCCAGGAAGACACTCCAAGGACTGCCTCCCCGTTCCTCCCTGCTCAATGTGCAGACCCAGATGTCCCTGCTCCCCAGGGATTCTGCACCTGCACTATCTCAAATATGAGCAGAACTAACCAAGAGTCCTCCTTTTGACTGTAACTGTCAGCAGGGATAACAGCGGCTTTGGTCAATAGGTCACATTTCAGGAACTCTTGTGAGTTGATTAAAAACAACATGCAGGGCTGGGGCTGCAGCTCAGTGGAAGAGCACTTGCCTAGCATGTGTGAGGCACTGGGTTTGATCCTCAGCACCACATAAAAATAAATAAATAAAGTAAATGTATTGTGTCCATCTACAACAAAAAAAACCCCACCAATGCCTGGGCTTCCCCTCAGGAATACACAATCAGAATTCTTGAGGGTAGTACCAGGAATATCTTGAACAGGAGATTCTGGATGGAAACCAGAATTGAAGGAACCAAGCCAGGCATGGTAGCACATGCCTATAACCCCAGTGGCTCAGGAGGCTAAGGCAAGAGGATCACAAGTTCAAGGTCAGCCTCAGCAAATTAGCAAGACCCTAAGCAATTCAGTGAACCCCCCCCCCCCGTCTCTAAATTAAAAATAAAAAAAAAAAGAAAGGGCTGGGGATGTGGCTCAGTGGTTAAGTGCCCCTGAGTTCAATCCCTGGTACCAAAAAAAAAAAAAAAATCGCAGGAACCACGATCTAGTTGTGAAACCTTCTCTGCCTGCTCCACTCCCAGATTCCTTCCCTGGCTCAGAGTCTACCAGAAGGGCAAAGGTAAACCTAGCAATTAAAGACAAGGGGTCAAGTGTGTGATGCAGTTGCCCACCAGCATACTCACCAGCCTGGGACAGACCTCAGAATCTGGAATTGGTGAAGGGGAAAATTTGACTCTGGAACAGCCAGGCCAAAAGCCCCCATCCTGGGTCTTCCTGGAAGACCCAGCCAAATCTTTGTTTTGAGTTTGGACATTAAAAAAAAAAAAAAAAAAAAAAAAAAAAAAAAAAATTTAAACCTTTAGGGTTGCTCACCTAGAACTAGAACTCAAAAGAAGACTTAAGGAGAGCGTGGGATTTCCTAAAATGGAGCCCACAGTATGCATGTGCATGTATGCACAGACAGGTGTATGACCCTACAGCCAACAGTGCGGACCCTAAAGTCAAACTCACCAGACATGAGGCCTGGCTGCAGCTGTCTGCAACCTTCCAAACAAGTTGCTCACGTCTCTGCTTTTTTTCATATGTAAAGCAAGGATAATGATAATACTTACCCTGTAGAGTTGTCGCTAGGACTAAGTGAATCCATACACATAAAGTACCTAGAACTTCATGTGTACTTGGCCATGATAAATATTACTGAGCTAACTAATAGCTTTTGGAATATCTTCAAAAGCCAGTGACCCAAAAGGAGTTTAAGAAACACTGATGTTCTCTTAGGGCCCAAGAGGCAGTAGAGTGCAGTAGTTAAGTCAGCATCACCATCATGAGATGATACTCTGCCAGTTAACGTGGGGCTGGGGAACAAGTGACTTCACCTCCCTCAGCCTATTAACGCATTTGTAAAATGAGGGCAATCACAGGACTTATTTCATAAACTTTCATGACGATTAACAGAGAGGCTGCATTTAGGGTGCTCTGCACCGTGTCTGGCACAAAGCAAGCTCAGCAACCATCACTACCATTTGGGTGCTGCGAAGGCTAGGAGACAGGACTCTAATGTCTTCTCCACCTGCTCCCTGTAAAAACATCTTCCATCCCTACTAGAGCAGTCGGGGAAACGGTCCACAGAAACCTCCCCCTCCTTACCCACGCTCAGTACTAAGGGATAACTTCTCTGCAAGAGAGAGTTATAACAAGGACAGGATCCCAACTGTGGGTCTCGGGGTGAAAGAGTGGCTGAAACCTCTTGGAGCAAGAAATGACCCCCCCCACCACCTCCCACTCAGCAAAGATGGCTTCCCTCTGCTTTTTTCTGACTCCCAAGGCTCCTCCCAGCCTTGCTTCAGGTATCTCTGGGGCATCAGGGCGGCTCTGAAGACAGCTCAGGTGCCTGGAGCCATCATAAGGTGCCAGAAAGTCTGACACAGTGGCTCGGAAAGGACCTGCCTAAAAATAGAATCTCCACATCTCAGGCCACACAGGAGCTGGGAGCCCTGACGGGGCACTGGGCATAGCTTCCTCTTGGTGCAGGCCCTGGTCAAGCCAGGCTTCCCCGGCCGCCTCAGTGCTGGCTGAACACAGACTCCAGGACCCTCCCCAGAGACTCAGCTGCTGTTCTAGGGTGAGGCCTGGGGTGCTGGATGTTGAGCAGAATCTTGGATGATTCCTACGGCTGGACAAGTTACAGCTTCTCTTGAATGTCCCTGGGGATGGGGAACTCACCATCACTTTTCATGAGCTGCAATAAAGGGCACATTCCTGCAGGGTGGGCACTGTGGCTCATGCCCGTGATCCCAGCTACTGGGGAGCCCTAGGCAAGAGGATCCCAAGTTCAAGGCCAGCCTGAGCAACTTAGCAGGAACCTGTCTCAAAATAAAAACATAGAAAGGGCTGGGGATGTATTACAGGAGTATAGAAAAAAAAAAAATTCTTTTTTCCTTCATTGAAGTTGCAGTTAATGGTTAAAAGTGCGGACTTTGGAGCCAGATGTGGACAGGGGCCTCAGCTTTCCTAGCTGCTAGCTCAGCCGCATTCAACCAGTCACTTAACTTCCCTGAGCTTAATTTCTCCTATGTGATGTAGGAACAGTTATTTATTACAGGCATCTACTTCCCAAGTGGTCAGGAGGTTTACTAATGAAAGTGCTTAGCACCACGCTTGATGACATCCTCAGCAAGTGCTGCTAGAAAAAGATCAACAACAACAACAAGAAAGTCGCCTTCGTCTTTCTTAAGTGAAGCTGACCTCTGCCTGTCTAGGATATGTACCTGCAGGCACTCTTTCTGCTTTGAAACCCCACTTCCTAATCTATATCCCCACCCTTTCATTTTCTTTTCTTTTCTGTGATAACCCTGCAGGCACCTGAATGACACCCCACTTACTTCCCCCAACACCACATGATGTTTGTTGTCCTTGACTGTGAGGATCTTCAAAGCTGGTGGAACCTCTCAGGTACAATATGAAGAAGACGCAGGGAGCCACCTTCAGACCTTCTGCAGAGCCACGAATTCTGGACACTTCACGTCTTCATTTCTAGAAGGTCCCTGTAACAGTGTCTCTGATCCCAGGGAAGGAACAGGTGAATGGCAGTCAACGGCCCACTAGCCTGAAACAGCTGTGGGAGTGTGTTGCAAAGCAGAGCAAGGTGCTGAGGGAAAGGGTCCCAGGCCTATGCTCTGCCCGGATCAGCAGCCAAGGGGTATGTGTCCTCCATGCATCTCCTTCCCCATTTCTCCCCTTCCCCCTCTTCCTCTTCACATTGAACTTGTGCACCATGACCTCTGGAGCAAGTGCTCCCTCTTTTCCCAGGAGGAAGAGGAGCCCCTGAACACAGGCAAGATGGAGGACCCTGTGGGATTTTATGGCTCTGAAAGTCACCCAGGATCTTCCCTGTGCACTGGTTGGGAGCCAGATGCCTTGGTATTAATCTGGCCTCTACCCTGCAACCTCTCTAAACCTTCTTTGTTCATCTGTGAAAAAGAAAGAATATCTAGTATCCACCTTACAAAGCTACTTTAAGAAATAAAAAAGATAGGCCATAGGAAAGTATTTGGCAAGCCTTTGCTACTGTTATGAATAGCAGATGCTAAAGTTTCCATGAGCCAGCTGCGTGGGGAATGGCAGGAACGGGAGGTCTTTTGCTTGGCTCCCTGGGGCTCCTCTGCCACAGGCTGTCCCCCTGTATCTACTGCTGTGGAATGTTTGGTCTAACATTCTAAGCGTGGCTATGTCCTAGGAGATTCCCTCAAGCCTACAGGGTAGCTGGGGAGACTTGAGTGGCCACAGAGAGAGGTTAATGATTCTGTTCCAAGGGTTGGGGCTCTGCCACCAACGCTGAGCAATTACCACCAACCCTGAGCAACTACTTATGTGATGCACTTGAAGTAATGACCCTGCAGCAGTTCCTGGGAGCTGCCCTTGTCCCCTTTGTAACCCTGGGTTCTGTTCATAGCTGCTGCCCCTGGAAGGAGATGGTCAGTCTCCATGTCCTTTTCTCTCAACTTGTGGTAGGACACTTGGGAGGCCAACAGGGCTATCCCGGGGACAGGACTGGGTGTGGCTTTGCAATATACCAGGTTTCTGGTGACCTGGGGATTCAGTGGGGGATCCTTTCTTTTCCCAACAGTGGTGAGGCAGAGATTGGAAATAGCCCAGAGTTGATTTTCCTTCTGTTTGCATTTGGACTACGGGAAGTCAGGCCCCATGTGTGGTCCTCTCAGGCCTTCCCAGGGAGAATCCCTGCCTCTCCACCGCTCTCCAGTTCATTTATTGTGGAGCCGCTGTGGGCTGCTGGGGCCATCAATGGCCAAAAACAATTTTTTTTTTTTTCAATCTGCTAACAAAGAATACTTCCTCTGCCCCACTGCTGCACTGAGGAGCTTACAACTTTGTAACAGAGAAGAGAGATCAGGAGTCAAAACATAAACCAGGAAAACATCTCAGCCTCTTTCCAGGTCGGGTTTGCTACAACTTGCACAAAGAGGTGAGAGATGGTCTAGAGATGGCTCCTCTTCAGAAGGCTACTGTCCCCCTTGAAGAGCAGGACAGTCTTCTTCTTTCGGACCCAGGGACTCCCCATCTGAGCTGGCGAGGAGCTCAGCGTCTGGCGGGGGGCCCAGCCCTGCTGCCACAGTGAGGAACCTGAAGGGAAATGACTCACCCCAGATGGCAGCTGAGTGAATACTACCTTTCCTCACCCAGTGGTTAGAGTTAGACAGGTCCACAACCACGGCACCAACGTACACTCGGCATGACAACCGATCCTTCTGAGATACGCTTTCTTCCATATACAATAATACCTCCTTTTGCAGGGCTGTGAGGATGCAATGACTGTCGGTACCGTGCCTGGTAGGTCATCAAATAATCCTTCTGCGAGCTCCACCCTTCCCTCCCCCACACAGAGCTATCAGTCACTCCCTCCCTTGCCGGGCTCCTATGAGGCCCTGCATTACTCTCTCAGGCATTTTTCATTATGTTGTTATAATAATTGATTTAAGCCTGTCTCTCCTTCTCTAGCTGTGAGCACCCTGAGAGACGTGGAGGGTCAGGGAGGTACCTTCGGCTCTATCCCCCGCTCTGCCTGTAGTCTCAGTCAGTCCAATCTGAACAGGTGTCACGTGCCACCAGGCCAAGGCCCTAGGTGCAAAGTCCTTGTCCTCCCCTTGGGGGGAGGGGAACTGTCCACTCTTCCTCACTGTCCTGTGTCCTTGTCCTCTTCTTCCTGGCTTCCATTTCCCTATTAAAACATGAAAATGAAGCCTGGAGCTGTGGCTCAGCGGTAGAGCGCTCACCTAGCATGGGTGAGGCCCTGGGTTCGATCCTCAGCACCACATAAAACTAAGTAAATAAAATAAAGATATTGTGTCCAACTGAAAAATAAGTATTAAAAAGGAAAAAAAAAAAAACATGAAAATGACCCACACAGCTTCAAGGGGCAATCTACCTAGACTGGGTTAGAATTAACCCTTTAAAATAAATCAAAGTATTTTAGCTTAATGCTTCTCAAAGTAGAGTCCCAGGACCACAGGCATTGGCACTGTCTGACAGGCTCGCTGACAAATCAGGTGGTAGGGCCCGGGAGACTGCATATGTATTGAATCCAAAGTATATTTCAAACTAAACCAAAGTTTGAGTTTCCTGCTATGCAGTTTAAGGTACTGGTTAGAAAGGTATTTAAAGGGGATAGATGATGCATGAACTTCCCTTTGACCCCAAAAACATGCTTAACCATGATAATAAAACTTAACCTGATAATAAAACTTTGTAAAGCAAACTGGGTACACAGGTGCCTATATATATATAATTTTTTTTTAACACACACACACACACGCACACACACACACACACACACACACACACACCCAGGGCCTCATGTCTCATGTGCAATATATATTTTAAAAACAAACCAAGAAGATTTGAACAGCTTGAGGAGCTATTTTTCGTGGAATTAATGAGCATCCAAGTTACTGATGTGTTTTGGATGACCATGAAAGGCCTCCCTGGCCTCTAAAACTCTCCCAGCAGGCTGACTGTATCCCTGGAAGTCTATTATAGGTGCTGCTTCATGTTTTAGGATACGACCCTCAATAAAAGACCCCAGAAGTGCCAACTCAGTGCTGATCCACAATTAAGCCACTCACAGTCGAACTTTTGAATAACCACAACTTTTACCAATCCCCTCATTACTGTGCACTTATTTTCTTCTGATTGGCACTGTTGGTATTTTACACCGTGTTCTGAAAGCATGTGTCTCTTGTGCCACCTTTCAGATATTTCACTGCAAATGTAACTAAAAAATTACAATAATGCCCATTACCTTAAAATACTGCCATTTTTATCTTATAACGTCTTTGTCTACTTATTATCACGTGCATGTGAGATTCTTACACAGGGGTAATTGAGGCATGGAAACTGTTTTTGCATTCATTTGCCTGAAATTGTTTTCATATGCATGCTTCCATGATCCACCTAGACTTTATCGTTATCCTTAATAGAAAAATAATATTCCCTCAATTTGATAAAGCCAAGTGTGCTTAACCAACCCTCTTTCGTTGGGCATCTGAGCAATTTCCAGCTTTTTATCCCTTTGCATTATGCTGCTATATCTTTATACAGATGGCTTTTTAAATTTTTGGTCAACTTCAGCTTCCCCAGTAGGGCATTTTCCGAGACCCATTTGGATCTTGCACTTCTGGAAGGTGAGGATTGCACTTGCTATTTCATTGACATTTTATATTCTTTATGCTTTCTCAGTCCCAGCTCACCTGGATGACTCTGTGCATGTGCTGACTGCCATTATAGGAGGCCCATCCCGACTTCCTTATTGTCATTCTAGGAAGGGGTTGATGATCTTTTATCCAGGAAATATTCTGATCCTTGAAGGATTGGCTGCCAGGACACATCCTGCAATGGTGGTTGGGGAAGGAAAGACCCTCAATGCTGGCTGCCCTCCTCGAGGTGGAGTTTGAGGTGGAGAATGCTCCTTGAGAACTGTTGTGGGTCCTTTTACTTCCTGGGCAGTGAGTGATGAAGATGAAAAGAGATTCTTCACCCCAACTCCTGGACCAAAAAAGTTCAAGAGCCCAGTGCTGAGCCAAGGTTGGTTCTGACTGGTGTTTTCCGGAGACTGAGAGTATTTAATTTTAAGCTATATATGTTCAGTAAACAGAATAGGATTGATAGTCCAATTATTCGTTGGGCTTCTCCTGGGCCCTTAGCACTGCAACAGCTGGTATATTAGGAGCAGCATGAGCTCTTGGAGTCCCCGTCCTGCCACTTATCAGCTGTGTATCAGTCAGCAAATCACTTGACCTCAGTGGTTTTCTTGGAACCTCTACAATGGGAACAGTGCAGATACTTAGGAACTCTCCAAAGTCACTGTGAAATCAAACAATGTTATCGACATGAGAGTGTTTTGTAAGTACTAAGCCAGTGCCATGGATTTCTAATATTGGTTTTTGGATCATCATTGCTGGCTAATTGGAGAACACTTCTGCTGTGCTTTGGAGTGGGAGATGTGTCTACTCTTTATAGTTTCAGATGATTGAGCTTAACAGTTCAACTTACACACACACAAAAAAAATGTGATTTCCATCATCATGAATTAAAAGTTGTTTTTTATGTAAGACACTGTGCTTCTACAGAAAGAGAAGAGAGAAACTATCTGTCCCTGTGTCTCAGCCTCTTCTTCATCCCTTACTTAATCCCTTATTTAATCCTTACTACTGCCTTGTGCCATAAATATTATTCCCATGTAACAAAACAGAAATCACTTGCTAAAAATCACATCTTCGTGTATGCCAGAGCTGGGCTTTGAACTCTGTCTGACTCCGGGACCTATGCTCTTGCCCTGATAACTTGCTATCTCTCTGTCCCTGGGGCTTTAGTCTAAATGGGCAATAGATGAGGAGAATAGATAGGAACTCTTAGAAGAGGAAGAAAGTATAATAAAAGTTTACTGTGTGCATCAGTTAGCTATTGCTGTGTAACAAAAAGAAAAAAAAAAGGAAAAAACCATAATGTGGTGGTTTAAAATACTACATATGTATTTAACTCTTGAGTGTGTGGATTGACCTAGTGGTTCTTCTGGAACATCCTCACATACACTCCTGTGGTTGACTATGGGTTCATTTGTTGATCTTGGCCAGACTTCCTCACCTCTCTGGGGCCTCAGCTGGCAGGCTGACTCAGCTCTGCCTCATCTAGTCTCTTACCATCCAGCAGGCTAGCCTGGGCTTGTCTTCATGGTAAAGGCAGAGTTCCAAGAGAGAACAGAAGTGGATAAGCCCTCTTGGGGACTAAGTTCAGAACTGGCCCGGTGTCCCTCCTGCTGGACAAAGAAAGAAAGGATATTTCTGTTCTCCACTTTTAAATCTACATTAAGGCTTTTAATCCTTGTTAACACCTCTGTGAGATGGAAACCCCTAGAGGTCCCACTTGATGGAGGGGAATATTGAGTTATAGAGGCATTCAGCAAACTTGCCTGAAGGGTAGAACTACTGAATGGCAGAGGCAAGGTTAGAACCCAGGATCGACTCTCAACCACTTGTGCCTTACAGTGAGGTTTATTTACAGCACAGTGCTTCCCTGGGGAGGGACAAAAACCAAGGCCCAGGAAGGAGATGGGATAGGTTACCCGGCTCTGAATGCTTGCTTGTGCAGCTCTGGCGGGTGGCCAAGCTGACCAATTAGATGACCTCCTTTTCTGGAGAAGGTACTGAAGGAAGAGAGGGAAAGGGCCCTGGAAGGTGGCATATGAATCTGGGGCCACTGGTCCCCAAATCACTGGAAATGCTTATTTTGTTGCATTTAATTTTGTTGAAAGGTCTCCTGACTGGGACTTCCCAAGTCTGGCTCCATCAAAGAGCTGTTTGGGAAGAGCTGGGAAGCCCTTGGACCTTGGAGGCCCGACTGCCACGTCAGCGCAGCATTGTCACAAAAATAGCCCTTCTTAGGGAAGGCAGGTACTTCCTCTGGCTGCGTTTCCCCTCCAGCCCTGCCTGGCCTCAGAAGAAAAGAGACAGAACCCACTGCACACAGGATTGGGATGTGGCTGGTGAGAGGGATTTACGGGGACTCAACAGTAACAAAGGGAGGAAATGAATATGCAGTATTAGTAATTATACTGTATGCGTCCCAATTTGTATTTCAATATGTCATTTCCATAATAAAACTGCCGAAGCGAGTAACTAATGACACGGACTCACATGTCAGGGAGTTGCAGGAAGAATGGAGGGGAGGGGACAGGGTCTTTTTTTTTTTTTTTTCTTCTTCCCTAATAACAAAATTGCCTTCAGTGAGAAACTCTTGCATGGCAGACTGGCTGTTTACAAGGCAGATGTATTCCAGGAGATGAATCGGCAGCCCAAGCCGTTTTATGGAAAAGGTGTCTGGGTTGACCAGCCAACTGTTGGAGCTTCCTGGGTTCCATAACTTTGTGGAGTTATGCTCCAGAGCAGAGATGCAGCCTGCAGGACCCCTCATCTAGATAAGAACAAACTGTGATGTGCTTTGGGCTTTGGAGAGTCCATAAGATAGAAGTATGAGCCAGCAATCATTGCATGAATTTGGCTGGTCCATAGAAGGTCTCTGAACCTATTAAAGTACTCAAAACCTCCAAGCCTTAGCTCATGGCTATTCCTTCCACATAGAATGTCCTTTCTCCTTTATTTGGTTGAACTAGCATTTAAGTCACCTCCTAGGAGCCAGCCCTGACCACAGTTCCAAGCATCAGATTCCCCATTTTGGAGGAATTTGCTCCCCTCAGGCCCTAGGGTGATATCTGCCACACTAACCACACGAGTGGTAATTGTCACTTCCAGTTATCTCCCATCCCCCACTGGCCTGTGAGCCCCCTGAGGGCAAAGAGAGGTAGCTCCAGAGCCCCTGCCAGGATCCTTCTGGGTGAGGGGGAAGAGGAAGAGGAGAAATTGCGACAACTTTGTCCACCTCTCTGCTGCCCCATAATCAACTCAGCCGCATCTAGCTCAGCCCAAAACTCCTTTCCCTACTTTTAGATGGGGAAATAACAGAATCAGTGTCTGGGCATGAAAAAATAATAATAGTGCCCCCATAATTGTATGGTGCTTTACCAATTACAGAGCCCTTTGTGGACACTATGTCAACCAACTTTCTCATAACAACACCATGAGGTGAGCAGACAGGTATTATAATGATTCTCATTTCACAAAGGAGGAAGCCACAGCTTCAAGAACAAGGGAACTGTGTCCAAGTCACATAATGTGCATGTGTGTCTGGAGCTGAGACTTGAACCCAGGTCTCCAACTCCATCTCTCGACCTCTGCATGCCCTGGAACAGTGTATAAGAGAAGGTTTCCTAGGGCAAACCACCAGCAGGCCGAGATGTTATCAGAGCCCAGAACCAAAGGGCTTGACTTACCTTTAGCTCAAATTTTTTGAAAAAACCAATACAAAAAAGAGTAAAAACAATATAGATAGAAAGAACTCACCCTTCCTGAATCAGATGGTAGATAAATGTTCTTTAGAAATACCCTCTAGTGAATTTTGATCTTAGAGCCAAAAGTTTTGGACAGAATGAAAGAAAATGAGCAAAGTCCTATAGCTGAGCACCCTAAAACACAAGTTTTTCAAACTGAAGAATTACATAATATTGTTCAGTCTTTTAATTCCTCTGAATCTCCTTTTCTTCCATTGTCTTATCCTCTCCCCTCAGCTGAAAATCACATTTAAGCTTCACCATGATAAAAAAAAAAAAAAAGAAATGATATCAACCAATAAGCAAATAGGAAAACTCTTCTGTCAGCTCCCTCTCCCTTTTCTGTTCCACACCAGGCTTCTAGAAAAAGCATTCTCATGTTTCCATGCCTTCTGCCCAGTCACTTGTCTCTCGGCCTTCAAAGTGGCCCACTGACTTGGCACCCTCCCCTTCCCTCTCCAGGTTGCTGAGTTGGCCTCTGGCCTGCACAGGGGCTTCTCAAGGTCAGCTCTCCTGCCCACCCCCACTGCCACTAAGCACAGGAGCTCTTCCAAGTCCCCAGGCTACATCCTGGGCAACTAGGTGAGACACCCTGCTCAAAATTTTTAAAAAGCCTGGTGAAGGACGCTGAGGTTGTAGGTCAGAGGTCAAATGCCCCTGGATTTAACTCCTAGTAACCATTTGAAAAAATAACCATTTTTAATAAATAAAACGGGGAGGTGGGGAGCACATATACACTATTGAACACTAGGTACCTATTCAATGGAATGGAAAGAACACAAAGATATGTTCTTATGTATGAAAAAAAAATTTACAATATGTATATACTGTATTATTTTCTCTGTGTAAAAAAAAAAGTACATCTACAAAATTCCATATGTCTATGTTTGCATAAATGAATGCAAACATATGAAGAAAAATCTGGAAGGATTATACTATGTATTTGGTGTTAAAGGAGGAATGAGAATTGTACTTTTTACACTATTTTATATGTTTATATTATTTCAAACGTTTTTATGTGTAAAAATATATAATGTGTAAAAATATGTAACTTTTAGATTTTAAAAGGGCCTGAGGCCATAACTGGCCTAAGAGCACCTATCCTGGGGGAGGTAAGGTTCCTTAGGGCCTTGAAGGCTCCTTCAACCCCAGGATTGGACCAGTACCCCAAATCTAGTTAAGGCCTCAAAGCTTCTCTTTCCTGGAAATAAAGAAAGCCTGCTGGCTGTGAAAACTGAGGGTGCTGTACCTGAAACCCCCAGGAAGGCTGGAGAGGGTGGGAAGGCCAGGGGAGCTGCCACAAACTGAATTGTTGGTGCTGTCACCGGGGCCTGGCTCCAGGAAGCAACAATGAAAAGATATTGGCAACTCTGACATGGAGGAAATTGCTTTCTTCTGTAGGAAAGAGAAGTTCTGTTTTGAGGACAAAAAGCCACTAGCCCTGACAAAATGCTTAATTAGGAGATAAGCCATGGAGCCCTGGGAGGGGTGTTGCTGGCCAAGGGTCCTGGAGAGCGTGGACACAGATGCTGTCCCCCTTGTCCGTCCCACGATCAGGCTGACCAGGGTGGCAGGCTGCTGGAGAAGCGGTATGCAGTGAGTGTGGCCAAGGCTCTCTCGGCCCCAGGACAAGCTGTGGAATCTGTCAGGATGTCAGTTTACCGACCTATGAACTAGCGGCTGTAATCTCTGCCTCACCTGGGAGGAGAGGATTAGGTGAGATTCTGTATTTCCCGTTCTCAGCACAGTGCCAGGCACCTGGTCACAGCTTTGTAACTGGCAACTGATGTCACTGTGACTATTACACAGGTAGTTCATGAGGTGGCTAAGGACATGGGCTATAGAGTCAAACTGCCCAGAGAAGAGTCTCAGCATTAAAAAAAAAAAAAAAAAAAGAAGAAGAAGAAGAAGAAGAAAGAAAAGAAAAAAGAGTCCCAGCTTCTTTACTTCCTAGCTATGGGACTTGGGCAATCCCTTGACCAATATATGTCTTCATTTAATTATCCGTAAAATATACTGTACTTACCTCATAGAGTTGTTGCTGAGGTTATTGAAGTAATACGTGCCTGGGCCATAGGTAGGGGCTACTAGCAATAACAAAGTAAACACAGGGCAACTTGTTCTGAGGGCCTAGTGTTTTCTTTCTCAGCAGACATTCTCTCACTGTCCTCTCCTAGTAAGTCGGAAGGGATATGGAACAGGACATCCCTACTTCCTGTTGCCCAGACAGGTAAGACAGACAGGGGAGAGGTTGTATGCCATATTCCCAGTTGCCCCTGTTGGAGAGTTGAGACCCAAGACCCTCATTTTCCTGGTTTTAGGACCACTACTCTCTTTCTGTAGATGCAGTGCTAAGGCAGCCTGGCCAGACAGCCAGAGACATGGTTTGAGTGTCCACTAGCTGCACAGCTTTGGCCAGGCCCCAGGGGATGGAGGATGGCAACTGTAGGCCTCCTGAGTGATGTTTGAAAGCAGAGATGGTCTGTGGGTGCTGCTGCCCCTGAAGTTGGCAAACCTGAAAGTCAGATCTAGGTCTGTTCCCCTGGGCAGGCACTGCTCAGACTTGGGCTCAGCTGTGTCTAACCGTCACTCCTTCCCTAAAGGGATAGCGCTTCCCGCAAATCACCTTCCACTGCAGTAGTGGCAGAGGAGAGGCACCTGATCTCGGTGCTGGCAGTAGACATTGTAGAAGAGCCACACCACCAACATCACCTTTCTCAGACACCTCGTTTAATGTGCCAACTGCCATGGGCAAGGTCATTGGCCCAAACCTTAAGCAGCTATTGAGAATTAATCAGCAGTTCCTTGAAAAGCAGAACAACTTCCATGTCATGGAGACACTCTGTGTCCATTGGAGAGCAGGAGTGGGAAATAGACATGGTTACACACAGCTGGCAAGAATAAATAAACCTTCCGGGCACTTTGAGAAAACCTTTCTATGATCTTAAAGATGTGCAAATGTGCACCCAGCTATTCCCTTCTTAGGAGGGAACTTAAGGAAAGAAGAGGGGATGGGCAAAGATTTTAGTACAGGATGTTTATTGTAACATTTTTAATAGCAGCAAAAACATATTTGGAAACAATTTACAGGTCTAAATTGGGAGACTGGTTAAATAAATTATAGTACATCCCTACAATGGAATACTGTGCAGCCATTAAAATATTGTAAAAGCATACTCATTGACCTGGAAAGATGTTCACAATTCATTATTGAGTGGGGGGAAAAAGGGCTAGTAAACATTCTGTATGTTATGACACCATTTTCACCAACTATACACATGCATACACACACACACACACACACTGTGTAGCTAAGGAAAGCATCTTTTAGGGAGAATTTTGCTACAGAAATATGTAATGCAGGATCTTACTCAGAATGTTTCTGCATTGTGGCAATATGACCTTTTCACTTAATATGTTTTTATGTTAGCGAAAAAATGTGAAGGAGGTACAAATGAAGGGCTCTAAATGGGAAAATTAGTATGTTTGTGTATGTATGTGTGTGTGTGTGTGTGTGTGTGTGTGTGTATGATTGTGTGTGTGTATCAGTCAAAAATGTTATCAGAAGCAAGTGAGATTTGGATAATTTGTATTATGTTATTTTTAAAAATCTCTTACTTCCTTAATGGTTATTTGAAATTTTTAAAGTATTGTTTTTTAAATTAAAGATTAGGGCTGGGATTGTGGCTCAGTGGTAGAATGCCTAGCATGCCTAGCACCGGTGGACCTGCTTCGATTCTCAGCACCACATAAAAATAAAGGCATTGTGTTGTGTCCATCTACACCTAAAAACAAACAAACAAACAAATAAATAAAAGATTAATGGTAATTCAAATTAGAACCCAAGTTCTCCATGAGCTGAGAGGGAGGTGAGGGGAGTTGAGAAAGCACCAATCTCCAATTTCTTCAGAATTTCATTTGCAATCTCTCAGGAACCCAGGCACATGATCTTTCTAGGGACACATGCCACCAATTAATATCCAGACCCTCTTTTCTGTGGTCCTGTCTCCTTAGGGTGATGGTGTGGACCTGTGCTAGATTTTGTGTCTGGGCAGACATTGAGACTCTGCCACTCAGTTACCTCATTTTAAGTAAACATGCAAATGAGAAAACAACAACAAAGGAAACCAAACCACCGCTATGCAGGAGAGTTGCAGATAGGAAGCAGAGAGAGCCTCTACTGGTCCCAGTGAATGCGTGTATATACACAAGGCAGCCCCCGACTAATGATGTTTCAATTTAAGATTTTTTTTACTTTACGATGGTATGGAAGTGATATGGGTTCAGTAGAAATTGTACTTTAAATTTTGAATTTGATCTTTTCTTAGGCTAGTGATATTCAGTAAGATTATGTCTCATGGTGCCAGGCTGCAGCAGTGAGCTGTAGCTCCGGGCCACACTATCACAGGGTAAACAATGATACTCCACGTGTGGCATACTTTGTTGCTAAGCTATGATGTTTGGCAGGTTAGGTGTATTAAGTGCATTTTTACTTATGATATTTTCTTTCACAATGAGTTTATTAGAACCCAATCCCATTATAATCTGAGGAGAAGCTGTATATATGAGTACGTACACAGATCCTCTTCAACTTACAATGGGATTGGGATATATATATATATATATATATATATATATATATATATATATGGAGAGAGAGAGAGAGAGAGAGAGAGAGAGAGAGGGACAGAGAGTTGACTTTCCATATAAATTTTAAAATAATAATTTCGTTTATATCTACAAAAAAATCTGCTAAAATTTTTCTAGAAAATTAATTAGAATAATCAATTTGGAGAAAATTGACATTCTTACTATGTTGAGTCTTCTAATCCATGAACAATGAATGTCTCTCATTTGTTTAAATCCCCTTTGATTTTTTATCAGTACTATGTAGTATTCAACACACTAGTCCTGTACATTTTTACTGTATTTACATCTAATTATTATTTTATTTACTTGGTTGGTTTTGAATGATTGTAGGTATTTTATTTTTATTCATATTTTTATTTTTATTCATGTTCATATGCTCATAAAGTATAGAGAAATAAAATTGCTTGTTGTAACTTTATCTCATATTCTGCAACCCTGCTGAACTCACTTATTTTAGGATTTTTGTGTGGGTTTTTTGGGAGTTTCTACATAGACAATAATGATATCTGCAAATAGAGCTAACTTTATTCCTTCCTTTCCAATTGCAACCCTATTATTTCTTCTTCTTGCCTTATTGCACTAGCTAGAACTTTCAGCACTATGTTGAATAAATATTGCCATATTTCCAAATGTAGGAGGAAATTGTCTAGTCTTTCACCATTAAGTATGATGTTAGCTGTGGGTTTTGTAGACGCTCTTTATCAAGTTGAGGAAGTTTCCCTTCATTCCTATTTTTCTGGGAGATTTCTGTCATGAATGGGTATTGCATTCTGCCAAATGCTTTTCTGAGCAAGTTCATAGTATCATGTGATTTTTAAACTATTAATATTGTGACTATATTAAACTCACTGATTTCCAAGTATTGAATCAATCCTGCATCTCTGGACTAAATCATATTTGATTATGACATATAACTATTTTGATGTAACACAAAATATTTTTATTTCTTAACATTTTTTAAGGAGTTTTGCATTCATACTCATGATAGAGATTGGTTTGTACATTTCTTTTTATGTGCTATTTTTTTCTAATTTGGGTATTAGGGTAATACCAACTACATAAAATGAATTGAGAAGTTTTTTTTCTTCTTCTATTTTCTGAAAGAGATTGTTATTCTTCTTTATATGTTTGATAGATTTCTCCTGTGGTGCCATCTTTCTTTTTTGGGAGGGTTTAAAATATAGATTCAATTTTCCTAATGGTAAAGGAATATTCATGTTTTTTATCATATTGGATGGCTTGTGTTACTTTGTGTTTTTTAAGGAATTGGTTCATTTTTATGTAGATTTCATAAATGTTCTCTTATCTTTTTGATGCCTTCAGAGTCTATAGTAATAGTCTCTGTTCCATTCTGGATATTGATAATTTGTGTCTCTCCCTTTCTTTCCTATATCAGACTTGCTAGGGATTTGTCAATTCTATTGATTTTTTCAAAGAAACAGCCCTCTCTTTTATTGATTTTTCTCTATTTTTTTTTTTCTGTTTTAAGTTTGGTTGATTTCTGTCCTTTATTACTCCCTTTTGCTTGCTTCAGGTTTATTTTGTCCTTTTTTTCCTAAGTTGTTGAAGTATAAGCTTAGATTATTGATTTGTAACTTTTCTCATGTATTCATTTGGTACCATAAATGTCCTTCAGTATTTTTTTTCCTCAAATTTTGATATATTGTGTTTTAATTTTGATTCAGTTCAATGTATTTTTTAAATTTTCCTTGTAGCTTCCACTTTGATCCATAGACTATGAGATGGACACAATATCTTTATTTATTTATTTTTATGTGGCGCTGAGGATCGAACCCAGTGCCTCACACAAGCAAGTCAAGCACTCTACCACTGAGCTACAGCCCCAGCCCTCTGTTATCTTTCTGTTATTGACTTCTAATTTGATTCTATGAGAGTTGAAAAACATACTCTAGAATTTTAATTATTTTACAATTATGTTGAATTTTAATTATTTTACAATTATGTTGAAGTTTGTTTTGCCACCTGAGATATGGTCTTTTTATGTGCTATTCTTTTTTAAAAAATGTATTTGTTTACTTTTTAGTTTTAGTTTGGCACAATACCTTTATTTTACATTACCTTGATATTTTCTGTGGCCACCTGAAAAGAATGTCTATTCTGCTGTAGTTGGGTAGAATGTTAGATAAACGTCAATTAGATCAATTCTTCTTAATCCTTGCTGTTGTATTGTAGAGATATTCTGTCAGGTATGAAATAGAATGTTTTTTCTGCTTAACTTTTTAAAATGTCTTTATTGCTACATTATAAATATACATAATAATGGGATTCATTGTGACATAACCTAATATGATCAATTTCACTCCCCAGTCTTTCCCCTTTCCCTCTCTTCCTCCCTCAAGACAAAGCTACTGAAGTCTTCAACTGAAATTTTGTATTTATTTATTTTTCCAGTTTAACTTCTAATTTTGCAGCCCTGTTGTTTGGGGCATACATTTAGGATTATTACATCTTCTTTATTATTGATCCCTTTTTCATTATATTACATTCCTCTCTGTATCTGGTGGGGTTTTTGTTTGGTTTTTACTCTGAACTCTATTCTGATATCTGTATAGCCATATCTATTCTTTTTTAAAAAAATGTATTTGTTTACTTTTTAGTTGTAGTTCGGCACAATACCTTTATTTTACTTATTTATTTATTTAATATTTATTTTTTAGGGTTTTTTTTAGGTGGACACAATATTTTTATTTTTTATTTTTATGTGGTGCTGAGGATCGATACCAGGGCCTTATGTGTGCTAGGTAAGCACTCTACCACTGAGCCACGAGCCCAGCCCTAGCTATATCTATTCTATATTCCCTTGATTAATGTTTGCATGTTATATCTTTTTTTCATCTTTTTATTTTCAACCTGCCTATGTTATTATGTTCACAATGAGCTAGTATTGCCATGTTTTAAAATCCATCCTGTCAATCTCTTTTATTTGGTGAATTAGGTCATTTACATTTAATATAATTATTGATATATTGTTTTATTGCTTATTTTTAGTTATATATAACAATAGGATTGACATTGTTTTAATTTGGCATTTTATTTTTTGTATTCTATTATGTTTTTTGTTTGTCTTTTTTTTTTTTTTTTTTCTTGCCTGTCTACTAGTTACTTGAGGTTACATTTTTTAGAATTCTATTTTGGTTAAAATTTGCAGGGTATCTCTGTGTATGACTTTTAAAGCTTTGTGTAGCTTTATAAGGAGTTGCTGTAGTATTCTATAAATGTAACTTATTTAAGTCTACTGATAAGTTATCAGTTTATATGGAGCATAAAACCTTACTTCCACTGACTTCTCTTTACCCTTCCTCATTCATAATTATCTTGCCTATTTTCTCTTCAAATATTTAGAGCCATGCCAGACAGTATTATAATATTTGCTTTCAACATTAAACATAATTTAGAAAATCCTAGAGAAAAAAACCCTAGTGTATTACCCATATTTTTGCTTACTATTTGTCTTTTCTTTCTTCCTGATGTTTCAAGGTCACTTTAAAATGTTATTTCCCCATATAGATATTGGACTGCTCTTCCACCATTCTTTTTTGTTGTTGTTGTTGTTCTAATTAGTTATATATGAAAGTAGAATGCATTTTGACACAGCATATATAAATGGAGTATAACTCCTCATTCTTCTGGTTGTACATGATGTAGAATCACACTGGTCATATAGTCATATATGCACACAGGGTAAGAATGCTCGATTCATTCTACTATCCTCCCTATCTCTCTATCTCCTTCTCTCCCTTCCCTCCCCTCTGAACAATCCAAACTACCTCTGTTCTTCCCTAGCTCCACCCTTATTGTGAGTTAGTATCCACATATCAGAGAAAACATTCAGCCTTTGGTTTTTGGGGATTGGCTTAATTTGCTTAGCATAATGGTCTCCAGTTCCATCCATTCACTGGCAAATGCCATAATTTCATTCTTCTTTAAGGTTGAGTAATATTCCATTGTGTATATATACCACATTTTCTTTATCCATTCATCTGTAAAGGGCACCTAGGTCACAATTTCTGACTCTAGAAAATGGTGGATATATATATATATATATATAATCTCCATATATGTATTCTGATGTGACAGTTCTTTCAGTACTTGAAGAACATTGTGCCACTTCCTCTGACTTCTGCGGTTTTTGACAAAGAATATGATGTCATTCAAATTGTTTTACCTTATAGGTAAATAAAGTTTTTTTTTTATGCTGCTTTCAAGACTTTTGCTTTGCTTTTAGCTTTTAGAAATTTAATTATGGTGTGTCTTAGAATACACTTCTTTGTATTAATCCTGTTTGGGGTTTCACTCAGCTTCTTGAATCTGTAGGTTTATATCCTTTGACAATTGGAAAGTTCGAAATCATTAATCATTTCTTCTAGCACCTTTTCAGCCTTGCCCTCTTCTTCTCTCCTTCTGGAGCTTCAATAACATGAATGCCATTTGTTATAGCCTCACTGTGTCTGTGAGGCTCTGCATTTTTTTTTTTCTTTCAGTTTATTTTCTCCTAGTTGTTCAGATTGGGTAATTTCTATTGTTTTACCTTCTGGCTCAACAATTCATTCTTCTGTCCCTTCCATTCTGCTGTTAAACCCATCCACTGAGCTTTTTATTTTGATTATTATATTTTTCAGTTCCAGAATTTCCATTTGGTTCTTTCTATATCTTCTATTTCACTGCTGAAAACTTCTGGTTTTTTTTTCATGTGTTTCCAAAAGTTTGTAAAAGTTCAATAAAGCATTTTTATCTCAGCTATTCCTCTTGATCTAGTTGCTGACATCTATTTTTAATTATTTAAGTGTTTTAAATTGATAAATAAAAAGTATATCTATTTCTAATGTACAGCATGATGTGTTGAAATATCTATACACTGTGGAATGACTAAAGCCAGTGAAAGAACATATTTACCACCTCATATATTTCTCCTCCCTTTTGTGGCGAGAACCTTTAAACCCTATTCTCTTGGCAGTTTTCAAATATACAATACAATGTTGTTAACTGAAATTAGCATGTTCTAAATACATCTCTTGAACTTATTCTTCCTATCTAACTGAAATTGTTTCCTTATCCAACATTTGCCCAATCTCCCCTTCAATACACACACCATATCTATTGATTGTCATTGTTCCTTTGATTTGAGATCTTGGTTTTTTCAACTTGAAACCTGGACATTTTCCTATTATTATAAGGCTCTACACCTTATTTAAACTTTCTGTTTCACATGGCTTTCTCTGACACCACTATGGCAGGGAAAGTTACTGTAAGGGAAAAACCAAAGTTTGAGTTCCCCTTCTTGCTTCCGATGACACCTGGGGATGTCACCTGTTAAACTGTGAAGGGATGAGACTACTTTCTGTGGTCTCCATTAGCAGCAGGGGAATTGAATTTCTGACTCCCTTCTATTTGTTCCTCCTAATGCAACTAAAAACCTTGGACACTACCTAAAAACAATCTAGAATTGAGGTTTCTGACTCCCTATTCTGCCTTCCCTGACATCATTCTGGTAGAGGTGTTGGGGAGGCTTGTTGGAGCCTGGCAGGGTTAGGCACCTCACTTGGCCCTTTCTGGTGACAGTGTGGGTGGGTTTTTCTGTGGTGTTTGGCTGGAATAGAGCGGTTATTATCTTAAAGTCTTTCGACCGGCTAGACTGTCTCTTTCCTAAGTCCTTTGGCTAGGGAGAGCAGGCTTTTGTTGGGCTTTGTGTGGGCTGTGTGTGTGTGTGTGTGTGTGTTTGCACATATGCGTGCATTCTTGATATGTTCAGGGTTGTTAGCTTCTTCAACTCATGGCTGGCATGTATAATATAAAGCAAAAGTAAAATCCAGGGAATTCTTCTTGCGTCCTGAGGCTCCTAGTCAAGTCTGCCTTTTTCTCTCCTCTTTTCTGTATCTTATGTTTGTTTTATATGTAATGTCCAAGGATTTTAGTTGAACTTAGGAGGAACAAATAGAAGTATGTCTATCCAAGTCAGACGCGGTGGCACAGACTTGTAATCCCAGCAGCTCTAGAGGCTGAGGACAGGAAAATCGTGAGTTCAAAGCCAGCCTCAGCAAAAGCGAGGCACTAAGCAACTCAGTGAGACCCTGTCTCTAAATAAAATACAAAATAGGGCTGGGGATGATCTCAGTGGTAGAGTGCCCCTGAGTTCAATCCTGGTATCCCCACAAAAAAAAAGTTGACATTCTTTCCTTTCTGTGTTTATTTCTATCTCTTCACTGAATCAAAACTCACTGGAATTTCAGTGTCATCCCAATTTTTATTGTAACTCACCAACATTTTTAGGTGCTCAAAGTCTTTTGCTAGGAGAATGTCTCCATGAGATATTTTGGGTCCATCCTTCTAGAGAGATAATCAGGCATGAATAATTCAGGGATCCATTCTAGGTAAATCTTTATCACAGTAAAATTAACCCCATCAAGGGGTAGTAATCTTGGTAGCTCAGAGGGGAAAGAGAGTTATACTTAGAATAGCCACCTTAAAAACACCAACATGACCAATTGCTGGGTTTTCTTTCACTACGCAGAAACTCTCTTTGGTGGCTGATGGTGTCCCCAAAATTAATTATCTGTAATTCTAACCTCATCTTCTGGGTTTGGTTTCTTGGAGATACAATCTAAATTCCTATTATGTTTCTTTCAGCAAGGGAAGTTACCAAAACCTAATCAGAAACAAATCTCTAGATATCATCCATAAAGGAGGGGTTTCCTTTGGGCTAGAGTCTTTTTAACTATGTTTCCCAGAGATTTCCTGAATAGCTTCAAAAGGAGTTCATGACCACTTTGGCTAGACTTTATCTTAAATCTGGATGGAGACAGGTTTGCCCAGAAAACCCATCAGTGTGAATGTTAGTGAGTTATGTCTACTTGTGAGAAAAGCAACATAACCTCTCCTTGAGATGCATGCTAATAAATGATTTTCTTCACCAGAATCAAGAGGCAGCTGTTTCTTCAGCTCTGATCCCTGTGGAAGAAAGACTTCTGCAAACCCAACGAAGACTTTTCTGTGAGTTTCTACTTGGCTCCACCCTGATATTGAACAAACATGGACAAAATGCTGTCTGTTGCAATCATACAAAACATAGTCTTTTATTGCACTTTTACTTCAGTCATTTGGGGATTTGGAGAAAGAGGGTTGGGGGGAGGGTGGGGGATAGCTAATGGAGACAGATGGCCAATGCAATTATCACTTGAAAAACAGGTTTGTCCTTCAAAAATGACAACAGCAGTGGACTCTCAATGGCAGGTGAAATTTGAAAAAGGATTAGGAAAGGATTACCTACAAGAAAAAGAACAGGTGCATCCACGGTGCTCCACTGAGGAGGGAGGGGCTTCAGTTTTTGAATGACACTCTCAAAATAGCTCTTTCCTATCTCAGTTCCATTTACACCCATGGACTTTGACAATGGTCAGTGTTGGTGCGTTTGAGGTCATCATAAGGAATTAAGCAAACAGTGGAATGAGCACAGAAGTGTCTCTCCAGTTTTTGAAGGGAAAACATAATTTACAGATGTCGTATTTTTTTATATTATATATATATGGTTGTAGGTGGATACAGTATATTTATGTGGTTCTGAGGATCAAACCCAGTGCTTCATGCATGCCAGGCAAGCACTCTACCACTGAACCCCAGACCCAGCCCTGTATGTTGTACTTTTTAGCAAAACAGATGTACATATGCGCTTGAAGATAAGGCAGGAAAACCACAATTCACAAAGCTCCACCTTGTGTGAGAGCCTGATGTCCTACTTCAAACCCTGGGAATAGGTTGAAGAAGAATCTTAATTCTTTGTGGAGTATGGCTGTGGAATTACGGCCAGAATTTCTACAAGTGAGCAGATCACAGAATTATGGAAGAAAGTGATTATCTGGCCTATACCCATTTTATAGATGAAGAAACTGCACCCTGAGAGTTGCAACCACCTGCCTACAGCCATGACTAGAAAACTCACAACTGAGATTCAAGGAGTTAGGTCCCTTTTGTCTGTCTTGGTCCTTTCCTTATGTTATGAGTAATCCAAAGCCAATGGTTTGGTTTTCCCCTCAAAGCCTCAAAGGTGGGAAAAGGGGGTTCAAACCTATGTTCTGTTCAGCAGAGGAACTTCTTGGGGAACTCCAAGGTGTGCAGTACTGCAGCCCCACCCATGTGGACTAATGACCCCTGCTCTCCATTAGCTGCCAAGCCTTGTAGGAGGCGGGAATACAAGGAGCTTCTGGGAAAGGCAATGAAATAATAGTAACTGTACTTACTGAATAACTCATCTATGGAAGGACTGCTAAGTATTTTAGAGACATAATCTCATTTGACATATCTGGGAACTTATCTTTCCTCCATTTCCATTTCTTCATCTGTGAAATGGGAGTGATAATAATTGAATGGGATGACTATAAGGATGGAATGAAATTATGTATGGAGAATGGAACCTGGAATATTTTAAGCATTCTATGAATGTTAGTTCTTACAACAATGGTGGGTTTTCTTGGGTTTTGTTTATTTCCACCACTGGGGATTGAACCCAAGGCCTGGTCCATGCTAGGCAAGCTCTTTACTACTGAGCTACACCCTCATATACAATTACAGTATCTTTAAAGTAATATGATACAATATATGCATTTATAATGCTCAAATTTGCTCATGTACAAAGGATGTAAGATTAAAATTTATATGATGCAAAGGCATTTTCCTTAACATCAGTCCAGCCTAAGATTTGATACAACTCAAGTTTTCCAACACTTTGAAAACTAAACCAGGAAATGGTGAATTCTAGCTTCTGTGTTTGGGATTTTCTACTCAATTCTACTTTAACAATGATGCAATTAAGTCTCAAAAGTCTAGAACAGATTCTTGCAACTGTATGTGGACGTGTTATTCTCATGTGCCTGCCTGTCTGGGATGGGTGTTTTTAGGGTGTAGTTATATGGAAACAGCCTCTGATTATGTTTCTGACTTTTTCAGGTAGGTTATAATTTCAGACAGTTGTTTTGACCTGACTCTTTGGCAAGACACACATATCTGTATGATCTTTGGACCTCTGTGAATTAGAATGACATACGAATTTTTTTTTTTTTTTTAATTAACTATTCTAAGGTTTGGGAGTGTGGCTCAGTAGTCGGGCATTTTCCTAACATGTATAAGGCCCTGGATTCAATCCCCAGCGATGTAAAAAAATAAAAGAAAAAGAAAAAGAAATTTTAAAACATTATCCTGATGCTTTTGTGGAGTTGAGACGTGCAAAGAGTCGGGTTGTATGTGAACAAAAATTAATTTCCAATATAAGTAAGACGACAGGGACATCAAGAAAAATATTCTCTCTTTTTATTCTTTTTATGACTATTCCTATGATGCACAAGAAGATGCAGCAGCCCTTCTACTTTGACCCTAACTTGGATTTTACATATCATTGTCTGAAAGATGCTTGAGTCAGGGGGCCTATCTGTGTGTGCCATATGCGTGCCTATGTGTATATCTATATGTGTACACCTGGATTGGAAATAAGTGCTTGAGGGTGGGAGGTTCTGACAGTTGGCTCTTTGCTATGTCCCTGTACCTGGAATGGGTCTGGCACTTGGAAGACTCTTCGTGACTTCTAGTGGAGCAAGTAAATGTGTATATTGAGGATGTGCCCATGAAACTGTCATCCCAGGAAGATATACTCACTTCAGAGCTCATCACCTTTGTCACCTGTGAAAACTGTGCTTTGGGTAGGAAAGGGAGAGGAATAACTTGAAGGTCTCAGGCAGAAGAGGTAGGGAAAAAAAAAAAAGAGCAGATAGGCTTCAGAGAGGGGGAGAGGGCCAGCTGTGGGCAGGTGTCCAGGCAGAAGGTTGGGGGTTAAAATCAGCAGATTTTGTATATCCCTCAATGTGGGAGCCATCTTCCAGATTATTCGGCCTAGTGGTTCCTAATGTGGGGTCTTAAGCTCCCAGATATACTTGAAGACAGGAATGGGGTTCCTCCAATTTTTGTTTTGTTTTTCAAAAAAGAATCAATGAGAAGCAGCTGTTTCCCAGAGATAAGACAGATTGGGTGACCTAAAATGCGTTTCTTTGCTTTTGTGTAGAAATTTACCAGCATCGTGTGGTCACGCTGGCCTTCTCACACTGATCCAAAGCCCTGATGGGCACTGGCAACCCAGTCTGTGATTAATGAACACAGGGAAGATGAATTAATAAAGTTTGTTTTTTGGAATGGGGGAATAAGGTAGTCTCTGAGCTTCTGGAACCTTTCCTTCATAGGCGAAGACACAGAAGCCCCAGATGGCACTACTGTCCAAAATTTTCACTGCAAAGAAAGAACTGCCCCCAAACTCTGGTCTTGTAACTCTTAAGCCCATCTTCTTTGTTGCTTTTGTTTTCTCTGAAAATCTGCAGGACTCTCATAGCCTGATGCTCTCTTGTTCTGACAGGTGCACGACACTTTATAGCATCCAAGTTTCCTTTATATGTACCTCTTCAGCAAGGCAAAAACATTACCCTCTCCACTTTGTAGATGGGAACACTGAGTCTCTAAGAGATCAAGTAATTTACATAGGTTCGGACAACTGAAGCTCAGGAGGAAGAACATTTGCCACCTATGAACTACCTTTCCCTTCTCTCTCCTGATAGCCAGGCTTCACCATTAGAACTTGATTCCTTTTGCTTAAGGCACCCATCATCCTTAATTCCAAATGCCTCTGGGAAAAGAATCATGTTTAAGCTAGCATCAGTCGCTGATACTTTAACGTAAACAAATTTAGAATCCTGCTCGCACATCTGTAATCCCAGCAGTTCTGGAGGCTGAAGCCGGAGGATTGCAAGTTCAAAGCCAGCCTCAGCAAAAGTGAGATGCTAAGCAACTCAGTGAGACCCTGTTTTAAAATAAAATACAAAATAGGGCTGGGGATTGGGTCAGTGGTTGAGTGCCTCCGAATTCAATCCCCAGCAAACCCTCCCCCCAAATTTTAGAATTCTTTATTGAATTAATTTTTAAGAATATGGAGATGTTAAAAGAAACCAGGAGTCTGAAGAACTGAGACCACCTAGAATATGGAGATGGGGGGTGGGGTGGGGAAGCTCCATAAGATTCCCTATTTGGTCCCAGGCTACTGCCTTCATCACCTGGTGATTTTTGAAAATTTTTCATCAGCGGCATCTTATGACAGAAGAATCCCATCTTGTCACCAGATCTGTTAATAACAGTAAGTCTGGGGAAGCAACAGTGAGCCTCTGCAGTTTTTGGTAGGGAAAATCATCCGTCTCAATGGGTTTCTGGCTTCTACAGAGAGACAGCATTTAGGTATTTAAACTTTAATGTGAGTAATGCAGGAATAGTTTTGCAGACTGTCAAATGCCTCTTCTTGCTGCAGTGGAGCAAGAAAGCCATGAAGGGCCAGGCACTAAGTCTTTGGCCAGGCGAAAAGGACATTCATTCCTTTACCCTAGATCCCTGTTTTGTGCCTCTCATGTTCTGTGCCAGACACCAGGGGCTGGAGATGCATGGTGGAGGTGGGGGCAGGGGTGTGAGAGAGGAGCAAGGTGTGCCACCTGCTCTTGATGAGTTTGTAGTCTAATGAGCCCTGTAAGTTCTGGACATTGGATAGGAGAAACCTAGACTCAGCTGAGTCAGGAAGGGACTGCCAGGCTCAGAAGTCCAGGAGAAAGGAGGGCAGAATCCAGGAGAGCAGAGATAAAGCCCCAGTAGCTGGTGACACTCAGTTAGCTCCAGTTTAGGGTGGAGCCTAGTTATCCTCTGCCTATGTCTATATGCACTGGTGAGTGTGGGGGTGGGGGTTGGGACATGGGGAGTGGTTGAAGAAGGCCAGTCAGCACTTTCAAGGCAATAGGAGAAGCAATCTCAGAGTCCTTTTGTTCTGTCATCCTGCTTGTCTTATAGTGCCTACCCTCTTCCTGGGCCTTTCTTGGAGACTTCCTAACAGATGAAGGCAAAAATAAGGCCTCCAAAGAGAAGGAACTGTGAGCCAGTTCCTCAGTTCATTGCTGGATGATTCCTTTCCAAAGGGAAAAAGTGCGGGGGTGGGGGGGTGGGGGGGGGGAAGGCCAGGAAAATTCTGGGGATTAGAATTCAAATGACAATGAAGATTGTTTACCAAGTCTGAGTACAAAGACCACAGAACAAAGAGTGTGGGGAAGAGACTGGGACATTGTGGCAAGCTCCAAGGAAAAGCTAGAAGTTGGAGTGATGAATTTAAGCAGAAAAAGCTAGTGAGGGGAGAATGGAAGAGGGAGGAAGAGCACAGCTAAAGAGTCCACAATGGCCCAAGTGGTCCATGATGGAGGGAAGAGCATCCCATCCCAATGCAAGGTGGGGAGGTCTCCAGGCAACTCTCCCACCCCCTTCTCAGTAATTAACCAGCCTCTGTGTACATAAAAGACATAATTACAGGCAAAACAATTCCTTTGATGTAAGAATATAGAATGTCTGGGGGGGGAAGAGGGGTAAATAAAAGAGAGAATAATCTTGTTTTAAAATGCAAACAAGGCCAATGGAAAAATGTTACCCAACAAACCAATAGTCCAAACAAACAAGCCAATAAATAGAAGGCTGGGAAAATAAGACCTAGGCTGAACAGGCACCCCAGATAATCTGGGCCAACCACCTCACTGGGCATTTTTGCTTTTCTGTCAGAATTCACACACCTTCTTATAGGGGTGGCTGCCTTCTCCTCCCCTACCTGTTCTCTGCAGATACTCTCAGCAAGTTTCCAAAGAAGCCTGTTTACTTTTGGAATCAAAGCCCCAGAGAAAGGGGGTTACAAAGGGTTTGAATGGCTCCTCCTGGGAAGCAAAGCTAATCGGGAATGGAGCTGAGCTTGTAACCCAGCATCCTGGATGCCTGTCCCGTGATATAACCCTTGAAACACTACTCTTTCTACTGGGGCCAAAGTTTATTAGAGAAATCTGTTAATTGGGGGATGGAAGGAGGAGGGAGCAATGCAATGCTAATATGATTTAACACTTGATGAGCTCTGAAAAAAAAAATAAAGAAGGGGCTTCAGGCTTTAGCTAGGCACATTCATCGTTCCATATACATGTTACCAAAATGAATATATGCAAGCAAACTGTATGCAAGACTGGGGGTACAATAGCAAAGACTTTGTGAAACAAAAAGGCATTTCTCCTGCCTCCACTGTGTCTCTTGTGGTGCCATTGTCTGATGCTAAGAACTCACATAATAACAAAAAACAATGCCCCTATGATGGGGGGACAACTTGATTTGGCACCAGCAGTGGTGTTTTCCATGGGAATGGTGGGGGGGGGCATGGCTGACTGTGGGAATAGTGCAAATCAGCACTTTTTTGTAGATTTTCTTCAAGCCATTGTTTATTTTGGCTTTGGTAAGATCTGTAGCCCAGCTTGAAGATTCCCACTGGGCTTTCTGAAGCTCACAGACCTATGAGAGATGGAACAGGGATAAATAAATAATTACAAAACAGCCTTCCCCTGCCTCAGCACTCACGTGTGGAGTATGCCTGGCTCGGTGGGTGTGCCCATACATGTGGGTTGCAGTACTGTATGCGTGACCCAAATCACCACTAGGGAATTAAAGAGAAATCAAGGTTTTTTTCTGGGCTGGCTGGTTCATTGTCTTTCTATCACCTTTCATTTGGGGCAAGGGAGATCAGAGTTGTTTTGCTCAGAGGCATCAATTTTGTTTTGTGTTTTGTTTTGTTTGCAAAATGGCATTGGATGAAGCATGTTTGAAATTGTTTATGTACAAGGTCTTCCTAAAGTCCTTAGATATTTGTGGATATTTAAACACAGATAGCTCAAGTTGTGGTTCTGATAAAAACAAACAAACAAAAAATGCCAGTAATTATGCTGATAATGGAATATGAACTTTTATCTCATAGCACTTAGATGCTTCTACTTTACCCTAGCCAAAAGATGCAGGGATCAACTATGCAAAAATTGTCATGAAAAAATGAGCAAAGATTATGTGTATAATGATTATACTATGGTTCAAAATGTGAATGCATTGGCTTTAAAGTTTCTGATTGTTCCTGTCATATCAGCAGTAGGTTTTTTTTTTTTTTTTTTAAGTGCACAAAGGCTTTTTTGCAGGCTCTTTGAGGGTGTGTGTACACATACTCTGTACGTTTTATATTTTACAAAGAAATGTACTTACTGTCCTTTTTTTTTTTTTTCAAAAAGTTTCCATTTCCAGTAAGAGGCTTTGTGGCAGATGTGCATGAAGCTGCCCTGAAAGGGGTGGGGGGAGGGCATGGAACACTTCCAGGTGGCAGCATTCTCTGTGTGCTCCATGTGTGGTTCCCCTGAAAGAAAATTCCAGATGATCTTGCAAGTTGACAGTGTTTGGATGGATTTTTCATAGGGATGCTTTCCACAGAGGGGTAGAAGAATCTTGTTCACTGCATTTGAGTTACATCAGAGTCAAAGACTCAGGCTCTGACTGAAGAAGACGGTATTATGGAACCGAGTATGCTAAATGCAGATATGATTTAATCCACATAAACAAATTCTCAGAGGTTTCAAAGATGTGGAAACTTAGGCCAAGAGGGGTAAAGGAATTTGCTAAAGTTCAGACAGTCTGCATGAAGCAGACCTGGGAGTCTTCTCAACAGCACACCAGAGCAACCCTCTTCTACTCTTGTGTCTCCCACTACATGCTCAGGCCTTAAAAACATCCATGATTGCTGACAGCAGCAACATTGAAACCACCTCAACTGGGATAGGTAGGGGTCTTCAGATCCAAAAGATGGAGTTCAACTAGGGGTGGTTCCTGGGCTGCTACTTCTGCCTTTGTGCCCCTCTGACAAATAAAAGGGAGTCAAGTGTGGAGGTGCTGGGGTGTGAGCTTTGTACAGCTGGGCAGAGGCTAGGCAGAGGACTTGCAGAGATGCTTACATCTCCTCCTCTTCCCTGCAAAATAACTTTGCATTTTAAGGGTTGCAAAGGAGTGAGTAAATCTGTAACCTGGACTTGGGAGGCCTGGGATTTCATTTAGCTGTGTGAAGACACAACACAGGTGCCTCTGTGCATGTGTGTATGAGAGCAGAATGGGGAAAGGAGTTTTAATTATATAATTCAATTCTTCTCATTTGAATTGGGCCTTTATTGAAAAAGAAGTAAAGAAAAAAACTGAATGTTGTGGCCAACATGTAATCCCAACTACAAGGGAGACTGAGGCAGAAGCAAGTTTGAACCAGCTTCTGCAATTTAGCAAGACCCTATCTCAAAAATGAAAAATAAAAATGTAGCTTAGTGGGGGTGGGGTGGGGTTGTAGCTCAGCCTTAGAATGTTCACCTAGCATGTGCAAGGTGCTGGGTTGGATCCTCAGCATCACATAAAAATAAATAAATAAATAAATAAATAAATAAATAAATAAATAAATAAAATAAAGGTATTGTGCCCAACTATAACTAAAAGAAAATAAATAAATAAAGTTAAAATAAATAAAATTTAAAAAAACGTAGTTCAGTAGTAGGGTGTTCCTGGATTCCCAGTACAGCAAAATGAAAAGGAAAAATAAATAAAAATAATTAAAAAAAAATAAAAAATAAATAAATAAGTTAATTAAAAATAAAATAAATAAATTCAAAAATATATTTAAAAATTCATAGCAGCTACCATTTTGGGGGGACTTACTGAGTGCCAGGCACTGTGCTGGATGCTTTTGGAGATATTATTTTTTTTAATATTTATTTTTTAGTTTTAGGTGGACACAATATCTTTATTCTACATTTATGTGGTGCTGAGGATCGAAACCAGTGCCTCGTGCATGCTAGGCAAGCACTCTACCACTGAACCACAACCCTGGCCCCGAGATACTATTTTTTTCTGGGAAGAAAAAAATGTTTTAGGCAGGTGCGCACTAGAGATATCAGGTATTTTTTTCCATTCTCATCAAAATACAGAGCTCTACTTGCGCTAAGATTTGGGGAGAGGCGGAGAAGGGTGCGGATTCAGACAGGGGGCGGTCCCGGCCTCGCTTGTCTCCACCTTTTATTTTGACCGGTCGGATGGTGACAGTCTCGCACTAGGACCCAGGCACCAGAGCGCCTCCGTCTGTCCTGTAGGTTCATTCAATCTCCCATACACACAGACCCACAGCGCGAGACAGAGACACACTCACACACACTCACACACACAACTGCACGCAGCGAGGCTCTGGAAGTCAGGCCGGCTCCTCGCCCCGGCGCCTCCTCCGCTTCAGCAGGCCGGGTCTCCCTGGGGCCCCAGAGCTCGGCCCGGCCGCGAAGCCCCGTAAGAGGACGAGCTCGGCGGACCCCCGGTCCTCCATGGGCAAACGCGGGCGGCCGCGCAAGGAGGCGCGCTGCGAGGGCGCGGGGCTGGCCCCCGCCGCGCCCCTGGCCGCGGCCGCGCCCCAGCCCCCGGCCCAGCCGGAGGAGCCGGCGGGGGCCAAGCCCAGGTGCCCCTTCTCGGACATTTTCAACACCAGCGAGAACTCGATGGAGAAGCACATCAACACTTTTCTGCAGAACGTGCAGATTCTGCTCGAGGCCGCCAGCTACCTGGAGCAGATCGAGAAAGAAAACAAAAGTAAGTTTGGGGGCCCCGGCTCCTCCTCCGCTCCCTGCTCTTTCTTTCTCGCCCACTTGGGCGACCCCTGTCGCCTGCTCGGCCCGCGCCCCTCCTCCCCAACACACACATCAACCCTCGGCAGTAAAGCCGGTGACACCGGAGAAAGGACACGCACGCACGCACAAAGCTGCTAAAGATGTAACAAAGACTAGTGAGGGGAGAGGGGGGCCTGTCCGTGCGTTGGTCTGTCCGTCTCCGGCAGGCTGCGAGGACAGCCCCGTAGCGGAGCGGGGGAGTGTTGTTGTTTGCTGACAACTGAGCCGAGAGCTCATCTCTTCGAGGTCGCCTTCCCCCCCCCCCCCCACCTCCTCGGAGCCTTCTTGGGCAGACAAGTGTTGTTTTTCTGTTGCTCGTTCCTGGGTTGGGTGGGGATTAGAAGCCGAAAGTTGGAGACCGTAGCAAGCTCAGGGGTTCCAGAAAGAAAACGCACAGACACGCTAAAACAATAACAACCACCACCACCACTGCCACCAGGCAGCTACCCACGCCGTGGGCTCGGGCTCTGGCTCTCCCTTCTGTCGGGTTTTCCTCCCCACTCGCAGGAGGACTGAGCTCAGGCCGTCAGGTCCACGGACACAGCCCCCCCCCCCGCCTCCGTTGCCCTGGTGTGCCACTGCCCCCAGCCCCCAAAGAAACAGGCCGGCAGGGCCAGACCGCTCCAGCAGCTCGCCGCGGACCCGCTGTCCTGCGCTGGGGAAACTTGGCGAGGGAGACGTGGCTAGGAGGAAACTTTGAAATCTCACAGAAACAATAGTTGGGGAAGAAGGTGTGGGCTGTTGTGTGCGATTTCTTTATTTTTCGGGAGAGAACTCCCGAGTGAGCGCGCAGAGCGAGCAAGGCAAACCCCTTCCAGGGTCGATTTTTACTGTCCCCCGACCCCCAGATTCAGGTGGAGAGTGTTGCGGTGTGTTGCGGGGGGGGGGGTGCTGAGAACTCCACCCAGGCCTAGCTTCCTTTTTGTATTTGTTTGTTTCATTTTTGTCACTGCCAGCGAGTCCCCAGCTCTCCCCAGGCAGTAGACTCACAGCCTTTACCGGGGCACGCGTGTGCGGCGTCTCCAACACCGTCCTCAGAATAATAGCTAGGAAAAGGAAGAAGGGGCCAAGACAGATAGAACGACAGACAGAAGGAAACTGGGATGTTTAATCTGTCCGAACAAGTAGGATGATCAATGAGACATGAGAGAGCGAGCAAGAGAGCAAGCAAGAGAGAGAAATCCGATTGCAACGTGTCAGATCTTGCACCCCCCCCCCCAGCCCAACATAACAACAACCCTCAAATACAAAAACATCATCGCTGACCGACACTCCAGGCCTTCAGGGGTATAGTAACGGTGTGATGGCAGTGCAATTGTGCAGACGTTGTAAGACCAAAACAAGGATTTTTGTGTTGGGAGGTCGGTGGTGCGTTCTTTTCTTTCTCTTCTCGCCTGTTTTCTCGGAATGCTTGGGTTGCGAGAGAGGTGCATCGCAGGCTGTGTAACCGAGTCGCTGGGAGATTATTAAGGGTGTGTGTGTGTGTATGTGTGTGTGTGTGTGTGTGGGTGCATTCATCTGGAGGATAGTTTCTGAAAAGCGAGAGCTGATGGGGAGCTGGGTGAAGACGTGGTTTTGTTTGGTGTGTTTGCTTTTGTTGCAGGGGGAGGGGCGCGATTTCTTTAGCCGTCCCCTCCCGGGTTCCCGGTCTCTGGAGTCTGTCCCGTGGCGCCGGCCCTGGCTGGGAGTGCACCCAAAGAGGGCACCTTGGCAGTGTGTAGCGAACCTGGCTTGCCCCCCAACATACCCCAGCGAGGCGTATTGAGGAGGCGGCCAGAGCTTCCTCAGCGTCCCGCGCCCCCCCCCCCCTTTCGCACCCGCAGACAATCGGAGACCTCCCTCCGCCCCACCCCACCCCCCCGCCGCCCTCGCCGCCGCCACCTCCTTGTTTACCCGGTGCCGGGGCTCCGGCGTGGCCACCAGTCACGTAAGCAGAAAGCCGGGCGCGCCGGGCCGGGCTGCCCCGTGTGGGGAGGGCCCGCGGCGGTCGAGCGGGGCTCTAGAGGCCGGTGAAGCCAAGGGGCTTTTTCCCGGCCCCTCTCCCGAAGCACCAGCGCTGCCAACCTGCCAGCCCCCCAGAGGGGGTCGGGAGCCTTAGCGCCCCAGTCAAAGTCAACTTCGTGTACGTAATCAGCCCCTCGGCCCCGCAGCCCCCCGCCTTCGGCAGGCTCCCCAAGGGAGTATTTTTAGCTCTCTCGGCTCTTTTCGCCACCGCTGTTTGGCTGTAAATGACGTGATGCCAACGGCCCCCAGATTTCCCCGAGAGCGTGGGGCGCTGCACTATGTTGGGCTCCGCTGCAGGGGCCCGGCTCCAGGCCCTCGCCCGCTCCCCAACAGCTCTCGAAGATGGGGGGTGTTGTCCAGCAAACTCCAGCGACCACCCGCAGGACCCTCTATTATCCCCGCGGCAAACTGGAGCTGCCCACGGGGGCCACTTGTCCTCCCCATTCTCCCCCCGCCCCCAGGTCTTGGTCTCCCGGTACGGAAAACGGCGGGCCCTACATCTATCTCGTTTTATTGGGGGCGCTTCTTCGCGCTGGCGGCGCTCGCCGTTGTTTTCTGCTGGCTGCACACAATGCCCGCGCGTCACGGCGGTCCGCGTGTGCACAGCAATAACGCGAGTCGGGGGGCGGGTCGTGCGTGCGCCGGGCTCGGGCACTGCGGGTCGCTCCGCGCGCGCGGGGCTTGTTTTGCTCCAGAGCTCTGCTTTCCGAAACGCTTACATCATTCAGTTGTTGGGGGAGGGAGAGGGATCTAGGCGTTCGGATAGGATTCCAGCAATTCCCAGGTCCCTAGTTTTGGGAAGGAAGCAAGGACCCTAGCTCTTTAGTTAGTAAGATGGTGTGGGGGGTGCTCAGGTTTTGTTTGTTGTGCATCTTCTTTATAGGTCACTACTGCAAAGGGCATTGCTGGCCGGCTCAGGTGCACAACCTCTCCGCCTTCATTTCAGCGAGTTCCCCTGTAATCACTTGATCTCAGTTTCTCCGCCTCCTCCTCCTCCCCCTCCCAGCTCGAGACACATGGTTTCCACATGGAGACAAACTTCTTTCCTCCGACTGGACTTGACCTAGCTGCGTCGTCCAGCCAATCCGCAGCCTCACTCTCGTATGACGTCACGCGTTGCTGAGGCCGGAGACTGGGGGGCGGGGCCAGGATGCTGGCCAGGAAATCTCTGGGAGCTGTAGTGCAGCCAGCTGGTCCAGTCGCTTCTTAAAGGGACGCTTTTCTCCCCAGAGACTAATGTTGGCCCTTCCATTTCGGGTTCTATGAGACCTTCTCGAGATGCACCGATAGCCCCCGGTCATGAGTTCACCAAGTTCCGTTTTTACTGTTTGCAAAGTAGTCACTTGGCAGGAACTTGCCTTATTTTCCATTGTAGCCAGAACTGCTTTTCATTGCCTCCTTGAGGTTTCCTTACTAGGAGTGTTCACCAAGCTGTGGCCACAGCGCTGAACTATTTCCAGTAGATAGGGTGAGTTTTCTTGGGAAAGGGGTTCAAATTGAGTTACTCAGTGTTGACCATCCTCGGTGAGCCAGGTAAGGGATTTCCTAGGAAATGCAGGTACATTCTCCTCAAATGCCAAACTGATATGAATACTTAGGAAGCTCCAGTTGAAGGCCTCCAGAAATATTAGTCATGAAGGCTGTGACCCTGTTATCACAAATTCAGAACGTATATGTAAGTAAACATACCTATGGCATCATCACCTATATGCTTGTGGAATCCAGTGGAAGGGAGGCAATTAAGGACTAATAATTAGAAACAAGTTTAGTTCCTGCTTTGGAAAAGGTTAAAACTAAAAGGGAAGAAGAGGTTTACAAAAGGGATGTTACATGCAAAAAAGCTGTTTCATAGCTATGAGAACAGATACAGTCTAGAGAAGAGAAACTAGCTTCCCAGTGTCTGGGGACAGTGGCTTTGGAGGCAACACTTAAGATAGGGAAGGATGATTAGAATGGGAGCAGAAAGCCCAAGGTTGTGTGGCTCTCTGGAGTGGATTACCTGAGTTGGGGGGTGGAGTGTTAGGAAGGGCACAGATAGGCTACACAGCAGCCTCTTCCTCCTAGTGGAGGAAGCTGCTGTTGGGAGTTGCCACTGTGTGGTGTCACTTGGCCCCACCCTGCCTTCCTGACTTAATCTCCTCTGCCCAACCATGAAACCTCTGCTCCTGTCCAGCAGGTCCACCAGCAAGCAGACTTCACAGTCATGTCTCTGTGCTTGACTCAGACTCCTCCTTCTGTTTAGAATACCCTCCTTCTCTCACTCCCCTGGGTTTTCTATCTCATACCCTCCCTTTGAAACTTAGGTCAGTTCCCACCTGCTCCATGAGGCCTCCCTGCTATTTCAGCCCACTTGGCTCTATTTCTTGGATCAGAGAGGTGAGAGAGTGAAAGCTTTGCAGTCATATGGAACAGGAACCTAGATTTCTACTCTGCTATTTACTGGCTGTGTGACCTTGTACACAAGTTACTTAGCCTCTCTGAGGTTCCATTTGTAAAATGGACATAATAATAGCACCTCATCACTGCTAAACAACTAAAGGAAGCACCGTTTTAGACATTTAAAAGAGTACCTGAAATATAATAGGTGCTGAATAAATAGTAACTTCTCTGAGCTTTGGCAGCCATTACCATGTAATTCTCTACTTGCTTCCTGTGCGTTGGCTTTATCCTCACAGGAAGATTATTAGTATCTTAAGGGAAAAGATCAACTACCGTATTTCAGTTTATGTCACCTGTTATATATAATATGACACTGGGCATACAAGTAGACACTTGATATAAATTTCTTGATTGGTTGGATTTGTCCTTTCCTGGCTCTGGCATGGTGATCAGGTTAGAAGGCCAGGGAACATAACAGATTTTCTGAAGACTCGGAGAAGAGTTGGAAATACTGATCTCTGAGTGCCATTGGTTGATAAGACCAGGGCCTGTGAGATGATGGGTCAGACTTAGAGAGCTGAAACTGCATTTTGTCCTTAGCAAAAACCTGAGAAGGAGTAAGTTGACTGGCTTAGAAAGCAGGGCGCTGGTGCGACTTACGCTAACATGGAGGGCTTTGGTGGCAAGTAACACTCAATTGGGTCACACTTCTGCAGGGGGTGCATTTTATGATGAATTAATTCATTCCACAATTATGGATTGAGCATCTACTATGTGTGATTGCTTTTTTCTGCTAACTCTGTGGGTTGATTTATGGTGTGCATGGAGGAACAGGGTATTTGTTCTTAGGAGACTTGTGTGAAGAGCATAGTTAAATCGGTCTCTATTTCCTCTGCCTCTTAAATTGTGATCCCTGTATTCAACTTTCTTTTCCCCCGATTTAAGTATTATCTCTGCCCAGTGGTCAATGCCAAAGGTAGACTTTTGAGCATATCACTGTGACTTTCAGAGTCCCAGAGCTTCCAGGGACTAGGAAGGGGATGTAGGGAGTGGGGACAAGGCCTTTGGAAGTTAGGCAAGCTGAATTGGGTCATTCTTGCTTTGGGGGGAAAAGGAGATTCCCTCAGGTACCAAGGGAAAACAGTAGCTGCTTATGAATCTTCTGTCTCTAACCCACATGCTGTCCCATGGGCACACCCCAGAAGTGGGAATTTTCATTTGGGGGATGTCCTGGCAAAAATCTAGAGGTGAAACTGCAGGAAATGAAGAAGACACCATCATGCAGCAACAGCAGCTACTTGCATTGTATAATATAAGTACTGGCTGCCATTGATTGAGCACGGACTGTATACTCAATATAAAGCTGAACGCGGGCCACCTCCTCCAGTTTTCACAGCAAGCCTATGATGCGTGCAGTTCTATTATCCCCATTTTACAGAGGAGGTAACCAAGGAGGTTGCCAGGGGTGCTGGTAATTTTCCCAAAGGTCACATGGTTAGTAAGTGGCAGAGCTGAACTTGCAACCTAGGCCTCCAATTCCAGAGCCTGCAGTCTTAACTAGACACACGTGTGCTCATTTTACAGCCAAGGAATGAAGTCCAAATGGGTGAAATGACTTGCTCAAGGTCACCCAGCAACGTGAAACAGAGCTGGTATTTGGAACACCCTGTTGATTGTCCAAGGTCTTCCTGCAATACACCTTGCTTAGAAAAGGCTTGGAAGTGAGGTTGGCCACAGAATAGCCAGCCAGAGAGGGTTTTTTTTATTTTTCTGAGTCCGTCAACCCGTCTGGCCGTAACTCAAGTTTAGGGTTCCTAGGAAACAACACCCCCTCCCGCAGCTTTTCCCAAGTCTATCCTCTGGGCATATTAGAGAACTTGGGGCTGTTGCTATGGTACTGGGGCCAACAGCAGGTTCATCAAAAGCCGGGTCTTTTCCCTTAAAAAAAAAAAAAAAAAAAAAGGCAAAAAAACCAGGCCCTGCAGAAATGGAATTGGCCACAAAGATTTGCATCAGTCATTGTGGCTTTTTCTGTTTTAGATCCCCCTGCCTCCCCACCCCACCCCCTCCTCCTTACCACCACTGCTTTCTATAAATACAGTTGGATAAATATTGATTTAAACCGGGTTTCTGGAGGAGAAGCACATGCTTGCCCTGGCTTGGTCTTCACTTAGATACCACCAGTATGTCAGGCCTGACACACCCAACCCCCGACAGCTCTGGCTTCCAAGTGACCAGCTTTGGGGAGGTGAGTTGTGGTTTTGTGGCTTTTGAGGTTAAAAAAAAAGAAAGAAAGAAAGAAAGGAGAAAAAAGTAAAAAAGCAATAACCCAGCAAGAAATTGAAATCTTCTTGCAGAGTGAAGTAAGCAATTCTCAGTAGGCAGGAATGGGGGAGGCTTATGACAGTCTGCCTTCTGTACCATCCTCTCCTTTTCCCATCCTTTCTTCCTTTCCATTTTGGGTTTCCTGTTTAAAGGAGGCAGGTGGTAAAACTGAGCATCAGAACCAGAAGGAGCCCCTGAGGTCACAGAGCTTCTGTCACCCTCTCTAAACAGGCAAGGAGGAGGAGGCCCAGAGAGGGACAGTAGCTCATTCAAGGTAACACAGCAGAGACAGAACCAGGTCCCTCCTGCCTGATATGAGAATGGGTCACAGACAGAGCCCCAAACAGCTTTTGTTTTACAGGTCAGGTGCTCATAAAGTCAGCAATTCTCCAGCCTGGTTTACTGATCCCAGGGTGTGACCGGTTGTTGCTGAGGTCATTGCAACATTCTTAATGGTCTTTCAAAATGAAGCTAATTTGAATTTGCCATACTTAGAAAAATATTTTCTTTTACATATGGGGGATGGGGAGGAGCCAGAAGGTGGTGACAGTAATGACCGCATTACCCCAAATCCTAACTAAGGAGGAGGAATTCAATCTTCCCAAGGAGGCCTCCTTCTGAAGATGGTGGGTGTTCAGAACTCATACTGAGGCAGGGGTAGGGGGTTGGGGTGGGGGAGAACCTGACTTCAGTTCTGCAGGAACAGACACCTGCTATCTGAGTTTTGTGCTAAATTTAAGGAAAGCAATTGTCTGTGATATCATTGTCCCTAGGGGGCCTGGACAGAGGTGTTAAGGCTGTCACCGTCAGACTTGATTTCTCTGGCCAAACTAATGGGCACTTGCCATCATTATTCTGGGCTAAAGGCTCCTCCTTTCTGACATCTTGGCAGAATGCTGTACGTATGAACTCCTTATGAAGCATTTTGAAAGTTCAGGTGGCCCTTGCTTTGAGCAATAAATTTCCTGGAAATATATGCAAACAGAATCCCTTTTTTATAAAATTTAGATTAGAAATATTGTCTTGAAAAGGTTATTGCAACAACTTCTTTGATAAGTTGTAGAATTAGGCTGCATGCCAGTATCTCTCTCTAAATTTGTTCTGTGCATTTTTTTTTTTTTGTTTTTGTTTCTCATTTGGTGATTAAATGGGTATTTAAGAAGCACATACTTGCTGGTCCTGGCAGTATTGTCCTGCCCTCATGGAGTGCGGACTCCATCCCAGTGCCGGGTTTTGGAAATTCCGTTTTCTTACCTAGAGCCCCCATAGTATGAAATGGCGGTTGACTTAGGCTTTGTGTGTTTGGTTCTAACCATTAGCACAGATAGGATGTAAACTTATCCTGGATTTCTAAAAGGAGTAATCCTTTTCCTTGCTGCCCCCCCTCCCTAGTCCAGTGTTTAAAATGTTTTACATTTTTGGGTTTGTCCTTGTAATTTCTACAGACCTGACTTAAAAACTGCCCGAGCTTAGGAATCCAAGTACCATGTAAGCAGCCTTGTAAATAAACACATTCTGCTCTCAGTTCTTTACAAATGGGGCCTCCTGCCCTTGGAGGAGTGTCCATTCCACTTACTGTGGAGCCCACTCTCCCATACAAGATGCCCTTAGTCACATACCTCTAATATCCAGCTCCAGTGTCTGCTAAGGAGATTTAAACACAGCCAAATTAGAAAGATCAACACTGTCCTGAAGGAGAAGGAGATTGGGAAGTTCAAACTGAAGCCCAAAAGGGGGATCTGGATTGCCCACTATCTGAAATATTTCACTCTGTATCTTTACTGCCATTATCAAGGACACCGAGTGAAGATGGTTTGGACGAGGTAGGCTGTTGTACTGAAGTGGAGGGCAGACCTGTTTCTGGCCATGGATGGCAAGTGGGAGCTGGTATGACCTTTGATTTTTTTTTCTTCAGGGTCCAGAGCTACCTTCTTGGGTCTCTGTGCCATCTCCCTCTTATTTCCATTCATAGCCCGACCATCCCTGTCCTGTTTCTCAGCTCCAAACTTCTAAGTGCCTTGCATATAACCCTCATTCTTTGTACCAGCTGTAAAGTTTAGTTCAATGCAACAGATAATTTTAGAAGAACCAAAAGTGATTCTAAAAAATGAAGCATGTATGGCTTCCAGTTCAAGTTGTGTATTCCAGCTCAAATATTAGCCAAATAGAAACCAATAAACAATTCTAGTCTGTCTCCTGGGAGTCTGATAACCTGTCCCCAAGAGGGCTGCTGATAAGTGCATTCTCTTCTCTGTTTTCCAAAGGAATAGTGACAATGGTCCCCTTTTACTGGGCATTTACTATATGCCAGCACAATGCGAAGTGCTTTAAATGGAATCCTCATGCACATCCAAGAGGCAGGTGCCATAATCATCCTCATTTTCTAGAGGAGGAGAGCCCCAGCTTTCCCAAGGCCACCTGCTGACCACAGTGGAGCTGACACTCTTTCTTCGTTAGGGAGTAAGCCTCAGGGAGCATGAAGCTCGTAAGAGGCAAGAAATAGAATCTAGAATGTTGGAAGTCCAGGCTGAGGGTCCCTTGGGGATGCTTCCCTGGAGTGACTTCCTTTTCTCCCTGCTTGTCCTAGACAGAGAAAAGGCAGCCAAAACCTTAGTGGTGTTTTGGGGACTGACACTGAAGCCCTTTCCCTGGAGGATGATGGTCTAGGGTGTTGCTGCTGACGTGTACAGTGCCACCTTGCCCAGCAACCCCTGGGGAACTCACCCGACCAGTAGGGCTCCTGTGGCTTTGCACGTTGGGTTCTCAGGGCTGTGACTCCACACCCTGTCAGGCCACACTAGGCTCCTGGAGGGCGCCCCAGCTTGTAGGGCAACTGGGCTGGCCTGTGGTTGGAGCCAAGGGCTTTTGAGAGAAGCCAGAGGAGAGAGGCGGGTGTGCGCTGCAGAGATGAGCTGGAGGCCTCCGGCTGCAAAACTGTGACACTGGGGCCAGCTGGTTCCTGTCAAGCGACGTAGGTCCAGCCAGCCTCTTCCTCTCCCGGAATGAGATCAAGGAAGCAAGAGTGATCTTAAGTATTGCCAGGTCCACATTACTCCCTTGTTTAAAGCACTTCAGAAGTTTCTTTTTTGGGCTGGGGCTGTGGCTCAGAGGTAGAGTGCTTGCCTACCATGTGTGAGGCACTGGGTTCGATCCCCAGCACCACATACACATAAAAATCAAGATATTGTGTCCACCTATAACTAAAAAATAAATATATATTTTTAAAAAGTTTCTTTTTTGGTGTCATTGCCTGCCATGGCTTCACCTGTGCTTTTTAGAGAGAGTGTGATTCGGGGGTCGGCAGGGTTGGCATCCCCCAGAACCTTGCCAGACACGGGGCTCCCAGGCCCCAGCCCAGACCTACTGAATCAGAATCTGCATTTACCATCATTCTCAGACATTTGTGTGCTCCTTAAAGTCTGAGAAGATGTCCTAGATAATCTTTGTAACTCTCCAGACCCCCTCTCACTAAAGCTACCTCCCTCTTTATCACTGAATCCTTAGCCAGGCTACTTATTGCAATTTACAGTTGTTTTACTTATCATGTGTCTGTCAGGCTAAAATATAAGCACCTTGAGGACAGGGACCAGAAGTAGTTTAGTTCATTATTCTATCTTCAGCATAGTGTCCAGCATATGATAGATACTTAAGAAATATATGTTGAATTAATAATGAGTTTTCTGCCTTTAACTTTCTGACCTAGTGTTTCTTAGCAGGAGCGCTATTGGGGGCACAGATCTTTGCAGATGAGTGTGGAATATTGCAAAACTTAACATCCTTGGTTCCCATGCACCGAATTCCACTGGAATCCCCTAATCATTGCAATACTAAGACATTTCTAAAGCCCCCTGGAGAAATAGGATTGCCCTTTATCGAGACCATTGGCCTAGCCAATTTTGTCTTACCAGAACCATGCACACAGTTGGTTCTGTTTATCCCAACAGCTGGAAGGCTGACATTTTGTCCTGAACTTTCTGGAGAATCCCAGTGTCCTAGAATCAGAATGCTAGAGCTGGAAGAGAGGGTGAGATCACCCACGTCTTTGGACAGACAAGAGCCTGGTCTTTTTACTATAAACGCTGCACCCGAGGCTGCGCCCTGGCAAGAGCCAGCAGGGGCTGAATGTGTGATTTAGTGCCCAAGACCTTCCGGGGCCGAAGAGTAACCTCTACAAGTTTGTGCTACCTGAAGGCAAGTGGTGATGCCAAGGGGTGGGGTCAGGGCCACTTTAAGCCAGCTCCTGGCAGGGAGTTAGGGTGACCCAGGTTGGGGGCAAGAATGTGGGGCATCCTCTTAGAAGCCGCAAAAAGTCTCTGACAGTCTTTTTGTTTTTTAAGGCTTTAAACTCAAGTTGCATCTAACTTGAAAGACTAGATCCTTGCCATACTGAAACCTGACAAATGCAACACAAAGGAAAACTAGTTTATTCTTGCTTCTGAATATAGCTGCAAAAATTCTAAACAAAATAGTCACTTGTGGAATTGAGCAGTGCTTCAGAAGAATAACATACCATGGCTGACCAGGTCATTGCCAGCTATGGCTGAAAGTCCTGAAATCTACCAGTGTAAACAATTACAGGCACAGATGACAGCGGCAAATGATGAAAAATAATTCGACAAAAGTATTTGGGAGGCATTCCTAATGGAGGCAAATACTTAATACAACAAAAGCTAGTTTGTCTGTGGTGGGTGGTCTTTTAATTAAAGTGCCATAGTGGCCCCAGAGCTTGTGTTCATCACCAGTAGAGAAGGAGTTATTCTGGGAGTAGCTTTTTCTTAGGGAAGAATGAAACCTGAACAGAAAACCAAAGCAGCTTTCAGATTGTTTTGGAATGTTACTTGATCTTGATATTTAAAGGATTGGGGCTTCACAGGTTTAAAAGACGACTTGCTCCATTTTGGTTTTATTCCCCCTTTAAACATGAATCAACCAGAAAAAGAATTATGGAGATGAGAAGAGAGCATAGGGTTTAAGCCTGGGTTCTAATCCTTCTCCATCAATTTGATAGTTAAGCTGTGTGGCCTTGGGCAAGTTACCATGCCTCTCTGAGCTTCAGTGCCCTCAACTGAAAAATAGAGACTGGATTGAGAAATGAGTTCAGTAATATACACTTCTATGGCATAAACCATGAAACCATTTGGGTGAATATTCACTTGGCACAACCCTAGCAAACCCTTCAGAATACCTTCTCAGTTGCACCCTAGTATGCCCCCCAAGTGGGGTGCTCTGGAGCCAGTTACATGTACATATTAACTGAGTCCTGCAATGCAGATTTCTTCTTGGGTCCAAGTTCATGCAAGAAAGAAGGAAAAGGACATTCAAGAGATTAATGCATCCATTATAATCACTGAAATAGGCTGCTGAAATAAGGGGCTTTTAATAAAATGGAAGAAGCCCTTTCCTATGAGAAGAGCTGGGTCAGGATGGAAGTCAAGTGCAGCTGTTTGAGCGTTTGCCAGTGGTCTGATCTCACCAGAAAAACTGGAGTTAAAAAACAACAAACTTCCAGATTCTGCCATCTCGGATTAACACTGCCCCCCTGCCGCTGTCCCCTCCCCATGTCCTTTCCCTTTCTTCCCATCTGGGGCACCTGGGTAGCTTGGTGCTTTTCCGTGAGGTTGGGATGGCAGTCGGCAGCCCTGGAGACCAGAGCCCTGGGAGGAGGCAGCCACCTCTCGGGTTTAGCATTACGTCATCCCTTCTAGACCCAAATTTATCTCGGCTGCACACAGACCCGCAGCTCTGAGCTGCCGCTGACTCGAGGAGAGCTTACGCATGAAGTTAGGCAGGGCTGACTCACTGGGCAGAGGAAGGTTTTCTGCAGTTCTTCACGTTTCTGGGCCCTGGGGGAAGAGGAGGGGAGGAGGCTGTGGTCCTTGTTTTGGGGTGGGGGATGGAAAGATATCTAACTGTTACTGTTCTCATTTAGGACTTAAGAGCTTACCCTCCCCTGTGGGCAACCTTGATCATTTGAAAACCTCCACCCTTCAAGATAATTGCAGAAAACAGTGCTTACATGGCTAAAGCGCTTTGCAGATCCGGGGAAACTGTCTGAAGCACCAAGTGTCAACCAGGTGACTTTGGACTTGTAATGTAACCTCAGGCCCCCCTCCCTCTCCTTCTCTCCTCTCTGCAGAAGAGATATAACACATCAGTCTTCAGTGTTATGAATTTGCAATAATCACTTAGAAATTCGCATTTAGTATACTGTGTAGGGATTGGGGGAGGAGAAGAGAGGGCACCCAAACAATCGAGAGCTTCACCAACTTTCTTCAGAAGGTAGGTTGTCCCCGTCCAGGTTGTGATTATTAAAGGGCCTGGAGACTCTGGGAGACTTTTTCCATTTTCAAAGGAGATTTCCCCAGCGAGAAATACTGGAAGGAGAAGACAGAATCAGAGACTACCGGTAAGATTCCAGATTCTTTATGCCAGTAGATTTCGGCAGCCTTACCTTTCCCATTTGCCCATCTACATTTGTAGTGCAGGCTGGGTTCTTCTGAGCAAAAGAAAAGCCATGGCTGTCTCTGAGTTGCCCCAGGTTGAGGCTTGTGCTCAGGATGGTTTGGGGTAGCATCACTCTCCTGATGGTAATACCCAGCGCTTTTTGCTGTGGGAGGCCCTGGTAGCCAAGCAAGGCCTTCAGGAGGCATCTGGAACAGGGAGAAGGAGCGGCTCCTCATTCCTCAGTTATTGCTAGAAAATGCTGGAGATGTCTGTGCATAAACCAGCCCTTCACATTGCCCACTGCCCACCATCACCACTACCTCTTCTCCTCTTCACCATGGGCTGGTGACCTTTACGTGACTCTCATGCTGTATCCATCTCCTCATCTGCCTCTTGGCTATGGCTTTTGAGAAAAGGCTGTCAAATTCACCCTAAGGTCAACTGTGAAGGGCCACCCACAGGCCCCACACATCTATTTAATTTTCTGTTACTAATGTGCTCTGGCTCTGTGATCTATGGAATTCAACCCGTCTTGAATTCATGTATATTTTCAGGTTGTGTTACTTTTCTTGGTTGCATATCACGCAGGTTTACCTGCCATTGGGTAAAGTAAACTTTTATTTGTCATAAACTGCCTCCTTCAAGTTCTTGGGGTAGCCTTTTTCAATTGAGACTCTAAAGCTTTGGAGAGGTTCTGGAAATGGCAGAAACTAACTTTCAACCAAATAATTTCTTCCTTCAACAGATATTCTGTGTGGCATTTTAAGCCATTTCTTGCCACCTCTACCTGACACATCCCTTGTTGAGGATGTAGGGTGGTCTTTACGAACACCCAGTGGGAAAGCAGAGATCTGAAGTGACCTAGCCAACAGCTGAAAAAGCACAATCCCTTTTTCAAAGCCCTAAAAAAAAATTCTCCTGTGGCTTATGAACACCTCTCATTTTGGGTCTCCCTGAATTTGATGGAACATCTGCTTCTTAAATGTTGTGCCAAGTATAACATTTAAATGGGCTAGCAGAACTTTGCAGTTTGTGACCTCATTGGAGCTCCTGTTCACTTGGGGGTGTGGAGAAGAGGGAGAGGGTGTTAAAATGCAGCATGAAAGCACGAAACCCATAACATTTTTGAGAGGATAAGATATTCATCCCAAGATGATATTTTCTGCTGTAGCTAGTGGAATGACCACAAGGAAAGGGGAATTCTCCTCTAAGAGCTTCCTATTACTTTGTATGTCCACCAGCAGTTTTAAATAATCAGAGTGGGAAGAAGTTATAGAAATACTCCTTATACTCCCCGCGGGTAGTTGCTGATATGTTGACACAGTTCCTAGCATGTTCCTAGATCATTTGCAGTTCTAATCCTCTTGTCTTCCTCTCCCTAGATAGTTGTTCTGAATTGGGGGTAATTTTGTGTCTCAGGAGATATGTGGCAATGTCTGGAGGCATTTTGGGGTGTCATGCCTGAGGGGTGGTGGTGTGCTACTGGCATCTAGTGGGTAGAAGCCAGGGATGTGGCTAAACATCCTACAATGCACAGAACAGAACTCCTTGCTCCTCCAAGAAAGAATTATCTGACAAATAATGGCAATAATGCCAAGATTGAGAAACTGTGGTGTGGACTTGGAGGATTTGTTAGATGAAGAAATTGGAGAGAGTGGTCTCCTTTCTTTAGCCACTGCTTTCAGTTACTTTTCAACCTTTTCCTTCCTTCAGCTTGGGAGGAAACAGTCATCATCATAGCTTCCATTTGAGTGCCCAGTATGAGCTGAGTATTGAAATTATCTCACTTAATCTTCACCACAAGCTTGCTAAAAAGCTGCTGAAAGCAGCGTCCATGTCTGTTTCTGTGACTACAATACACATTGTCCGGTTCAGTGCCAGGCATATAGCAGGACCTCAACATAATGAACAAGTGGAGGAATTATATCTTTTATACATTAAAAAAAAAAAAAAAAAAAAAAAAAAAGCGGGGGCTAGGTTTGTAGCTCAGTGGTAGAGCGCTTGCCTAGCGTGTGTGAGGCACTGGGTTCCATTCTCAGCACTGCATATAAATAAGTAAAATAAAGGTCCATTGACAACTAAAAAATTATTGGGGGGAAAAAAGAGAAGAAAGTGAGGCGTGCAGAATTCATACAGCTAGCTTAAGTAACAGAATCCAGATCCAACTGAACTTGGTGTAACTCCAGCACCAAATCACGTATCCACTGAATTATATCCTTCTCTTGCGGCACCAGAATGATTTTACTGGTGTTTTAAAAAGCACTAGTGAAGGACTGAGGAAAAGATAATGTTAAAAAATTCTCTCTCCGGTTCTGATGAAATGATCCCTTATTTTTGAACAGCGATCATGACTTCCCAAGTGTTTCTGTGTGTGCTATTCTTGCAACGTATTACTTTGCTCATTTTGTAGATAAAGAAACCGAGGCACAGAAGTTACAGGAGAAAGTAGTAGTAGAGGACTGGAATGCTGCAGTTTTGGATAAGAAATACTCCTTATACTCCCCGCGGGTAGTTGCTGAGAAACGAGCCGCCTTGGGAGTAGATAGCACGCTCAAATCCTTCCCGCTCAGAAGTAAAGCCCTGGTAACTTCTTAGTCTTTCCACCCTCGAGGGAGAAAAGGAAACACAGGACACTACATCTCCCAGCGGCCATCGCGGAATTCCGCAGGGCGCAGGCGCTATGAGGCGGCATGCGAACTACGACTCCCAGTGTGCAGTGGGCGGGGAGGGACTACATTTCCCGGGGGGCAGAGGAAGGGGCGGGAGGAGGCGGGCCAGAGCGCTGCTCCCGCCCCTCCCCTGTGCTCGCGCGGAGAGGTAAACAAACCGCGCGCGGGCTGCAGGCTGCGCGGCGGGCGCGGCGGGCTCGGCGGAGGCGGCGGGGGCGGCGGAGAGCGCGCCGAGCCGCGGCCGGGCTGGCCCGCCCGCCCGCCGCACATGTCCCGGGACGGCGCGGGGCTGTAGCCGCCTGCGGCGCCTCCTGTCGGCCAGGGACAGGAGCGCGGAGTAGCCGGGTCGCCACCCGCGGTGCCCATGGAGCGGGTGCGGATGATCAACGTGCAGCGCCTGCTGGAGGCCGCCGAGTTTTTGGAGCGCCGGGAGCGAGGTAACGGCTGGGCACCGCTGTCTGAGCCCGCGCGCTTCTGCTCCGCGTGGAATGTGCGGTGCCGCTGGTGAGGGAGGTGCGCGCGTGTGTGTGTGTGAGGAGCGGCGCGCGCGTGAGGCAAGGTGCGCGCGTCTCTTAGGGGGCGCGCGTGAGTGGCGGTGCGCGCGCCTGCGAGGGGAGATTTATGTGCCTGGAGGTGCGGGCGAGTTATGTGAAAGGACGCGCACGTGGGAGGGCAGACAGCTGTGCGAGAGGGGTGGCGCGCGTGGGCGTGCATTTGTGCTCGGAGGGTGGGGCGTGCGGGACCCCCTGCGCGCGCGGGCAGAATTCCGGTGGCCAGCGATCTGGCAAGGCGACCGAAGCGAGCGTGACCGCCTTGGGGCGGGTCGGGGGTTCGGGGGCTCGGCGACCGCACTGGGAAAGGGGACGTGGGCGTCGCGCGTCGAGACTGGGCGGTGCGGGGTGGGAGGCGACGCCGAAACCCGGAGCGGGAAGCTTGGCGTCGGGAGGGAGGAGGCCCCAGGGACTCGGTCGTTGAGGTATGTGGAGGACGTCCTGGGGCATGAAGAGAGTTAATGGGGAATTCTGAGGGGACGTCGTGTGGTGGCTGGTAACGGGTCTGGGATATGCGGGTGTTTAGTCAGGGGGCTCTCTCGGAGAGGAGGTGGGAGGAGGCGGGACTGGGTTGGAGGGCCGTCGGGCACCTTGGAGGGGCTCGAGTCAGCCGCGGGAACCACCGTGTCCTGGCCAGCGCGGTTGTCTTCTGAACAGAGAAGGGAACCCTTTGCCTCTTGCCGCTCTCCAAAGCCTGTGGCTGCAGGGACCCTGGATGTGTTCATCTAGGGATGTCTATTTTGAAGTCTCTTTTTCTTGCTCTCTTTAGAGTGTGAACATGGCTACGCCTCATCATTCCCCTCCATGCCGAACCCCCGGCTACAGCATTCAAAGCCCCCACGGAGGTTGAGCCGGGCACAGAAACACAGCAGCGGGAGCAGCACCACCAGCACTGCCAACAGGTAGCAGTCTAGGAGGGAGAGAACACAAATCCAGAGTCCCTGTCCTACTGACCTGTGTATTTCCTCTAATGCCACTTCCGGAGCAATACAAAATGGGTTTCCTTAGCACTACCCTGGGGATTTGGCACTTTTAAAATAATAAGGTCTAGGAATCATAGCCTGGCTTTCTGTTGAAGAGAAGGAATAGAATATAGAAAGACAAAAAGTTCTTGCTGGGACTGTTCAGATGAGAGGTCTCTTGACTGTGCTGACAGCAAGTCCACAGACTTGGCAGCATGTGTCCATGCCTGTAGCCACATGCCAAATGTAATCTTGGTCCAGCTTTCATTTTTCTTTCTAAGTTTAAGATGATCCAAGAAGAGTTTTTTAAAAATCAGAAACATCTCTCGCAAGAAATAAAGCAGAATCAAGAGCATTGTTAAAGGAATAAAAATATTTAGTTAGAATAGGAAGTTAGTGGGCATGGTCTGTTTGTTGTTCAAGGCAGAGGGGAAAGACATGCTGTGGAAGTTTTACATTATTAGAAGATTGGATTGGTATTGGAGCTCTACTACAAAGAGATAAAAGATGGTTACTCTTAAAGTAGGTAGATTTTTCAGGATATGCTTGTCTTAGAGGTACTCAGACTTAGTTGACTTCAGTTTCTGAAAATTTTTGGTACTGTCTGACTGTCTCTTTATATTTTTTCTGGGAAGCCAGTGACTCCCAAATCTCCTTAATCTCCTGGAAGTTTTCAATAGTCCTTTATTTATTTATTTTTTTGGTACTGGGGGATTGAACCCAGGGGCACTTCACAACTGAGCCCTTTTTTTTTTTTTTATTTTGAGACATGGTCTCCCTAAGTTGGGTCTGCAACTTAGGGGCTTCTTATACTTCTTTATATACTCCTGCCTCAGCCTCCTCAGTTGCTGGGATTACAGGTGTGTACCACTGTGCTCGGTTTCAAAAGTCATTTCTTAAAACATTTGCCACCTTTTCCATCCATAAAAGGAAGTTAAATGAGACCTCTATTTCTGGTCTCCTAAACACAGAGAACATAGAGAATGATTCATTTTTGGGGATGGAGCAGAGTGAATTGTGAGTAATGGAGCTTCCTTGAGGCTTTGGGAAACTCCATCCAGGTGATTGGGTAGTTATTTGGGGAGGGAGGTTAAAGAGGGAGCGGTAGGAGATCTTGATGCGGAAAAACCTGAGGATCCTAGATAACAGAACATGAGGTTAGATCTTCTCACACTACTTTTCAGATATCACTGAGGCAAAACTAGGATTTGTTCTCCCTTTGACTAGCCTTTAGAATTGCATATTTCCTTTTTGACTTCTTAAGACTATTCTGCATTTTTTAAACTTAGTTTTTTAATTAAAAAATAGCCCTTAGTTTAATATTTTAATTTGTGAGTCTAGAGAATTTGGTGTCATATAGTGTGTATGAAGTGAAACTACGTAGTATGGTATATAGCACTTAAAAATATAAATTTGTTTGCCCTTAAACTATCAGGAATTAAACCCTATTCAGGATTTAGAACAAAAAAAGTTTTTAAATTTGAAAATTTAGGAAAAGTACCATATGGGAAACCAGACCTGAGTTCTCTCATGCTGTATGTATTAAGTTTTATTTGGAAATCATGTATATATGATCTCATTACATTTCTCCTCTGTCCCTTACTGTTTTCATCTGTAAAATGAGAGTGTTAGATACTCACCAAGGTCCTCTTTTCCCCTGAAGTTCTGTGACTGATTTATTGATAGTTTAGAGATTAGTTAGTTTATTAGTATATATTCAGTATGTCTTCCTGTCAGTGCAGATATGTCTTTTTTATTATCAATTCAAGGATTTCAGAAGCATAAATAAGACATTTCTGGATTTTACTAATTATATTATAGGTCACTAATAGGAAAGTGTAATTAAGTTTTCTTGTATGTGCTCAGTTTAGAATTTTGACTAAGGGGTGTTTTTCTTTCATGCTAGTATTCCTGTTCAGTACTACAGTATTAATTACTGTCTTTTAGCACGGCATGTTAGAAAGTTTGTAAAATTACAAGCATGCTATATTAGTGGGGTAGTATCCAAGGGAGAATACATATGCATTGGACCACTGAGGATTGGGACTAAAGGCGGGTAATTTTTTATGGGAATTTCAAGTAGCAAGAAAAAGAAAGATTTTAAAATGTATTTTCTTAAGGTAGGTCCATCATGTGTGTGGTTTATGATGGGGCATATGAAAGAGAACTAGTATGTTAAAGTGAAACACTAGACATTGTTTTCCTAAGATATTTATTTCAAATGTCTTGTCCATGGAAGTAGGGAAACTAACTACAAAATTCCAGTACTGGGGTATGTAGGAAATAGTCCTTTTGTAAAGGGGCACTGTAGGCTTCCTATTAAAACTAAGTTTATTATTGGATTTAATAGAAAATTTTTTTATACTGGTTACATAAAACAGATGACTCGTAGAAATGTGTTTATTATCTGAAACAAAGAAAGGAATGACAAGTGTATGTATTAAATATTTTTTTTCCAGATTAAAAAGCTACTTGTGTAGAAGTGGCTACTCTTACTATACATCTTAAACATAGATAACTTATGTCATAAAACAATATTTGTGCCAGGCATGATGATTCATACCTGTAACCCAGTGACTGTGGAGGCTGAGGCAGGAGGATCACAAGTTCTAGACCAGCCTCGGCAATTTAGCGAGGCCCTAAGCAACTTAGCAAGAGAGATCCTGTCTCAAAATTGAAAAAAAAAAAAAAAAGGTACCAGGATGTAGCTCAGTGATAAAGAACTCATGGGTTCAATCCCCAGAGCTCAAAACAAATAAAAAACCCCAACATTTGTTTCTTTGACAGTATAGTATCTTTTAAGATATAATAAGTGGTGGCTGACTTCTTTTGCCTAATGTTCTCAAGTATACTATGATATTCCTAAGACAAAATGTTATTTTATAGATTTATGCTGAGAATTAGTTGACTCATCATATAAATTTTTAAGCCTCCTTCCCCCTAAATCTTGAAATCTTCTTTTCATGAAGCACAAAGGAGAGAAAATAAATGACATATTGTGATGTTACCAATGTGAACCTTGCATATCCTAGTAATCTTTATCTAACTGACAATTGGGAGGTGAGACCTATAATATATAATTATTTTTAAATACATGCTTGATTTCACTGTAATCCTGGTCATAGCTTTCTGGTACTCTTCCTATAATCAACCTTGTAAGATGTGACTGCGTCTAGAGAATCTCTCTGCAATAACTACCTGGCTCGTTGGGGAACATCAAAACTTAGATTTTGTCTCACAGCTGAAATTGAGTTCTATCATCTTTAAAACACTAGCCCTGATATATCTAAATATCTCTTGAATCTGGCTTCTGTTCTCTTAACTTCATTGCTATCCTAATTTCAGCTTTTATCTCTCACAACTGCAGTAACCTCCTCCTTGGTATCCTTGTAACCACATTCTCATGAATTCTATCAGTTGGCTTTCTTTCAGTGCCTTTTACATCACGTTTCCTTTTACCTCAAGGTCTTTGCATGTACTCTTGTTCCCTGCTGACAATAATTTTTTCTTGCTCTTTGCCAAGTTATCTCTATCTAATAATACTCTTCCTTCAATGCAAGCATGACTTCCTCAGGAAAGTCATTCCTCGCTTCATAAGGTAGATTGAGTCTTTACATACTTCATGGCACTCCTACTTTTTCTTCATAGTGTTCATCACATTTGTAGAAGTATAGTTATCTGAATATTTTGTAAATTTGTGGTCCATTTGTTGGACTAAAAACTCCAAGAGGACAGGGTTTGAGTCTCTTCTGTTTAAACATTTATCTTTACTACCTGTCATATAGTGTTTTGTACACAGTAGGTGTTTTCCGAAGAATGAAAATTTTTCAACCCCAGTTAGGCTGTCTCAAATGAAAACTGAGTTTTTGTTTCTTGCTGAGTACCAAACTGATGGAAGAAAATGAAACCCCTGCTTTGGCAGGCTTTTTGATTTCATTTTGTGTTCTAAGAGATGTTAATACACTTGGAAATAAAAAGAATCTACAGTAATTGAAGAATAAAAATCTCCAAATTGCCAGTTCTTTTAACTGTGTATTTTAAAAACTATAGACTACAGAAAGCTACACTTCCTTTAAAGAACATTAACTGCCATACTATGTTATCAGAATAAAGTGATATCAAAAGAACCAGAAGTCTGTCAGTATCGGCATGGGGCCTATGAAAGAGAGCTAATATATTAAAATGAAACACTCAAGAGTTATTTCTCCTTAGCCTAAATGGAAATTTCTTTAAAATTTCTGTTTCATGGAAGTAGAAAAACTGATTGTAAAATTGCAATACCTGGGACATTTGGAAAATAGTGCATTTGTAAGGGGATACTTGGAATAAATATTGTTATGACCCTGTGACACATCCATAATAATTGCATTGTTTTGAGGAGACCTAGAAAGTTGTAACCAGTTTATGTTTGGATTTCAGTTGGGTAATTTTTTTCTCTTTAGAGTCCTGTGGATACTAAAGAATCTCACAATGTCAGCAGTTCTACCTACTAAGACCAAGGTCATTAAACAAACACACACTTTTCCTGTTGCTTATAATGCTTTGGTTTAACTTTTCTTAAACTAAAGAATAAAGAAATCTTTTTGTCTTATTTAAAAGGATTATATTGTTATAGTTTTAGCATTACATTCTCTTTGGCTATCTTCATGGATTTGTATTTTATTTTAATTTTGGCAAGGAGAGGTGGTGAATTCTTTTTCTAGAATAGTTATGGAGGATTTTTTCCAGTAGAAGTAATTCATGATCTTTTATCTTCTGTTTTAATCCTTAAATATGTACCTATTTTTTTCATAGAAGAATTGAATAAGGACTAATTTATGTGAAACTTCTATTCTGGTTTTCAAGTTTTCTATATTAAAAGCATATTTTCTGGGCTGGGGCTGTAGCTCAGTGGTAGAGCACTCATCTAGCATGTGTGAGATACAGGGTTCCATCCTCAACACCATAAAAATAAACAAATAAAATAAAGATATTAAAAACAAAACAAAACATAGTTTCTGCGTTCTTGTCCAATAGGGAACTCATAAAATTTTAGGGCAAAAATGGAGAGCAGTAGTAGAAATCAAATTCTTAGTAATGTTAGTATTTTTCACTATTTTCTATGTGATGAGTGATGAACACACCTTTTGAGATGTGTTTTATGTCTTTCTCAAAACTGGGTTCAGTGAAAAATTCTCAATTATTTATATGTCTCACACTAAGCTAACTGAGGCTTTCCATTAAATGCTTCATTGAAGCATAAGTTGGCTGTTGTTGGGTTTCTTATGGATGTATCCTTCTATAGGGTATTGTTTGAAGGAGACTTCATGATCATGCCCTGTAAATCAATAGGATAGCTGCTTTTCTTCCTATTTGATTGAGAGGGCTTTTTGTCAAGATACAGAATATATGACATAGAAAATTACAAATCATGGGGAATTCAGGATTTCATCTGGTATAGTTCCCTGCTTTATGAAGGTAAGATATTATTGCTCATTTTATGATTAAGGTACATGTAGCCAAGGAATGGTTTAAGCGATTTGCTTAAGCACGGGTGGTAGTTGATTTTTAGTAGCAAGCTAGATTTTAAATAATATATACATCATTCTAACCAGGCAAGGCTGTTGACTTGAAAGAAGTCTTTTTTTTTTTTTTTTTTTTAGTTTAGATGGACACAATAACTTTATTTTATTTATTTAATTTGTTTACGTGGTGCTGAGAATCGAACCCAGTGCCTCACACATGCTAGTCAAGTGCTCTACCACTGAGCCATAACCCCAGCCCAGACTTGAAGGAAGTTTTCTCTTCTGCGTTTCTTAGAAATGAAACAGCATTGCCTCCTTTTAGAAATAGCATGATTCTTCGTAATTTTTTTCAGTGAGAGCAATTTTCTAGGTATTAAATCAAAGAGGTTGGTCCTAAGATTTGACAAAATATATTTTCATATCCTATTTTTAGTCTGATATAGTACTGATTTAAGCAAATTTTTAAAAATTTGTTCCCCCCCTTAGATTTTTTTTTTTTAATTTTGGTTTCCTACTTTAAAAATACTGACACTTTTTTTTCCCTCTGTGTATGTGTCCAAATTTATCTGTTTAAATAGATATATTGTATTTCTCATTTTTTTAATATTTATTTTTTAGGTGTAGATGGACACAACACAATACGTTTATTTTTATGTCGTGCTAAGGATCGAACCTGGGCCCCGCCCGTGCTAGGCGAGCGGTTACCACTGAGCCACAATCCCAGCCCCCGTATTTCTCATTTTTGTGAAACATATACCATTTAATGAAGAAAACATGCTATCAAATAAACATGAGAATGTAGTATTTCAAAATTTGATGAGCTTTACATAGGAAAAGTAGAAGATACTATGAGGTAGATAGCAGAGGACTTGATCAAATTTGATGGATAAGGGAAGAAGCCTTCTTGGGATTAAACATTTTGTAATCTTGCTTTTACTGTCCTGAGCATTTTTTTCTGTTCATATTTACATATTTTTGACGTCATCTTAAATTACTGTATGATACTTTATTTCATGTATTATAATTTATTAAGCTAGTGATCCATTGATGATATTTAAGTTATTTTCAGATTTTTTCCTGCAATTTCCAAATAGGTAATGACATTGATGTTATTTTCAGATGTTCCTTTTTTTTTGTCACTCCAAACAAGGCTTCTCTGAACACTGTTGTACATATACATTGGCTTTTGTTCATGTGTATCTGTTGCATAAATATGATTTAGAATTGTTGGGTCAAAGGTAGGTTCCATGTGCAATAATAATAATAATATCTTATATTTATTATATCACTAATATTTAAAGACCTTTAATATAATCATTTGGAAATCTGAAATTCTGAGGTGTAAAAGTACAATTATTTTCCCTCCACTGAGGAAACTGGGCTTTTGTCTAGTTACTTCCACAGGTAGAACTAGAAGATGAGATAAAGCCCTGGGACTTCTCTGAAAACATTTTTTGGTAATAATTTACTTAAAAGTTAAGACTCTGACTGTAACCTGAGATTTTATGTGTTTGTGCTCTGCCAAATTTTTTAAATGTGTGGTCTGTGCTTGGTTGTTTTTAATGCCTTCCTACCAGTGTTCAGTCTTTTTTTTAACTCTTTACAGTTCGCTAGCTATTGAAACTGCTCTCATGAAGGTAATTAGCAGCCAAATTCATTGAACTTTTGTAAAACTGTTGCCTTATATGCTTTCCTGCCATAGAGGAACTATTGTATGTTAAGAAAGATACCATATACATATATAAGACGGTAAATATACAAGGCAGTAAGATGTTGTAAACAGCCATTTTTATTTGTGTCAGATGCAAAGTACAGAGTGTAAGTTGTTTAAATTTATATAAAAAAGATTCTAATATGTTACAGGAATGCTATAGATTTGTAATCTGTACTTGTCCATTGATTAACTTCAAAACATATTTAGGGAAATGTAGAGTTATGATACTTGTTCAAAGTTCCTCCTGTTTTAGGTAAGGAAAACTAATTTCTCATAAGAAATATTTGTATTAGTACATGATTTTGTTAATGTTACTGCATACATTTCATGGGAGTTCTTTTTATTTAGTTTTATGACATTGGATAAAAGGATTTCTATGTGGTGCTTATTTCCTTGCCTTTGTTTATTATTGGAAGTAATTTTGATTATTTTTTCTTTGTAATGTTGAGGATCGAACCCAGGGCCTCACACATGTTTGACAAATGCTCTGCCTTTGAACTTAACCCCCAGCCCTGGAGGACACTATTTTGGGAGGCTAAGTGACCAGAACTTTGAAATGGGCATTTCTAAAGAACACAATTTTATATAGAAAAACACAATTTTAGTCTTCATTGAGTAATACATTTTGATAGAACAACAGATTTTTCTTTATTCTGATTTTGATTATTGAGATGGACGATTTAGGATTCTCTTTTGAGAAATTGTAAAGAGCTTTTTCTTTTATATATGTATATATACATACACACACACACATATAGGTTTTTTTTTTTTTTTTTAGTTGTAGTTGGACACAGTACCTTTATTTATTTATTTTTATGTGCTGAGGATTGAACCCAGCACCTCACATGTCCTAGGCTAGCGCGCTACCACTGAGCCACAACCCCAGCCCCAAGAACTTTTCCTTTTATAAATAAAAGAGAGAGTAAGTTTGTCTTGGTATTAAGAAAAAATGTGCGTTTTTGGGTGTTTGATTTTGACACCACTATCATCTCTTGTGGTAGGATATATCTTCTAGATGGATAATAGACCTCAATGATCTTTAGACCCCACAAAAATTGGACATTGTATTATATTATCATCAGTGCTGAGTGTACTAGAATTGGTTTTTGTATTCTTTTTGGTAACAGTTAATGCACTTGTGTTTACTAATTTAAAGTTTAGAATTCTGGGCATGGCTCTGCTAAACCATTTGGTATACTTAATATCACTTTAACATCTGCATGTTATTATCCGGTAAATTGTCTTTTGTAAGACAGATATATTTCCCTGGAAATAGTACAATAAGTCAAAAGAAGCAATTGATTTAATTTTTCTATAGAATCATTGTTGATTTGGGGTTACAGTTACTAAAGCTCAAAGTCCAATATTTTTATAGAATTTATCATTATCATACTCTAATATTTTAAGGAACAAAATTTTGTATATAAATATAAATGGATATAAGTTAACGGTCATATAGTTATTTAGCCATGTAAAAATATGGTGTCATTTTGTCTGTTATGCAATGTCTTGCTTTATGTATTTGCAAAAGAGAAAGAAATTGAGCTCAGTGAGGCGAGGCAATGTAATTTTAGAGTATCTGTATTAATATAGGTAGTTAGTAAATACTGAATAAATTAATCATTGACTACTTTGAGCAAGATCAGAGATCTGAAGTTATTTTTTGATGAAAAATTGGTATCTGAGAAAACTTTTAGAGAAGCAGACTCAATTGATTGCTTTGTATGAAACTTAATATCTTTATTCTTATTGTCATTTTATTTGTAGCAGGAATACTCATTGAAGATAAAGTTATATATACATGTATATATGTGTGTGTGTGTATATATATGTACATGTATGTACGCATACACATATGCACATACACACACACGCACACACACACATATTGTAGGTGGACACAATACCTTAGTTTTTTATTTTTAGGTGGTGCTGAGGATCGAACCCAGTGCCTCACTCATGGTAGGTGAGTGCTCTATCACTGAGCTACAACCCCAGCTTTAAAGTTAGTTTAAAAAAAAAAATTAGAAACTGAGGTCCATATTATCCATGTTAATGGAATGAATGAATGAATATTTCTTTTTAAAGAAAGAGAGAGAGAGAGAGAATTTTAATATTTATTGTTTTAGTTTTCTGGCGGACACAGCATCTTTGTTTGTATGTGGTGCTGAGGACCGAACCTGGGCCGCACGCATGCCAGGCGAGCGCGCTACCGCTTGAGCCACATCCCCAGCCCTGAATGAATGAATATTAAGCGGTGATTTCTTTAAAACTTAAACCAGTAAGGGGTGAGGAGTAGAGAGTGTTGCCAGTTGAAAGATGGTATCTCTACTTCCTAACAGCTCCAGGATCAAGGAGATTTTAGCTGTCTTGTGAACCTCTCTTACCTCCCTTGCAGGACCACTTTTTTGTGTGGCGTAATTGGTTGATAAAGAGTAGTGGAGTACATTAACAATAAAATATAATATCAATTTTAAGAAATAGGCTTTATATTTATGGGTGATGCTGTTAATTATGCTGCTGTTCATTTTGTTCTCAACAAGTGTTTACTGCATGTATATTTCATGCTTGATTCTTATTGAATTACCATTTGGAAATCAGATGATTCAGAACATCATTGATATTTTTTCTATTTTTAAAGGCTTTGTATTTTCTCAAAAAAAAAAAAAAAGGAGCAGTCATTTCAATCTTAAAATTTCTGTAGTTTCCAATATTTTTCTTACCTAAAAGTGATTGTTTCACAAGTAATATATAACAATAGTACCTATGTTTCTTTTCTTTTTTTTTTTTTTTTAACATTTTTTAGTTGTAGGTGGACACAGTACATTTATTTTATTTTGATTGATGGTGGGGATTGAACCCAGTGCCTCACACATGCTATGCAAGCACTCTTCCTCTCAGCCACAACCCCAGCCCTGTATGTTTCTTTCTTTCTTTTTTTTTTTAAGTTGTTGATAGGCCTTCATTTTATTTATGTATTTATATGGAGTGCTGAGAATCAAATCCAGTGCCTCACACATGCAAGGCAAGTGTGCTACCGCTGAGCCCCACCCCCAGTCCCCCTTGTATGTTTTTTCATAAAGAATAGAAGATAAACTAATTATTTTTAATCTGTTTTTAACATATGCATATAGTCTTAAAAAATCAACTAATACAAAATACCTTATAAAGAAAAATAACTGCCCCATATCTTCCATACAATTTCTGCTTCCTATATAGGCTACCACTTCTATTAATTTAGTAATTTCTTCTTCATTTGCCCTTATATTTCTAAATAAGAATGTTATCTTGCATGCTATCTATGAAATTGTAGATGATGAGGTTGTACTTTATACTCTTGACTAGTAGCAAGTTAATCATATGCCAGAAATAAAAAAATTTAAAAAGTATATGAGAGCAAAAATTACCCAAATAATTGTTTTTATTTTTATTTTTTAAATATTTACTTTTTAGTTGTAGTTGGACACAATACCTATATTTTATTTATTTTTATGTGGTGCTGGGGATCGAACCCAGGGCCTTGCATGTGCTAGGCAAGCACTTTATCGCTGAGCCACAATCCCAGCCCTGAATTGTTTTTAAGTTATGAATGTTTTAGTAATTTATGTTAGTATGTGCTACTCATTAAGGAATTGAAAACTTACTCTGATCCCTGAGTACTTAGTGGTACATTGTTATCTCGGTTTCATGGTGAAGTTTATTAGTTGAAAAAAGAAAGCTTTATAGAGATATAATTTCCACAAAACAGAATTCCATTTGTTTTACAATTCAGGGACGTAAGTTATATATATAGTCATTCAGTTGTCTACACATTTATGAGGTAGACAATTTTCATCACTCCCAAACATTACCTCATGACCCTTTATGCTCTTCTTTCTCCAGCTTTGTTCTCTGGAAACTTCTGATCTCTTCTCTGTTAGTACAGCTTTACCATTTCTAGAATTTTATGTAACTGTAACCATATTACATGTATATACTTTTATGTGTCTGACTTCTTTCATTTAGCATTATGTCTTTTGAGATTCATTTATGTTATATGTGTATTCATAGTTCAGTCCTTTTTATTGAGTAATATTCCATCATATGGACTTAACCACAGTTTGTTTATTTGTTCATCAACTTATGGACATTTAGGTTGCTCTTTGCTTTTACCTATAAGATCTTATGAACCTTTATGAACAGGTCTTTTTTACTTCTCCTAGGTAAATACCCAAGAGGAATTGTTGAATCAAAGTAAACATATGTTTAATTTTATAAAGAAACTTCCTGTCTCCCAAGTGTCTGCTACCATTTAAATTCTTAGTAGTAGTGTGCGAGACTTCAAGGTAGCTAGCTCCACATCTTGGATAACATGTGGTATTGTCAGCCTTTTTTTTTTTTTTTTTTTTGAGAGAGAGAATCTTTAAATATTTATTTATTTATTTATTTTTTTAAAGTTTTCGGCGGACACAACATCTTTGTTTGTATGTGGTGCTGAGGATCGAATCCCGGGCCGCACATATGCCAGGCGAGCGCGCTACCGCTTGAGCCACATCCCCAGCCCTATTGTCAGTCTTTATAATTTTAATTTTAGGTATTTTAGATCATAGTAATTGTGTTTTCACTTGTATTTTCCTTATGACTAATGATCTTGAACATCTTTTTTTTAAAAAAATATTTATTTATTTTTAATTGTAGTTGGACACAGTACCTTTATTTGTTTGTTTTTATGTGGTGCTGAGGATCGAACCCAAGGCCTCGCACTTGCTAGACAAGCGCATTACCACCGAGCCACAACTCCAGCCCTCTTTTTTTTTTTTTTTTTTTTTTAATGTTCTTACTGGATATTAGTATATTCTTTTTTGGTGAAGTGTCTTTTCAAATATTTTGTCTATTTTTCTTTTTTGTTTGAATTGTTACTGAATTGTAAGATTTCTTTGTAAATTCTGGACATAAGAGTTTATTATTATGTGTTTTGCAAATAGTTTCCATACTTGGTGGATTTTTTTTTTTGTCATAACTGTCTTTTGAAGGATGAAAGTGTTTGTTATGATGAAGTCAGTTTGTCATGTTTCTTTTATGGTTCATGCTTCTGAAATACAATAATACAGGATCACAAAAATTTTCTCTTACATTTTCTTCTAGTCGTTTTATAGTAGGAGGTTTTACACTTAGATCTGAAATTTAGAGGGGTTTGTGAGTGTGCATACGTGTGTGTATGTTTGCTGGGGATGGAACCCAGGACTTCATGAAACATGCTATAGTTAATTTTTATAAAAAGTGTGAGGTAGGGTTGAAGTTCATTTTTTGGAAAGTGTTCATCTAGTTGTTTCTAGTACCATTTGTTAACAAGGCTAAACTTCTACATTAAATTGTCTTGGCGCCTTTGTGAAAAACCAGTTGATCACATATGTGTCAGTCTATTTCTGGATTCTCTACTTTGTTTCTTTGGTCTAAATATTTATCCTAATCCAATATTATAGTTTTAATTACTATGATTTTTCTAAATAAGTCATGAGATAAGGTAGTGGATATCTTTGAGCTTATTTCTATAAATACTCTTTTAGCTGTTCTAGGTTATTTACATTTTTACATAAATTTAGAATTAGCTCGTCAATTTCTATGACAAAGACTACTCAAATTTTGATTTGGGGCCTGGGGCTGTGGCTCAGTGGTAGCGCGCTTGCCTAGCATGGGTGAGGCACAGGGTTCGATTCTCAGCACCACATACAAATAAATAAAAATAAAAGTCCATCAACAACTAAAAAATATTTTAAAAAATTTTTGATTTGGATTGAATTGAATTTGTAGATTGATTTGGGGAGACTTGGCTTATCTTAGTAATATTGAATCTTTTATTTCATGAACATAGTATGTCTCCATTTATTCAGTTATTTAGGTGTTGTAAAATTTCAATATAGTTATTCAGAGTTAAGGTAATGCATATACTTTGTTAAATTTATCCATAAGTATTTTTTTATTAAATGTCAATGAATTTTAGTATATTTACAGAGTTTTCTAACAATCACCACAATCAATTTTAGAACATTTTCACTACCTCAAAAGAAATCCTGTGCTCATTGGCTGTCACTCTCCAAATTCTTCTCTGTGCCAGCACTGAACAAACACCAATTCTGTTTCTATAGATTTGCCTATTATAGAATTTCACATAAATGGAAACATAATATATGGTCCTTTATGGCAGACTTCTTCCACTGAGCATGTTATCAAGGTTCATCCATGTTGTGACGGCTAGCAGTACTTGATTTAAAAAAAAAAATTCTAATTTATTTATTTTTTACAGTAGAATGCATTTTGACATATTGTATACAAATGGAGCATAATTTCTTATTCCTCTGACTGTATATGATGCAGAGTCACCCCAGTAGTGTAACCTTATATGTATATAGGGTAATAATGTCTGTCTCATTGTACCGTCCTTCCCATCCCCACAGCCCCATCCCTCCCCACACTCCCCTCTTCGCAAACCAAAGTTCTTTTATTCTTCCCTACCTGCCCTTCCCCACTATGGACCAGCATCCATTATCAAAGAGAACATTCTGCCCTTGGTTTTTTGGGATTGACTTATTTCACTTAGCATGATATTTTCTGGTTCCATCCATTTATCAGCAAATACCATAAATTTTCTCTTTTAAGGTTGAGAAATATTACATTGGGTATATGTACCACCTTTTTTTATCCATTCATCTGTTGAAGGGCATCTAGTTTGGTTCCATAGTTTAGCTATTGTGAATTGAGCTATAAACGTAGATGAGGCTGCGTCACTGTAGTATGCAGATTTTAAGTCCTTTTGGTATAGACCAAGGAGTGGATAGCTAGGTCAAATGGTGGTTCCATTCCAAGTTTTCTGAGGAACCTTCATATTGCTTTCCAGATGGCTGCACCAATTTGCAGTCTCACCAGCAACGTATGAGTATACCTTTTTCCCTACATCCTCGCCAACACGTATTATTGCTTGTGTTCTTGACAATTGCCATTCTGACTGGAGTGAGATGAAATCTTAGTTTTGATTTGCATTTCTGCAATTGCTAGAGATGATAAACATTTTTTCATATGTTTGTTGATCAATTATATTTCTTCTTCTGTGAAGTGTCTATTTAATTCCTAGCCCATTTATTGATTGGGTGTTTCTTTTTTTTTTTTTTTGGACTGGGGATCAAACTGAAGAGCATTGATCACTGCGCGACATCCCCAACCATTTTTTATATTTTATTTAGTTTCAGAGTTTCACTGAATTGCTTAGCACCTTGCCCTTGCTGAGGCTGGCTTTGAACTTGTGATCCTCCTGCCTCAGACTCTTGAGCTGCTGAGATTACAGCCATGTGCCACTGGACCTGACTTGAGTTCTTTATGTATCCTAGAGATTTTTTTCCCATTCTGAGGCTTTCTCATCAAGTTATTGTTTTCCTTTGCTGAGAAGAAGCTTTTTAGTGTCAATCCATCCCACTTCTTCTTCTTCTTTTTTTTTTTTTTTTTTTTTTTTTTTAAGTATTTTTTGAGTTTTAGATGGACACAGTGTCTTTATTTGTTTGTTTATTTTTAGGTGGTGCTGAGGATTGAACCCCAGGGCCTCACACCTGCAAGGCAAGCATTCTACCACTGAGCTATAGCCCCAGCCCCCAATTTTCGATTCTTGGTTTTCTAAAGCAGGATTTAGGAGTCTTGTTAAGGAAGTCAGTTTCTAAGCCAACATGACGAAAATTTGGCCTTCTTTTTCTTCTTCTATATCCTTAAGTATTTTTTGATGCTGTTGTAAATGACAATTGAATTTGGCATACTGACCTTGCAAACTTATATGTTCTAGTAAATTATATATTCCTTGGATTTCCTAAATAATAATGTTCTCTTTGGGAAGGAGGGGTGATCGAGATTGAACCCAGGCCCATACACATTCTAAGCATGTACTTTACCACTAAGGTACACCCCTAGCTTCTTAAATAGATAATAACATTGTTCGTGAGACATTTTTATTTTCTCTTTTTCATTGTGTATGATGTTCTTTTCTTATTTCATGTTCTGGAACCTCTAGTACAGTGCTGAAAAGAAGTTGTAAGTGAACAGCCTTGTCTTGTTCCCAGTCTTGGAAAAAATGCATTCTTCTACCATTCAGTATAATATCTGTAGGTTTTGTTTTTCTATAGATGCCTTGTAAACTGAGAAAGTTCCTTATTAACTTTTTAAAAAAATTTTTATTAGTTATTGATGGACATTTATTCATTTATTTGTTTATATATGGTGCTGAGAATCGAACCCAGTGCCTCACATATGCTAGGCAAACACTCTACCACTGAGCCACAACCCCAGCCCCTCTTATTAACTTTTTAAAAATCATGAATAGATGCTGAATTTTTTTCGAATGCTTTTCTCTTATTATCTTGATATTATGATTTTTCTTCCCCCCTCCCCCTGTTAATGTGAAAATAATTGCATGATTTTTAAGTCTTGATTCAACCTTGTGTTCTTGGAGTAAGCCCTTCTTCATCATATTATATTTCATACCAGAGTAGCATTGATAACTAACCACCCAGAATTAGCACAGATTTCCCTAGTTTTAGGGCACAGTCTACAAAATGTCTGCCCTTATAGAAGGCAGACGTAGTTTAAGAGTTCCCAAGCCATTCTCACTTCTTTTTTTTTTTTTAATTTTTAAAATATTTTTTTGTAGTTGCACCAAAACTTTCTTTCTTTCTTTCTTTTTATGTGGTGCTGAGGATTGAACCCAGGACCTTGCACGTGCAAGGTGAGCACTCTACTGCTGAGCCATAACCCCAGCCCCCCATTCTCGCTTCTGATGACAGGTTCAGGAATTCCCACACCCCTCTTAGGCTTGATAATTTGCTAAGACTATTCATAGAATTCAGAAAGGCATTATACTTTAATTGCAAGGTTTATTATAAGTGATATAAATTGGGGCCAGCCAAATGAAGAGACACAAAGAATTACATATGGGAGAGTTCTGGACCCAAAGCTTCTTTGCCCCCTCCTAATAAAATCAGGGTGAATGCATTGCCTTCTTGGTGTGTGGACATGTCCACTAACTAGGATGTGTACCCAACCCTCACTTTCCAGATTTTTTATTGGGGTACTGTTATGTAGGCATCATTGATTGAATCATTGGTTATGTGATTGAACTCAATTCCTAGCACTTCTCCTTACTTTGGATTTTGAGGTGATATTTCACCATAACTAAACATGAACTCAGTTGTAGTACAGGAGCCCATCATGAATGATGAAGACACTCCTGTTCACAGAATTCTAAGGTTTTAGAAGCTGTATCTCAGAACCTAAGCATAAAACCAGACTGTAAACAATGATACTTTCTGAATGATGTTGTTTGGTTTACTAATATTTTGTTAAGAATTTTTGTGAACTGGGCACAGTGGTGCATGCCTGTAATCTCAGAGGCTCTGGAGGCTGAAGCAGGAGGATTACCAGTCTCAGCAAAAGCAAGGTACTAAGCAACTCAGTGAGATCCTGTCTCTAAATTAATGTATAAAATAGGGCTGGGGATGTGGCTCAGTAGTCAAATGCCCCTGAGTTCAGTCTCAGGTGCCAAAAAAAAAAAAAAAGGATTTTTTGTTGCTTACTGGTAGACCACATGCCTGGAATGCATGAAACTGGGTTCAATCTCTAGCACTGAAAAAAAAAAAAAAAAAAAAAAAAAAACCCACCAAAAAACCAAACGATTTTTGTGTTTATATTCATGAAAGGTATGGTTGTTTGCTTTTTATTTGTTTTCCATGTAATTTCTTTTCTCTTAGGTACTGGGGATTGAACCTAGAGACTTGGACATGCTAAGCAAGTGCTTTACCTCTGAGCCACATCCCCAGTCCTTTTATTTTTTTTTTTTGAGACAGGGTCTTGCTAAGTTGTCCTAGCTGGACTGGAGCTTGTGTTTCTCCCACCTCAGCCTTCTGAGTAGCTGTAATTGCAGGCCTTATATCCCACATTGACTTCCAAATTCTTTGTCAGGTTTTGGTATCAGGCTAATTCTGGGTGGCTAGTATCAGGCTAATACTGGCCTCATAAAAATTAATTGGGAAGTATTCCCTCTTCCCCTTGTTTTTGTTTTTTGGTGTTTTTTTTTTAACAAAAGATTTTATGTAGGTTTTTTTTTTAATTCCTAAAATTTTCTAGTGAAGACTATGGTTCTGGATTTTTTTTTTTTTTTTGTGAGAAGGTTTTTACTATTAATTCAATTTCTTTGATAGATTCAGGTTTATTCAGTGTTTCTATTCTAGAGTTAAGAGTTAGTTTGATAATTTCTTTCACAAAACTTGATTGTTGTCTAGTTATATGGAAAAACACGACTGGCATAAAGTTGTTCATAATATTCGGGGTGTGTGTGTGTGTGTGTGCGCACATGCGTGCTTTTACTAGGGATTGAACCTAGGGGTGTTCTGTCACTGAGCTATACCCCCAGCCCTTCTTATTTTTCATTTTGAGACAGGGACTCACTAAGTTAGTTGCCTAAGCTAGCCTTAAATTTATGATCTTCCTGCCTCAGCCTCCTGAGTAGCTGGGATTACAGGTATGAGCCACCATGGCTTTCTTTCCTTTCCTTTCCTTTTTTTTTTTTTTTAAATCAAGCCCAGGGCCTTTAGCATGCACTCTTCTACTGAACTATAATCTCAGCCCTCTTAACTTTTATTGTAGGTTGGAGTTGTACTAATGCACACTTTTGTTTTCTGGTACTGTTTCCTGTTTTGTTTTGTTTTTAAAATATTTTTTTAGTTGTTGGTAGACGTTTATTTAATTTATTTATACGTGATGCTGAGACTCTAACCCAGTGCCTCACTCATGCCGCACAAATGTGCTATCACTGAGCCCCAGCTCCAGCCCCAGCCCATGTTGTTTCTTTTTGAATTGTAGTTTTTGTCTCTCTTTTCATTAGTCTTAGAAGTTATTTATCAAGTTTCTGATTTTTTAAAAAAAAATCATCTTTAATGTTTATTGATATTCACTTTTCTTTCCCACTTTCTGTTTCATTCTTTCCTTTTCTCTGTTTCAGTGTTTCTCAGCTTCCACACTATAGACATTTTGGGCAAGATAATGTTTTGTGCATCATGGGATGTTTAGTAGCATCTCTAGCTTTGACCTTATGATTCTTTGCTTGTTTGTTTCCAGACGTAACCCCCTTTGGATATAAACTTTAGAGATACCCCTGCTTTACTCTGGCTGAGTTTTTCTTGCCTTGGGGTATGAATGGATAAATTCCCCCACTCCACCCCTTTAAGGTTACCAGTTAGAAGCTACTTATCTAGCTTCATAGAATGTATTCTTTTCATTGTGTAGAAGGCAGCATCTGTTAGGTACTTTAGGTTTAGAAAGTAAGTGAAACAAAAATGTTAATGAATTGGGGGTTGGCTCATTAATTCAACAAGTCTAGTAGAGTATTCTGGGAATGGGGGCTTTTATTTTCCTTCCATGGCAGCACTATTCTTGAGCCAAATTGTGCCGTTTTGTGCAGTTTGAATTCTATGTATTGTTTTATTGATTGCCACCAAACTACACCATAAAGAATTAAAAGTTTATGTGTTAGAAGCATGTTGTAGTCAATGAAAACTCAGACCTGGTTGAGATAATGGCTCTCATTTAAATAGGAAAGGCATTAGGATGTCTCTCTCAAAAGGATGTTATTTGTAAAAAAAAGATTACCTGTACTTCATGATAAAATTATAGAAATGTCTTTCTTTCTACTCTTGGAAGTTGTTAAGCATTAAGAGTAAGGATGTTGGGGCTGGGGCTATAGCTCAGTGGCAGAGCACTTGTCTAGCATGTGTGAAGCACTGGGTTCAATCCTTGGCACCATATAAAAATGAAACAAAGGCATGCTATCCATCTACAACTAAAAAAACAAAAAAAAGTAAGGATGTCTAAAAGGAAGTCATTCAGTTCCTTAGTGTTTTTTCTCAGAGGTGCATTTTATTTGGAGAAAAAAAATGGGCTGATACAAAATGGATTATTCAGAACATCTGAATCTTACAGGAAATTGATCACTTTTGAGTATTTTAGTGACATTATTGGAAGGACCTGGTTGGACACGTAGGCTCAGAGAAGTAAAGGGATCGTTTCTCAGTGTGCTAGTGTGTACGTTCAATTACTAATTTATTGCCAGCACTGTTTGAACTGTTATTTTCTTCTTTCTCTTTGTTATATTCTTAAACCTTTTACTGGCCTCATAACTGATTAAATGATTAGGTGTCTTTTAGTCACCTACCTTTTCTCTTTGTTGTTATGATTGTTTGCTTGTTTTCAGGCTAATTCTAAGTTTATTGAATACCTGTCAAATTGTTGTCTCATAACATACTTCACATGTTTTGAGAAGAATATATTTAGTCTTGTTCAAAATAATATGAGTAGTAACTAGTATTTATTGAATACTTACTCTGTGCTAGATGCTTTATTTATTTATTTTTCTAGGTCTCACAGTAACCCTGCCAAGGGATATGGTAATATTCCAGTTTTACAAATGAAGAAACTGAATCAGGGGCATTAAATAATTTATCCCAAATTTTACATAACTAGTGTGAATGAGAATTCTCAGAACTTTTTTTCTCTACATCATTGGTCTTTATGATCCCTGTACATTATTTCCTGGTTTTGCTTTGTTTGGACTGTACAACTTTGCTTTTTTGCTTATCTTGTCCCTTCTACTTGGAATGGTATCTCCTTAGCTGGTTCCAGACTTTGCTAATAGCAAACATACCTATTGTTTAAGCCCCAGCTGAAATGCCATCTTTTTCTAAATTTTCTCTAAAGCCCCATTTGGAAGTAAACTCTGCCTCTTTTGAATTCTTACAATACTTTGTACCTTTCTTCATATTTTTATGTTGCCTTGAGTTTTAATTATTCTTATCCATGTCTTAATTTATGAACTAGAGAGCTCCTAAATCAATTTTGAACAAGGTACTTAATATTTGTTGACTTGATATTATAGGCAAAAGCTCATCAAAATAATAGTGAATACTGATGCGATTTTAAAAAAAATTAATATGGTAATGATTAGTATATGATAATTTTTGCTTCTTGTTATTTGGAAAACTTTTTTTCCTGATGGAATAACTAAAGATGGCATACATTAGTTGGTTTGGTGGAAAAGTTCATATTTATCTTTCTTTCTTTTTTGAAGAAGCCAAATAGTAAAAAATCTGTTTGAGAGAGGTAGAAAGACCTGATGTTTTGATTTTGTTCATTTCAGTGGGTCAGATTATGTTCCTTTGGTGCTTGTTTTTGTAATAGGCTCAATATAATATTGTTATTCAGCAACTGGTTATCATTGAGTATATTGTCTTTTGTATTTATGGCTACCAGGGAGATTTCCAGATTGTTTAGAAAAAGTTTATGCTAAACTAGAATCTATTTTTCTCTGAATATGTTTTAATTTATTACTTCTAGTGTTTTATATGTGGATTGTTTTTTGTTTTTGTTTTACTTGTTCTTAGTTTTCTTCTTAGAGAAAGGCCGTTAAACCAAAACTTACGAGGCTGGAAATCTTGTTATCAATAAACCCATTCATATTTTGAAGTAATGTTTAGTTTTAAAGCTCTTTAAAATATGCCATTTTTCTCTTCTATCTTTCTGCTTTAATATTTCATTCAAATAGAAAATAAATTAAAAAAACATAATACTTACGGTTAAGATGGGGTTTCATTGTAATTGTTGAGTATTGAATTTTATTAAATTCTACAAGTTTTGGCTATGTTTTTATAGTTTCTTCCATCTGATTTATTCATATTTGCTATCAATATGGCTAAAGTTTTAAAACATCCTAAGATTCTTTTTTTCATTTTTTGAAAAAATGATGTTTATTAAGATAAACTCCTTAAAATGAATCTGTCTTTTTCATCCCATTTCACTGTACTTTACGAAACTGCTAAGAAAGCAAAAGGTAGACAGGAGAGAGTAACTCAAGTCTTTCAGCTCTTACACTAAAACAGTAGGTAAAATTTTCACAAATTATGAGGCTTGCAAAAACATTTATTTTAAGGTTTGGAAATCCTGCTGTTTTTATTAAATATCCATTGGAATAATAAATCAGATTAAAGTAATGTTATGTAAAATTTTCTGAAGTCATTTGACATTTACCAGAATGTATAAAATGATTAAAGTTTTAGGTCCAGTGATAGAAACTTAAATTCTCCTTTATAAAATTCTTGTTAATGCTAAATTATCATAAAAGTAATACAGTGTCATTCAAGGGAACTAGGTTAGTATAACATAATCCTAATAGTAGCAAACTTTATATAGTTTATTATATATTGCTGTTTAGTATAAATTTGTTAGTTCTTGTAACAATCCTATGAGGCAATTCCAGCTGTTCCTCAGTATCTGTGGGGATTGATTCCAGGAACTCCCAAAGATAAACAAAATCTGTGGGTGCCCAAGTCCTTTATATAAAATGTATATTTGCTTGTAACCTATTCACATCTTCCTGTATTATTTAAGTTATATCTAGATTACTTATAATACCTAATATGATTTAAAGCTATGTAAATAGTTGCTATACTATATTTTAGTGAATGATGACAAAAACTTTTGTATGTGTTCAGTGTAAATGCATTTTTTCCTCCAAATATTTTCAATCTGAATCCACAGATGTGCAACCCATAGATATGGAAGGTTAATTATATTGTCTTTTTTCTTATTTCATAGATGAGAAAACAGCACAGAAAAATGAAGGAATTTTACCAAAGCCACACAGTATTTGAACTCAGGCAATCTGGCCTTTGAGTATGCCCTTAATCTTTATTCAGAATTGCTTTTTATCAGGTGGTTAAGAACTTGGGGCTTTGAAGTAAGAGAGATCTGGGCTTAATTTATTGCTGCTAATACTATTGAGGTGGGAGTTTTTTGTTTTTTTTTTTCGTAGTTGTAGAGGGACAGCATGTCTTTATTTTGTTTGTTTATTTTATGTGATGCTGAGGATCAACCCCAGTGCCTCATGTGTGCTAGGCAAGCGCTCTGCCACTGAGCTATAGCCCCAGCCCCAGCCTCAGGAGTTTGTTTCTTGATGTCTCTGAGTCAGTATTCGTGATTATAAAATAAAGGTTGTTTTAGGAATAAAGTGAGATAACATGTGTTAACTGCTATCATGTTGCCTTAACAAGTACTATGCTTGCTCAGTAGATGGTAGGCATCTTAACAGATACTGAAAGGCAAATGAAAAAAGGTCAGCAAAAGAAAATAACCATTGCTAGCATTTTGAGTCACATCTTTCCTGTCTTTAAGCTTGTTTTTTGATTTTATTATGTGTATCTTTTCCTTATGTTTTATATTTTTCTTGTGTATCTTTTCTCATTTGTTTCACATAAAAGTCAGAAAGGCTTAATTTGCTTGTGTCACCTAGCAGTAAGGCAAGCTTGTTTTGTTTCTATGTTAGGGAAAACTTTTTTTTTTTCTTCTTTTAGTAGTAGATAGATGGAGATAGAGGAGGACTATGCACATTTTTTTCTTTCTAAATAAAAATGGTGTTTTTAGATAAAAATGGTATTCTTATCTAAACTAGAAGTAGTAAACACATTTTTAAACTCATTTTAATTTTGAATTAAATATTTTAATAAAATTTCTGATATAATGTATTCAACAAAATACGGGATGCTCTAGGTATAGGCAGGAAGGCATGTGCTAGTATTAATTTTATTAGAATAACAAATTTCAATTTCAGAATATTTAACACTGTTAACTGAAAACACTGTCTGAAAGAAAAGTTCTAATAAATGTAGACTTTGCCTTTTGATGCATGACATTGTAGAAGTGTGACCATATGTTGCATTGTTAAATTATAGGGTCATGGCATAGCAGTAACTAAACTAACTCCCCTTTCTATAGCTTTATTAACAAGTGTGGCTAATGTTCTTTTTTTGTTTTTTTTCCTTTTAGATCCACACATAATGAGCTGGAAAAAAACCGGTGAGTCAGTAATGGGTGTAGTTCTTACTTATATTTAAAAAGCAAACTCATAATTTTACCTGTGAAAATAATGTAACAGTACATACATAACTGTAATTTTATTTTTTAAAATGTAAAGCCTGTCATGATTCTGATATATATGTTTTTTTTTTCAATAAATGACTAAAAAAGTAAGCTTTTGCTACCTAAACTAGAAGAAATAAACACATTTTAAGCTCATTTGAATTTTGAGTTCATGGGGTAGCTTTCTTTTATTTCTGCCTTTCAGAACAGGTTAATCATGATAGGCAGGCTGGGGTTGCGGTTTAGTGGTAGAGCACTTGCTTAGCATGTGTGAGGCACAGGGTTCGATTCTCAGCACTACATATAAATAAGTGAAATAAAGGTCCATTGACAACTAAAAAAATATTTTAAAAAATCATGATAGGCTCATGGCTTAAATATGGTCTTGCTAAAGGATTAGGTTTCTGGAATATGTAATAAATATGAAAAATTGGAGTGCATTAATTCTTTATTTGCAGTTTGTTCATTTATTCATGCTTTCAACAAATATTTATCAAGCATGGACTATATACATCATTGTAAGCAAGCAGCAAGCTTTACATAGGAAATATAAGAATGTTTAACATAGTTTCTGTCTTCAAGGAACTCACATCTTTGTTAGAGAATAAGTAATTAAAATACTGTGTAACATAATAAGTATGTAATGGGAGGCAGAGGGTGGTTGAGGGTGCAGAAAGATTATTTTGGAAGATCACTTGATTCCCTTTTGTATAGTGTCTTGAAAGACTGCAGAAGTTGATGGGTGAGCAATGAATACTAAGGAAACTGCAAGAGGTTTACTATGAATATGAAAGATTATAGTATAGGGTAAACCAGGCCAGACGTTGAAGAGTTTTGTCAGCTATACTGAAAAGTTCTCTCTCAGCAATAGGTAGCATTTATTCATTTTAAAATGAGTTGTTATACATATGATGGTATTTGTGTTTTGGAGTTGGCCTGGTGGTGCGCATTTATAATCTGAGCTACATTAGAGACTGAGGCGGGAGGATCCCAACTTTAAGGCCAGCCTCTGCAACTTAGTGAGAGTCTGTCTAAAAATTTTTTTTAAAGTGTGGGAGTGGAGGTTGGAATTCTAACTCAGTAATAGGGAACCCCTGGGTTCAAGCCCCAGTATCACCTCCTAAAAAAACTAACTAAAAAATCTTTTGTTTAGTTGTGTTTTGAAAAGATCACTTTGAGGCTGGGCATGGTGGCACACATGCCTTTAATCCCAGAGATCACAAGTTCCTCAGTGATTTATTGAGGCCCTTAGTGAGACCCTATCTCAAAATTAGAAAAAAAAAAAAAAAAGGTTTGGGGCCTTAACTCAGTGGGAAAGCACCCCTAGATTCAATCTCTAGTTAAAAAAAAAAAAAAAAAGGAACAGTAAAATCACTTTGGCTATAATGTGAAGAATTGGTTGGTTGGGAGCCTAACCAGGGACATGAAGACCCTTTTAAAAGCTGTTGTTGTAACATAGGTAAGACATGATAGTAGCTGTAGAGGCAGACAAAAAAGTATGGAGGAGAAACAATAGAAATTAGTGATTAGGTGGATTTGGATAGTTAAATTTTAGATGGAAGTGCCATTTTTTGAGAAAAGGAATATAGGAAGAGGACAAGTTTGAGAGAAAACAAACATGACTGTAGAAGTCAAATATACTCATTTGGTAAGAGATTAGATAATAACCAACAAGCTCTGAACTGTTGACACCAATCATTTTTTCAAAATTTTTTTCATTTGTAGATGATCACAATATCTTTATTTATTTATTATTTTTTATGTAGTGCTGAGGATTGAACCCAGGGCCTCATGTGTGGGAGGCAAGCATTCTACCACCAAGCTACAACGCAAGCCCTCCGCATTTTTTTTTAATTGGTGCATTATAATTCTGCTTCATGGTGGAATTTGTTGTTACATATTTGTATATGAATATAATATAGCAATAGAATTTGGCCACTGTCACTTCCCAGTACTTCCCCCATCCTGTGCCCCTTTCCTCTATTCTGTTGATTTCCCTTTGATTTTCATGAGAACCCCCCACATCTTTCTTGTTCCTCTCTAGCTTCCACATATGAGAGAAAACATGACCCTTGACTTTCTGAGTTTGGCTTATTTCACTCAACATAATGTTCTCAAGTTCTAACTAGATTTTCAACTTTTTGTGATACTTTTTTTTTTTTTTTTTTTTTTTTTAAATAGAAGGGATCCTACAGGTTGACTGCCTAGCTGCCTCCTTGTTGATAAGTTTAAATGTCACAGCGTTTTGAAAAACTTAGCATAGTCCTTCAGGCAGGCTTAGTGACTTTTACCACTTTGTGTGCACACTGCTCTGTTCTTATCTCCTATGGTAAGACTGATTAAGTAGCATTGTAATTATTTGTTGATGTGTCTCTTCTGTCAGATGACTAGACTATGACTGTCTCAAAGGCAAGGATTCTGTTTTGTTCACTTTTGTATCCTCAGTGCCTGAGATTTGGATATACAGTACACGATAGCGTTAATATTGAATGAAGGATAAAATTGGAACTCAGAGTTCAGGGGTCTGGTAAAAGACATTTTGTTAGTGACAATGCAGTTCAGCAGGAGATCTTCCTTTTTAAAAAAAAAAAACAAAACCTATTTTCTGAATTACATTTCTAGTATATTAAAGATATGGATGATTTAAAACATGGCAGGAAAGACCATGAAAAGATCAAGAAATGATCTCTCTGAGGATTCTAAAACTAAACTCTAACATTGAACTTTAAATAGAAGTAAAGAGCATATTTTGGGCTACAAGGATTAAATACTGATAAATATGTGACTTTTATAATTCTGTCGTCCATCTGGATGTGGCCCTTGATAGACCCCCATTGGAAACCTGGCAAAAACTTGTTTTAACATTTGAAAGAGATTTTTTTTTTTTTTTTTTAGTAACTCTTTGGAATGGAGGTTTTAAAATCTTTTGAGCAAATTTTGTTTCAGGCATTCTGGATATCATTTCTTACTTACTGATATCTTAGAAAACCTCAGAGAAAATGACATGTGTATCACTCATAGTATTTACTTAGATATACCCTATAAGTTGTTTAATCTAGTGTCTGATTGTGACACATGTACAACATGCATCTCTGTATTACCTGGGCTGTATGACATCTCCAGTGAAGGTCTTTTGTTCTGGTTTTATTTACTTAGGTGTGAGACTTTCTGAATAGTTTACTAAGCTATAATACTTACGGTATGATTCTCTCATTCTCTTCTGCTAGCCCTAAAAGGGCTAATAGACATACATTCTTTGTTAATCTAGAAGGGCTAGTACACATTTTTCATTTCTTTATTTTTCAAATTATTTCTTCCTCTTGCTCTCTTCTTCATTTTCCTTTTATTTTTTATTTTTTGACTTCGTCCCTCCCTTTCTTCTCTAAGCCTTTGCTGAAAGGTGATACAGGATTAACCTTTTGAAGATACGTTTTTCAAAGTTTTTTTTTATCACTATAAATAAAACTCTTAATTTAGTAGCATGTGTCACAGGGTCAGTGCCAAAACAAAACCAGATTTAATAACCCATTCCCACTTTTGAAAATTTACCAGCTTATGACTTAACAGGACACAGGAGATTTAAGGCTGGGGAAGTGTTTACCAGGAAAGCAGCACAGAAATATTTTTAAAAATTTAAGCCTATATATATATATTTAAAACATCAGCTTTTTAAAAACTATTTTTATTAATTGTCGATGAAATTTTTTATTTTATTTATTTGTATGTGGTACTGAGAATCGAACCCAGTGCCTCACACATGCTAGGCAAGTGCTCTGCCACTGAGAAACAACCCCAGCCCCCCTATATTGTTATTAAATTTTTAGGCCCCCACTTAGTTTTATTTAATAGTCCTTTTTATCAGGAATGGTTTTTTATTTGATGTGTTACAGAAAAACGTTAATCCAGCTTTGGCATCCTTTGAGATAAATAGAATTTTGACTTTACCTGTCCTTTGCCTGTAAGCATTATCTTATGTGAAGAAAGTATCTCACCATCAAAATGGTAAATTTAATTTTGTCTTTATTCTGAAAAGGCATTTTTATAATTCATATTCTTGAAATTCAAATAATTCATATTCTTGAAATTTGGTCACTATAAATATATGTATTATATGTATCCATATACACACATATGCATATAAATCTTCATTTAAGAAAATGCTTTTTTTCCTTTTAAGCTTGGTTCTAAAATCTTAGATATAAATCTCTGAGCCTGTTTTTTTACTTGGGCAAATGCAGTAATAATTAAAGTTAAGTAATTTTAAATTGTTAGTGATTGGCAGAGTAATTCCAGATGGCTCTCTTAAATAAAGTTGTAAGATTGTTAAAAGCCTGTGTTCTGTCCTTGAAACAATAGCTAACAAATGTTGAGGTTCATACTCCCATATTACAGAGGGAAGCCTAATGGTGGAGATTTGGGGTCTGGAATACCCAGAGTATTATACCAGATACCTACAGCATATCAAGGACCTTTGGGTAATTTAGATTGAATATGGAAGTTTGCATTCTTTCTTGATTTTGTCCTGGGGGCTGATTTCTGCCTAAAACCATGTGGATTGTGTTGAACTTGGTCTAGATGGTGCAGAGCACTTGTTACCTGTATGCCATCCCTGGTCCCCTAGACCTACAACAGGTCATAACAGTCCAAGAAGGCGAAAATGGAGAGAAAACAGAATACCTTTAAATATTCTGTATTCCTCAGGAACCTATATGAATTATCTCATGGTAAACTTAATGACTCTTTGAGACTGAAGAACTAAGAATTTACTTTGCTTATGAATTGGGTTCTTTGCCAGAGAAGAAAGGATTTAGTACAGATTTTAGGTCGCTTCATTGCTTTTTCATTTTCTTAATTCAAATTACTGATGATGTTTTTTAACAGAGTCAACAACTTTAAACAGGACTTTAATGGTCAAGAACCTTAGTGCTGACTACAGGAGAGGCCATTCAACTTTAATAGCTGTCATTCCATCAAAACAAAAAGCTTACCCTTATTAAACTTTGGCAAAACTGGAAGGGCCAAATGAGGACACAGAATTAATAATTCCTTCCTAGGCAGAGAAGTGACTATTTGTAATAAAAGAGAACATGTCTTATAAAATGGTATTAGGTATCCTCCATACATATGGACTTTCATATACCCCTTAAGGAAAGAGGAAAACTAGCACTTATGGAGTTACTATATCCCCACATTTTACAAAGCTATTATGTAATTCTATGAGGTTGGAAGGCAGGAAGCGTTGGTTACAGTATCATTGAAAATGACCATTTTGACTTTGATAGTTACAGTTTGAAACAAGGTGATGTGAATATAAAGCACTCCTAAATCATGATCTTATCTGATCATGAATTATGATAACTATGTTTAATATCAGTCTTTCTTTACAATGATGATTAATAAATAGTCTGCTGGCATGATGATTAATAAAATGAAGTATAAATAGTGACCCTGTTATATCCTTACAGTTAAGGCTATTATAGTTTGGTATTTATGGGTTTCATCTTTCAGTACTATGATCTACTTAAATGTCCAATTAATGTCTAGGTGCACTAATAATGGAAAACTGAAAATCATTAGTGTTCTGTGTGACCGTTTATGTTGAAAAAGAAATTGAAAACAATAGAAAATGCCAAAATGGATTGCATGAAGTAAAGTTAAATGTAGAATTGTGAAACTTATGTAAACTGGATCATGATATCTTATAGATCAATTAAAAAACTACTGCTTTGGATAGCCAAGAATAATGAATGTTGAGCCATGGGAAGAGAGAATTTGAATATAGGAAAAGAATAAGGAAAAGGGTCAGTGTGCATAGAGCTATATTAAGGAAGTTGGCATCGGAAGTTGTGTTCAGGAAAGATTGAGTCAACCATGTTGAATGGAATAGTAGAGTGGAAGACAAAGGTGGAAAGGTGGTTTGGGATTAGATTGTGGAGTATTACTGAGTGAGTGTCAGAGAATTTGGATTTTATTTTGTTGGCAGTGGTAAGTGATTTGAGACTTTTGTAGCAGAAAGGTGTGATTAAAGCATTAAAAAAAAAAAGGTATTGTCTAGCTATGGAAGAATAGCTTGGATGCTTTTGAATTAATCTATTATTAGAAGTGGGAACAGAGAGAGAAGTAAGAAACACTGTAAAGGAACAATATTATATTTTGTTAACTGTTATTGTTCATTTCTCCCTAACATTTCATTCTTCACATAATAGCAAGTCTGATCTTCTTAGAGGATCTATCAGATAAAGTCATTTTTCTCTTTACAATCCTTCCCTGGCTTCCTATTACAACTAGATAAAATCTATGGCCTACAAAGTCCTAGCACTCTCACTTGTTTCCTGTGGTGCACCTGATATTGCTTTTTAAATTTTTCCTCAAACATACCAAGCTTATTTCCATCTTTGGGCTTTTGTACCAGGTGTTTCTTCTGCTTATAAAGCCCTTGCTCTAGTTCATCATTATTTAGTTCTTAAGTCATCTTAGAGAACATTTGCCTGCCAGTTACTATTACATTGCCTTTTATGTTACCATAACATTTATATATGCCTGGATTACTTACTTATTCATTTGTGTTATTTGACCTCTTTTGCTAAAATATAAGTTTCAAAAAGGTAGGGACTTTGTATTATTTACCCTTAGCACATAGTAGTCATTGAGTAAATATTCACTGAGTGAAAGAATGATAGGTGATATTGAATAGATTTTAAAATCTACAAGGGTTGGGGGTATGCTTAATGGTAGAATGCTTGCCTAGTATTGTGTGACGTCCTGGGTTCAACCCTGAGTACCACAAAAAGTAGAAAATAAATAAAATCAACAAGTTATTAAACTATGACTAAGTGAAAAGTGGTGTGTGTGTGTGTGTGTGTGTGTGTGTGTGTGTGTATACACGTACTCATGAGAGCTCAGCAGACAAAAATAATTTTAGTAGGGAATAGAAATTTAATGAACTCCTAAGTGGGAAGATCTTAAAGGATTTTTGCCATGCAGGATTTCGTCCTGCTTGTAAGAAGAAAATCTGTAAATTTTTTTAGAGGCTTATTGACTCTTTAGTTCATTTGGGGCATCATATATTGCACTAAGACAAGGACATGTAATTTTTATAAAGGAGAACAATTTAATGGAGTTTATGTTTCAGTTGTAAGAGATTTATTCCTTTTTCATTCCATGATTTGAAATTGGTAAACATTTTTTCAAGGAAAATATTTAAAAAAAATTTTTTTTAGATGTTGACAAATGTTTATTTTATCCATTTATTTATATGTGGTGCCGAGAATCGAATCCAGTCTTACACATGCTTGGCAAGTGCTCTACCATTGAGCCACAACCTCAACCCACAAGGAAAACGTTTTATATGTATTTGAAGACTAGAATTCCATAAATAATTTTAACTTTCATATATATTAGAAGTTTTGATGTTTTATGTTTATCACAATTGTTTGGATGTGATAATGAACGCCATATTTTTTCCTAGACTCTACTGTGCTCCCATTAAACATGGATATTTTGATGGAGTTTTAGTTTGCCTTAAATTTTTTAACAAAACATGAATAAATCATTGGGCATTGGTTTCTTAGTATATCATCTGATGTCTGTATCAACTAATAAGATATATAATGGTAAACTACTGAATGCTTTTCCCATAAGATCAGGAATAAGATAAGGATATTTACCCTCACGACTTACACTTAGCATTGTCCTAGAAGTCCTGTCCAAGGTAGTTAGCTATCTTGATTGGAAAAGAAGAAAAACCATTTATATATGTAGATATCATAATCTTATGTATGGAAAATTCTTAAGCCAGGTGCGGTGTCACATATGGCCCAGCTACTTGGGAGGCTGAGACAGACAGATGGCAAGTTTAAGGCCAGTTTGGGAAACTTAGTAAGACTCTGTTTCAAAAGGAAAAATAAAAAGGTCTTGGGGTGTAGCATAGTGGTGAACATCCCTTGGGTTCAATCTCCAGTACTGCCAAAAAAATAAAAAAAATAAAAAAATAAAGTAAGTTAACATTATCAAATAGTATGAAGAATAGCACCATCATTTATTTGTCAGAGACATATAATTGATGTATTTTATAAATAAGTAAATGCATGTTTTAAACATTTTATATGAGTAAGACTAATGAAAACTGGACAATTAAAAATAGCTGTCCAAGTTCAAAGATAAGCACCTGTTAGACTTAGAATTGAATGTTATATGAGATGCAGATGAAGTAATGGGTGAGTTTTGGAGATAAAATTTAGGGTTAATAGAGGAAGTGTTCTAGGACAAAATTAACATCTAAAATGCAGTCTGTGCAAATTAAGTCATTGCAGTTGTGTCCAGATAGATTGACAGTTTCTGTATGGACCTTTGTCAGAAATAGCTCATTAAGACTATGCTTTCTGTTCCCCAACCTAGCTACATATACTGTAAGGTGACAGGCTGACTCAAAGACAATTGCTTTCTAGAAAAAAGTGTTCTCAGTATTACATCTGTCCAATTCCCAAAGTTTATATAGACCTACAACTCATGTATGGAAAGAGATAAGATTACTGGCTCTTAAAAAAATCCAGAAGTTTTATAACTTAAAATTTGAATTCTAAAATTATTTCTAGAAGTAAACATGTAATTAAGTTAGACCCTGAATAATTGACATGGCAAATATCATAGCAGGTGGCTGCAGAGGTCTACCTCAGTGTAGCTGTACCTTTTTTTAAGAATGCATTTTTCAAACTATTGTAGTTAAAAAAGGGGAAAATTTTATTTCATTTTCCTGGGATATTTTAGGTGATGCAGTACACTAAAATTTACTTTATTTGCATCTTTGAGAAATTTTTTAGATCTATAAAATTGATTATGCCGTTAGTAATTGTGCTTATAATAATTACTCAGAATTCTACTAGACTTGTAAGTCAGTACACTGTTTTACTGAATTCTTTCACTGCATATGGTAAAGGAATTAATGCAGTGTAATAGTCCTGATAAATATTGAAAGTTTAATAAACCAGAATTCAAATGTTTTTTCATAAACTAGTATCTTCATTTAAAGAAATTTCTATTTAGATAAAATTGTAGGCAAGTTATGCCAAGAGGTATATCAGTCAGAAATCTTTTTACTAGCGTTCAGTTTTCTTTTTTTCATTTTTCTTTAAAAAATGAAGAGATTCAGATATTTTAAAATATATTTTAGCTATTGTGGGGAGAGGGTAATTATTTTTTGTACTTTTATTTTTTTCTACTTACTCTAGTGCATAATGTCAATTGAAATTCTCATGAGTGTTATTAGCTAGTGAAAAACCACAGGTATAAATAAGGATTCAGTAATGAGAATATAATTTCTGAATATGATTACTTGCTAACCAGTTCTTGAAGACAATTTGAAAAATAATTAATTCAGCACTGGAACAAGCATGACATATTCCTTGCTTTTTCTATAATCAGGAAAAGTTGAAACTTACCTCAGAAGCAAATGACTTCTTTGTTTTGTTTTTATTTTGGGAAAAGCCAATGAAGAAGAAGTTTTAATACTTCCAATATATAGCAGCCAAATGGTGAAAAAGGATACCTGGAATCCTACACAGATGGCTTCTTTGAGATATGTAATGAATTGGTGAGAGAATTGTACCAGAATTCAAAAGATTCCATTTTTCCTTTCATTTCTCCCACTAATAGGCTATAGATTTTGTGTAAGTTATTTGGCTTTGGGGCATCTTGTTTTTCTTGGCTGTACAAGGAGGACACCAGCTGGGTATGATGGTACACATCTAATAGTCTCAGCTACTCATGAGGTTGAGGTTGATCGCTTGGTTTAGGAGTTTAAGACCAGTCTAGGCAACATGAGAACCTATCTCAAAAAAACAAACAACAACAAAAAAAGGAAACCTAGATGATCTCTGAAATCCTTTTCAACATGAAAATCTTTGTAGTATGTGCATTTTTTTGAATATTTAGTTTTTAGTTGCACACAATATCTTTATTTTATTTATTTTTATGCGGTGCTGAGGATTGAACCCAGGGACTCGCATGTGCTAGGCGAGCACTCTGCCACTGAACCACAACCCCAGTCCCAGTTATATGCATTTTTAAGTGCAGTAAATAATAGGTATTAACAGAAACTTGTTTTTTCTGATATCTCTGAAGCATTTTCCTTGATATGAATATATCTCTTATGTATATATACATATGCATATGTATTTATATATTAAAATATATAAATATGTCTCTGTGTGTGTATATATATGTACACACACCCGTGTGTGTGTGTATAAACAAACAAACAAACCAGCCCTGTCCCCACACACATAGTGAAAGAGTTGCTGGAAAAATTAGCTTAGAACTCACTGTATTTCATTTAAAATTTGGTACTTGTGGTTCTGTAGCTATGATGATAAGGTTTTATTTTATAATTAAGTACTTTGATAAGTTGTAAATATTTATTATAAAACTTAAATTTTCCTTAAAGCATATATTTGTGTGTGCATATATACTATAAACACATTTCTCAAAGCTGAATCTATTTTTTATGTAGAGATATATGTATATGTGTGAGTGTGTGTATACATATATATATATATACACACACTCACACATATACACATGTATATATACTCAACATATACAAACATAAATGTAAGTTATGAGATTTAAATGGTAATGAATATTAAGGATTGTGTCACTTTTACAAAACATTACCACTGACTTCTAAGGGAATTTTTCAAATTAGTCTGTAAACATTATTGGCTATAACTTACTTTTTTATTTCAAAGCCACCCTCAACAAAAGCAAGGTCTAAACAACTCAGTGAGACCCTGTCTCTAAATAAAATACAAAATAGGGCTGGTGGATGTGGCTCAGTGGTCTGAGTTTAACCCCCAGAACCAAAAAAAAAAAAAAAAACCTGAAACAACAAAAAAACCAAAATTGTTTATAACAACCCCAAGTCAGAAGTAATCTGAATTCTGTCATTAGAGAAATGGCTAAGTAAATGATGATACATCTGTACTTTGCAACAGGTAAAAAAATGATGTAGACCTATATTTATATATGTGGAGAGATTTCCAAGATACATTATATAAAAAAGCAAATTGCAGCTTAATATTTCCAGTATAATCTTATTTACACACACACACACATGAAAGATATATGTCATAAAAGATACTTGTCAAAATGATATACTTGTAGCTGAAGGAAGTGAGATTCCAGGGCATGTTATCATGTTGATTTTATTGTTAAGAGTCTTTGTAGCTCCTAAGAGCGACTTACTTGTGAATTAAAAAAAAATAAAAAATTTTCTTAAAAGGTAACAAATGTAAATCTATCCATACACTTCCATAGATCATAAAGTTGCACGGGATGTTAGAAAATCATTTAGTCTTGTATTGGGGATATAGCCAGTGGTTGAGTGCTTGCCTTGTGTGTGTGTGAAGCTCTGGGTTGAATCTCCAGCAGCAGCAGCACCACCACCAAAAAAAAAAAAAAAAAAAATCATCACCTTGTCTAGTCCTCAAAATTTAAAGTCGCTCTGTATATTTGCTCAACAATTCCACCAAGCTGGTTGATGACAGAGTCAGAATGAGAGCCTAGGTTTTATGATTCACAGATCAGCTTTCACACTACCTTTAAGGCATAGCTAAGATACATATTTTTTGCAAAGTCTGATTACCCAAAGTTGTCTCTCTAATTCATGGGATTCATTATTTTTGTCACTTACATGAATTTAATCCACACCACTTTATATTATAGATTTCCCTCTTTGTAGATCATGTATGTTTTTTCTAAATTGTATGCATTCCATGAGGACATAAACATCTTGGTTTTCTTTGTATTTTTAAACAACAATTTATAATGAATGTTTCTTTAGCAGACTATCTACCTTTTGTTATTAAGATTATTTAGTTTAAATGCCAAATCAAATAAATAATTGTTTTGTGTGAGAAATCTCCCACTTGAAGATTGAAAATATTTTAGGAAGATACACAGAGAGATATCTATCTGCTACCCTCAAAACATCTTCCCTTTCCAAGGATAATAGTTTTGTTCTCTACTCCTGCTTCAAAGAGAACAGTTTGTCCCTATAGTATATTCTAGGTAATATGACCCACTTAGGAGATACTTAGTGATTGTGCTTTATAATGGGACTTCTGATAAGATTGTTGTACCATGGGAAAATGCCTCCTGAGTGTGATGGTTTTATGGATGAGGGTACATGTCTTTCAGTATTTGAATTGGTACAGCAGATGGAGAACCTCAATTGAGTCTTAAGAGTCTTACTATAATTAGCATAGAAGCTGCTACAAATATTTTTTGATTATTATGAAAACATTTCCTCAACATGTCTCAAATTTATATAGGTATCTTGTCCTTGAAATGGTGTCAACTTGTTCTGTCTACATAGTTTTTTATCTTAATATTAACATATGAGTTTCAGCTGATTTAGGATATAGACTCTTTTCGGTGATTTTCATCTGCAGTTATGTCAATCTGTTTTGCTTCTGGCCTTTTCTTTGTGTGGGTAACTTTTATTCTCATAATTTTTTTAAAAAAATTCTTTTTTCTAGTTGTAGATGGATACAATATCTTTATTTTTATGTGGTGCCTAAGGATTGAACACAGGGCACCACACACGAGAGGCAAGCACTCTACCACTGAGCTACAACCCAAGCCCCTCATAAGTTTAATTTGACTTGTTAAAAGCCTGTAAAATTATTTAAACAAATAGAGTCTTTCATGGAAGTTTCCATGACTAGCTGGAACAGTATTCTTTGGGGGTGAGGTTTGGAGGGGGGGTTTGGGAAGACAACTTTTTTTGAAAGCTAATGTCTTTCTTCCTTTAGAATTAATTGCTTTAGGAAAACATAATAGGATTCCATGAATTTCCGTAAATACTGCTAACAGTGGAGACTGTTATTGAAATAGCCAGTTGGTGCTTACAGGTGTTATCTTGAGTCATTCTTATATTACCACAATTAAAAAGTATGTGTGTGCTCATGTATGAGTATATGATATATACATACATGTACACATCTTTATATCTTTAATGAGATTCTTCTCTTTGTAAAAAAGTGATTATGAATTTGGCTCATTTGAAAGCTTTGAAATAATTAAGGTACAGATAGGAGTGTATTAAATAAGAAGTGATCTGAAACTATTTTAGGGAATTTCAAATATGGTATATTAAAATTTTGTTCTTGCTCTGTTGAGCATTTTATTAGAAATTAAAAATGTTTGTTTAGCACATTCTGATCTGCTATGCTTGGAAGGAAAGATATTTGTGGTTGATTTTTCACTATTTTTTAACTCATACATTTGTAATTTTCATTTGAATTTATGTAGGTTAATTTACTCATGATGAATAGGCATTTGCCTGTTACTTTCTGAATTTCAGTTGGCCTTAGAATTTACCATAGTAAGATAATAAAATTCCTTTTTAAAAAATTGCAGTCAACAACGCTTAGTTTAGTAATATAAAAAATGATTTTTTAGGCAAGAGCTTGAGGGTTAGCACTGGTTAGTGATTCAATATTAAAATAAATTTTTTTTCTAAATGGAATTTTTCTAATGGAGAAACTTTTTTGGAAATAGTATAAAGAACTGTATTCTATTTTTATCTAGGATTTTTAGTTTGAGCCATTATCACAAACATATTTGAGTTTGATACCTTCTCTTTACAAAGTGAACCTGTCTTTTTTGTCAAGTGAAGGTTAATTAGAAGTTTCTCAACCTTTTTTTAAAATGGAAATTTGAGTACTTTTAGGATACCATTACAGGTCCAATAGTGGTTAGGAATAAGCAGTAGTTAAGATTATTCATCTTTTAGCAGCATTTTTACTATACCCAGTAAAATACAACTTGGCCTTTCTTGCAAACTTTCTTCTTTCCTATCCTTTGCACTTTTAGGTGAGATAATTTAGAGTTTGTTTTGAACTTCCTTTGAACACTCAGTCTAGTATGACTAATAATGGGTGGTTGTCAAATACATATGAGACTATGTCTTAACAGTCCTACATACCATTAACCATTAAGATCATGTTTTCTGATTTGAAATCTTTGGTGAAAATGGGAATTCATTTGAAGTGGCTTAGTTCCTGGCACTGACAAAGGACTCCTAAAGGCAAGTACAGATCAACTGACAAGTACCTATTAGGCATTGACTGTGCACTAGGTACTAGAGATAGGATAAAACAAGTAGAAGTGCTGAGCCCTGCCCTTGAGGATTTATAGTCTAGGTAAAATACAAAATATATTATTATAAAGCCCCTTTGAGAAGTATATGATTAGCCAGGCTCAGCAGTGCATGCCTGTAATCCCAGCTACTGGGAAGACTGAGGCAGAAGGATGGCAAATTTGAGGCCAGCCTTGGCTATTTAAGAAAGACCTGTCCCAGAATAATAAAAATTTACAAAGCCTTGGAGTATAGCTCACTCACTGGTAGAGTGTCCCTGAGTTCATTCTCTAGTTCTGTAAAATAAAACAAAACAAAAAACAACATTATCACAATATAATTAAGTGCTAAGTGAATATGTCTCAGATGGGAGTTGAGGTAAACATAGCAGGGGTTTACCATGGACTGAAGCTAGCTGGCGTGGTTCTGTCTTAGTAGTTTGCCATAACTGGTCTCATCATGTTTTCAGTATGTTGGTTTGTGAAAGGACGTTTAGGAAGAGAATGCTGTATCTGAATCTCTGTCTTAAATCTTCAGGTATGATTATTCTGGGGTAAAAGCGCTTCTACATGAATAGGATAAATATGGGCCTGGGGATCCCTTTGGAGAAAGTGATATAGCCTTTTTATTCTCTTATAGTTGCTTTTCTATTATATATGTCTAATGACAGCAAAAAATTGTCATTTTTAATGACTGTGTTTTCCTTGTGAAGAGGGGTGTCTACTGTGGTTCTCCCTTTCTTTGTGGGGGCAGTGTTGGTAAAGATCTAAGTGTCTAGTGAAAACAACCAAAAACTTCAACTTGTGTGGATAAATGTTATAGCTGTGGGTATATAAAGAAACTGAAATCCCAATTCCTTAGACCTGCAGAATCTCTTAGATTCTGTTATTTTGTTTTGGAGTATTATTTTTATATATATTTATTTTTTAGTTATATATGGACATAATATCTTTATTTTTTATTTTTATAGTGGTGCTAAGGACCGAACCCAGTTCCTCACACATGCTAGGTGAACATTCTACCTCCGAGCCACAACCCCAGCCTTGTTTTGGAGTATTATTAATGTTAATTTTATTTTAGTAAGTCCTATATGATGAAGAGCCTAGTAACTTTTGAGATAATGTATAGTTGACCTTTGGACAACACGAGAGTTAGGGGTTCCAACTTCCTGTGTAGTAAAAAAAACAAAACAGTATAGGGGCTGGGGTTGTGGCTCAGTGGTAGAGCACTCGCCTGGCATGTGTGAGGAGGCATTGGGTTTGACTGTTAGTACCACATACAAATAAAATATATTGTGTCCACCTAAAATAAAGAATATTTTTTAAAAAACCAGCATGTAACTTTTGACTCCCTACAGACTTAACAACTTACAGTCTGCTTTGACCAGAAGCCTTACTGATAACATAAACATTCTGTTAATCATATTTTGTACTCGATATATATTATATATGGAGAAAAATACTCAAGAACTTCAAGGTAACACTTTTTACTGCCATATAAAATTTACTGAAGAGATGAACTGCTCATGGGGAGATGATTAATGTCACATGGTGTCTGAGGCAAATACTGGCAACACTTGAGCTCACTGAAATAGCAACAGGAGGTGGCTATAAAATTATTACAGTAGTACAGTATGTACTGCAGTTGATTTTGTTTAGTTGCAGTTTAATGCTGCATTTTTCCATTGTTTCCATTTCTCTCATTTGTGAATGCTGCCACCTGTGGTCTGTTCGCATAAATTTTTATAAATTTTAACTTCTTATGATAGATTTATGAATATTTTGTGGGTAAATGATAAACTCTTACCTATATATGCTTTATGCTTTTATGACATACCTAACTTTTAAAAATAACTGTTTACTTTTCAACTGGTACTTTATAGAAACATAAAAATTCAGCAAAATAATTAGGTAACACATTAGTTTTTTTTTTTTTTTTTGATATTTCTAGGCTATATGGTTCATCTGGAAGTTTTTAAAAATTATCAAACATCTTTAAAAAAAAATCTGCATCTAAATTTTTAGTTCAAACCCACATTGATCAAGGGTCATGTCAATTACATTTTATTTGAGTGTGCTTCTCAGATTGTTGTTTTAATAGAAAAATCTCAAGATGCCTGCATGGGAAACCCTGTGCATTTAAAATTTTTAACCCCAAACCTGTCTCTTTTACCCTTGCCTAAAAACTGAGGTTGACATGAGATTTTCTTCGATCACAAAATCTACTCAACCAGGCATAGTGGGGCATATCTAAAATTGCAGCAACTTGGTAGATTGAGTCAGAAGGATGGCAAGTTTTGAGGCCAGCCTTGACAACTTAATGAGACCCTTAAAATAAAAATAGAGCTGGAGATGTGGTTCAGTTGTAAAGCATCCTTAGGATCAATCTCCATACCACAATACATACATACATATATGCTTGAATTTCCAGTCATTAAAATAACCTAAAGTTAAATATAAAAAGATATGAGCTTTCTAATCTAAGAATGCAATGACTAAATTGGAATAAGGGAAAAATCTAGAAGTTAAGGAAGAGTACACTTCTTCACCAAAATCGTAATGACTAAAAATAGGGCATATATCTCCTTTGAAACTTGAAGAAAATTTTCAGATTAGGAAAAAACCAAACAGTAGTACTAAATACAAGGTGTGGTAACTATACAGGAACTTATTTTCCTAAATGTAAGTGAAAAAATCAAACCAAGTTTAGATCAATTTTTTTGATAGTGCTGTTAGGCTTTAGTAAAAGATGCTATAGGTATGTTAATATATAGGGCTACTTTTGATGGAAGCAATCATAGTTTTACTATGATTGTGTCACTGACAGACACAACTCTGGCATTTGGGTCATTGGTATGACCAATTGTGGCATTTTTCTTTAGGATTGTGATGTCTTTATTTTATTTGTAGTCTTTATTCACTTTATTCCAGCTTGATTCACAATTATTCCTTTACAGAACAGCTTGTGTTTGGCAGAGCTGTTAAAAAAAAAAATTCAGTCTCTTCTAAATAAGGTTCTTTTTCAATTAGAAATTCCATCTTTGCAGTTAAAACATTTGTAAACATAACACAATTTAGACAGAGCCCAACGACTTTACAAGACTGCTATTTTTGTAAATGGAGAAGGTTTTCTTAAAGAGCAACTTGGTGATACTGAGCTCTTAGAGCTCTCTTGAAAGTAGTTAGAACTTACTGCTTTATGTATTGGGTCACATGAAGAGGAAGCTTGGTTTTGCTGACTTGCAGTGTTTGATAAATGTTGGTATTCTTGGAAGAAAATACTGAATAAATGTTAAGTCTTAATTTTCACCATTTCAAAGAACCCTTCATATATCTTTTGTTCTGTGAGATGAGAAATGTTGCTGATCCTGAAAAATGTTTCAGGACTTTTATCCTGCAGTATCTGAAAGGAAATGTAGCTATATTTTGGAAATGTAATCTCTGAACTTTACTGGCTTCTTTAGTTGGAGAAATAGTTCTTATATTCTTACGTTGAAATGTGTTTAGGCAAGAGAGCCATACAAACTGTCGTTTTGTGATGAACAGCCAGAATTTTGACTGGCAGTGGTAACAAAAATGGAGCATGTTCTCTCAGCCTGACTCTTTCTGTTTCCCAATTTCATGGAACTATATAATTTTTCTGGATTGTTCTGAGCTATTGAAAGAATCAGTATACAGTTATTGTTTATAAATTAAAAAGCAAAGAATGAAGTACAGTATTACTTGTGAAGTATTGAGCTGAGGCTCAATACTTATATTTATTATATAAATACTAGAGCTCAGATTCCTCTCTCAATTAATCTTTTTCTGGGCTTTTCCAGAGGAGAGTTAAACTAAGATTTAGACAAATATGAATAGAATTAAGTCACAAAGTGTAGTGTTACCACCCACTCACAACTTGAACCCTATCTTTTACTTGGTAAAACCTTTTAGGAGATTATTGTAATGTTGTTAATCCATTGAACACCTTTTCCTTCTCAGAAGGGTTTTATAAAGTAAAGTATTGCTTAAGGCATGTTTACAGTCTACCTGCGGAAGAGTGCTCGTCTGTCAGTGCTCTAATATAAAGCTAAAGAAATTTCTGCCTTATCAAAGGAAAGCATGCTCAGGAGAATTGTGTTATGCTAGGTTGCCTCCAAAAATAATTCAAAAACTTCTTTTTAGTTGGGTCAGAAAAAAAAAGTGATATAGTATAATGAAAGCGAAAACTCAGAACAATTAAGTAATTTAGAAATAAAAACATACATCAAAATGTCAATTGTCTGTCATTACCAGAACTATGGCATATTTTAAATTCCGTGAGTTTTATTTTTCTAGAGGTTCTAAATGACTGATATGCTTCAGGGTTATTGAACAAAACAAACACATGGGCCAACAATTGCTCTCTTGTATCCTTTTCTTGCCCCAACTTTTATATCCTTCCCTATCAACAAATGAAAAAAAATCTTTTTTTTAATTTAGGAAAATTGTGCCAAAAATGGGACCTTAAAAATAATTCTTCTCTGACTTGACTAAATTGGCAGATGTCCAACAATGTCAAACCATTTGCCATCTGCCAATAGTAAGCTTTGTTACTTACCACTTTTAATCATGTAGTGCTCCATTTTAGGTCACTTGCATTCCATACAAGTTGTGAATATTTACCTTCTAGGGATAAATTACTTCTTAAGTCATAGTGTTAATAAAACATATCTTTCCTCCTAAGTGAAACACAGCCTTAAAATGATTCTACTAATCACATCTAATTAGTAGGGCCATTTTTAAAGGCACTTTTGTTATTTTCATTTTATGCTTTTAAATGAACAGTTACACTACAAAGCATTCTTCAAGTGTGGTGTTCATGCTATGTAAGGATCTCTGTTTTATTAGAGATCCTTGACAATATTTCTTCATCTTTCTCTGTCGTCCCAGAGGATAATTTGATATAATAAAACAATTACACTGAGCTCTGGGTAGGAATGGTGCTGTGAGAGAATTAAACTTCTGTAAAAAAAAAAAAAAAAATAGATGTAATTCTTGTGTGCTTTTTATATATAAAACTAAGGCAGTGTCTTACACCATGGTTATCAACCGTTTTCTCACTTCTGACTTGCCAGCACGTAGGAAGTTTGTTTTGGTTTCAAAATGTACTTTACCCCACGGTGGCTGGCAGGGTACAATACTATTGACATCACTGCGTTTCAAATAGAAAATTAACAAGTAGCTACTGTTGTGATTGCAGATTGCCTTCCCAGTCCCTGTGAGAGAATGCTTTTTCTTTTGGACAGCAATACTTCTCAGCCCTTTGGTACCATTAAATCAGCTAATGGGTGCTGCCAGAATAGAGATGAACACCAACAAAAGGCCAAAGAGTAGAAAACTGTTAATAAGGCAGAAATCTTTAATCTGTTTCCAGAGTGATGTGAAAGATAAATAATTTTAAAAAAATTCTCTTCCACCCACAGCAAGTTTTGACAGTTGTCCAGGTTCAGAGCCTGATCTCCAGAGAGGAGTATCCTTTCCCTCCACCCAAATCCCCTGGAGATTTGCCAAAGGAAAATAAGCTATTTTGTATTTAGAACAAATTGCCACTGTTTTCTCCAGTGATGTAGTCCTATTTCCCAGACTTTGAAACTTGGAATACAGAAAGTTCTTGTGTGACCCAAGAAAAAATATGTTGAATGAATGATCAAGTTTGTTTTTGTTTTTTAAGAATCAAATCCTTATAAACAGATAAGAGGATATGTATATATAGAAACTAAATTTAAAACAGAATGGACATCAGTGGATTTTAAGTCACTTTATGTTCCTTGTAGGAGGTTCTAGTGAAGAATATATGCTTTTGGGACCCAGTTTTAATTATTGTTTTCAAATGATGCTGTCAGAAATGAAGTCCTCCTTAGAGATGAATATAGGACAATAAAAAATTACTTATATATTCTCTACACTACTGTTGTCAAATGAGCAGCAGTCCAGAGATCTTGTAAGCTTGTCCATTCAGTAGTTTCTGACTGTGGAGTATTTCTTTTTAGAATTCCCTCTCATACCTTGGTTTTCTTAGCTGGTTCTTCTCTATTTTTTCCTTAGTGATTGCCTTCTGCCATTATACTTAATATGGTCACTACTTCTTGAACAACAGCTGGAACGTGCCAAACTTTTAGATCAGGTCAAATATTCTACATGTTAGGAGGCCTGTTTTTGTTTTTTAAAGACAGGTCTCTCTGTGTTGCTCAGGCTGGCCATGAACTTGCCATCCTTGTGCCTCCGCCTCACAAGTTGCTGGGATTACAGGCATGTGCCACCAGGCCCGATTTTGGAGGCCCATTAAGGCCAGAAAGTTGAAAGAAAATTGTAAGAAAATTCCTTCTGAATTAATTTCATTTGGCATTATTGTTGTAGTTTTTTATCATTTTAAATACTTTAATAATAAAGTCATTTTGTTGTAATGGCTACAGTTCAAAATAAGGTGCCAAGAGGACTGGGACCTGGGACTAGGAATGTAGCTCAGTGGTAGAGCACTTGCTTAGCAGGTGCAAGACTCTGGGTTCAGTCCTCACCACCACACACACACACACACAAAAGAGTTGTCATCTCTAATCAGGATTCAGTTGGAGATTGTCAGTTGCTCTACATGTAGATACCTTTGATATGGCTCATCTTAACATTCATTGGTGACCTCAGCTACTTCAGAAATAACAGATTCATAAGCACTTCTCTCCCAAATGCTGACTTGGCATCTGATTATACTGTTTAGAGATAACAGTATTGATTGTTACCTCAACTTTGGTAAGTTGAAGAATTCCAGAAACATCCATTAGAAATTATGTTACAGCTCTTCCTCCCATTGTGTGCTAGTTAGTCTGTTTGGTGTTGAGAAAATGGAAATGATTAAAAATAAGCAATGCAATAAAAGTATGTATTGATTAAAATACAGTGTGATTAGTATAAAAATCAAGTATTAATTATCTGAGAAAGGAGTCTGGCAAGGAAGGTCTCATAGAAGAAACATTAATTTGTCTGTGGGCAGACAAATATGTTAGATGCCATCAGGAAGAGAGTGGAAAGAAGGGCATTCCAGGTAATTTGCAATTAGAAAGCACATTTGGTTGTAGAAGAGGTTTGTAAGGGTATGAGTAATGGGAATGAGACTGTAGGAAGCAGAGAGCAAAATTATAATCTTCAAACAGATAAAGATTACTACTGGCAACTTTAAAAATCTTCATAGCATCTAGCTCAGTGGCATAATAGGTTGGGGTTGTTTATTGGTGATCACTGTTATTGACTGAGTGACACTTCATGTTCTTTATATGTCTGAGTTGTAAAGGCTTAATATTTCAACCTACTGGGAAACCATGTAGTTTGAGAAAAAAACGACTACAATTTCATCATTATGAATTTACTAAGTATTCAAAGGTTTCTTCCTTTTCCTTTTCCCTACTGCCCTCTCCTTTCCTATATTCCCTCATCCCTGCTCCCTTGTCCCTTCTCTCTAAATTTGGGGGACATAATTCTAGCTGTAAGTCATATATGATGTTCTGAAGTTCAAAGTTTTAATAGTGATCTGTAGTAATTTGATCTAGCAGTATGAACATAGATTTCTGGAGTTCCAGAAATGTGGTATGAAATAATGTGGAATTTATTTGAAGCCTTCTTTTATTTTAAAAGTGTATTTTTCTGGGCACAGTGGCACATGCCTATGATCCCAGGCACCTAGAGGCTAAGGTAGGAGGATTACAAGTTGAGGCTAGCCTGAGCATCTTAGCAAGACCTTGTCTCAAAATAAAAAAGGGCTGGCAATGTAACTCATTGCTTGCCTAGCATATGTGAGGCCCTGAGTTCAGTTCCCAGGACTGCAAAAGAAATGAATAAATTAATTAACAAGTGAACATTTTGCATTTTCTGTGTCTGCTTTTATGTAAAATAGTGTTTTTCTTCCTAATCTGGGAAAATGTTGACTTCTGGAAAAGATACCTTATTTAACCTTATGACTTCAAATACCCTCTGTCTTAGTGATAGATACTTCTAGGGGTATACATAGCCAACCTTTGGAACTGTTCAGATTTTATTGAGAGAAAGTCATTTTAAAAAGTTTTCCCAGAGTAATGAAAGGCCAGCAAGTTCCAGTTCAAGACTGTGCATCCAGCAGCATCAGCCAATAACACATATTTCAACTGATTTTAATTCTTATTTTGTAAATAGATGAACCCTTTCATGCTGAGGTTAATAATGGTACAATAGAAAAATTTATATTATTGAACCATAATGTAGCATACATTATGTAATTTGCAACTTCATTATGATACCTGATACTCCAATTTGGTTATTATACAAGTTACCAATTAAGAGGAATATTAAGTGAAATCAGCTGCTTTTTGAAAAGTGAGGGTCTCAGTTTGAAAAGTGAAAAGAGGGTCCAAGCTACTCTCCTGTTTTTATTTGTTGTTATTGAGTCCCATGACTACCACAGTCAAGTCTGACGCTAGGGAAATGTCACTTGCCAAGTTACTACCTGGGAGTTAATAGTCTGTTTATTTTCTGTGAAGTAGATAATCTGTAAGTTTTAGGTGAAACATATAATTATCAAATACCATTTTATAGGAATAGCTTATCTAGCTTATTTCATAAACAGAAAAAGCTGAACAACAGAATGTGATCATATATGTTTTAGTAATTAAAATTCATGAACAGTGTAGTGTTTGACCTATCTGGATACATGTTTCACATAAAAGTCAGGCCGGGTGTGTGTGTATCTTTGCAGAGTTTTATACTATTCTCAACATAAACTGAATTTTAGAAAAACTTTGGTATTTCAGGATAAGCAGCTAGCTGCTGTCATGTGCATGCAGGGGTGTGTTTGTGGGGAGTTGAGAAACCTGGCCACAAGCCACCACAGCTTTGAAGAATGTGGCTCATGGGAGGACTCACAGGCCATTGTGTAACATTCAGCAGAGAGGAAAATACAAGCTCTGTCCCTATCACTTGACTTGTTTTCCATTTTGATTTAGTTACTTGGCAAAGTCTTGGTATCCTGTAGTGGAGGAATGAAAGGCGAGCAAGTTCCATTGCAGGACTGTGCCTCCAGCAGCATCAGCCAATAAACAGTTTGTGGGGTGGGCAAGGGTTAGATTTCTTATTGTTGAGTTAGGGGGATTAGAGTTTCCAGAGGCAAGTTGACAAAATTTAAGAATTGAAAAGCACAGTCATATGATGCTTGCAGTTTGTATGTTGTTTTTTTTTTTTTTTCCACCTTGAAAGGAAATTCTTTCTTCTCCCACAACAACGTGTACTTCTTATAGATTGATATACCTGTGCTTTAAAATATTATAGCTGCTACGAGGGGCCATTTTACAGCAAAATCATTTCCCTTCATTATTGTATGATACATCAGTTTGGCAGTATATTTATAGGATTTGAGACCAAAAGCAACATTGGTTCCTTTAGGGAAAAATGATCCCACTCTACTCAAACAAAAAGCAAACAGACTTTAATTGTTCTCTTTCCCATAAGGGCTTGTCCTTTCTAAAGGTATGTGCACTTAACAGGGTTAGTAACTGCAGATTGCCTCTTCCCTGGGTAAAACCCACTTTTGAATCTCATTTTAAAACAACCTTCATATTGTCTTTGAAAATAAAAGAACATTAGTATCTCTCCATTCTCTAGCAACACCGCCCCCGCCAAGAGACTTGAGTTTTCTCATAGGTCACCTTCTTGCTTGCTACAGTATCTAATCCTAATTTTGCTTTACTATCACTCATACTAATTTAGGAATGATTTTGGCTTTTATAGCTTTTATTGAGTTCTCCATGTGTTTAAAAGAATACCTGTGTGTTAAATAAAAGTTAAGTAAATGCTAACCAGGGGGCTAAATTTTTTAAAAAAGTAATTTTCCATTAAGTATGGTTCCATCAATCTTATAATGTCAGGTGCAGGACCATGCCTTTCCCAGACCTTTATTCTCTGTGTCAGCTCTTCTACTCTCTGGAGACTTGAAAAACATTGTATGATACTTGCATGTTATCTTTTCTCAATAAATAAGGATTTTCAAACCAAACCGAGCTTTTTTCTTCTTTGTTTCTTGTCTGCTTTCTTTTCCCCAAAGTCGTACAGTCCATGATTTGGCAACCCCATACAGGAGGATCCTGAGCTACCAGTCACATGAGAATGAAGACAAGAAAAGAAAAGGCCAGATGGCATCAAAAGATATGCCTTTCTAGGTCATTGGTGGTTAAGCTTGCAATCTGGTTAACAGCAGGGAGACTATAGGGTAAAGTGTAGAGAGCAGCACCATGGTAAGGGAAGAGTAATTTGCTATACATTTCTTCTTCTAGGAATTTGTTGGAGAGAAAAAAATTACACAACAAGGAGAATATGATTTAACTCTTTGCGATTTATATCCATTGCTCTTTGAAGGATGCCTTTGCCTAGGTGGCACATAGACACAAGTGGAAAGTGTATTTTATGAATCGTGTTCTAAAAAGTGTGGCTCCCACCTGATCAGCTACTGACTTTCAGCTGCCATTAACCCTTTGTTATTTTTATTCTCCAAATGCCTGTTTCATTTGTAAGTGTAGACACTGAAGGAAATTATACTTAGCTCCCACAAATAGACCTCTTCCCTTAGAAGAGCAAACATCACTTACTGCTCATCCTTCAAGCCAGTGTCTGTTTTGGAGAACTGTATTTGCAAACCATGGAGAATGGCATCCCTGGCCTTTGTGAGATAAGTCTTCTCAGGGTGTTTTCTTAGTGTAAGCTGTATCTTAAGAGCAGATTTACAATTAAATAACTGAAGAAATGTTCAGGAGTGTCTAATAAAACAGATTTTTTTTTTTTTAAGGGGATTCTGCCTTTTCAGTTCATTTAAGCATTATTTAAGCCTTTACTCCTTTGGTCTCGGCTCCTGATTTATTACTTAATAAATTTTAAAGTAATTTATTGAAGGTCACCAAACAGTTCAACTTAGCTGATCTTCCTTATAGAATGCCAACTAAGTTGTTTTCTCTTGAATGAATAAAACAGGTATTTTTAATCTTAGATTTAAATTTATTTTCCAACTATAAACCTAAGTCCTTTCATTCTCTTTTAATTACATGGAAAATACTTTCTTCATAGAGAAATTCAACGTCCTTCAAATCCAAAGTCAAGTTTCAGCCTCCTTTACAAGTCTGTCTCCTTCATTTGGAATGTCTCCACTTTTTCAGTGTGTTGCCCTTGATATCTACACAACTTACTTCAGAATGATACTAAACAAATAGTATTTTTCATGTTGTAGTCTGCTTATAAACTCTTAAAAGTTCACTTTATACTCTTCTCCCTCAAGCAGATACCTAGAACAATGCCGAGTTCACAAAAGTCATTTAATATAAGTACATAAATAATGTTTAAAAGAGAGAAAAAAGACTGTAATGTTACGTGTAGGTTTCAATAAGTCTAACAAAACAGAAAGTTGACCCACCCTTTTTATTCTTGATATGAAACTATAGTAAGGAGTCAGAAGTTTCTTAAACTAAAGTATAAGAAACAATTATATACCAGATTTCTGAAATTAGAAATTTGAACAAAATTGACAGAGCTGTTCTTGTGGCAAGGTACTATGTGCAAACATTACTAGTTGTTTTTGTTTGTTGCATTAAAAAAAATAATAATAAGGCTGAATCCAGAGCTGAGCCTTTAATTAGCAGAGAACCACCAGTCTCTCTCTCCATCCTACAGTCTTAAATGAGTGCACTTGTTTGGCATATGCCATAATAATCCTAATGAAGAATATAAAGGCAGTTTTTACTTTGTATATGGTTTTTGTTTTTGATCTGCTCATCTAGAGCAGTCTGATAATGTGAAATTCTTCATTTTAAAGAGATTTGGGTAGCATAGCAGAGGAGCATAGTGACTTTAAAAATTATTAAATATTAAAGATGAGAGAGGGGAAATGGAAACTTGTGTGCATTTTATACCTCTTGGGGATACCCTATCTGAAAACCCCTATTCTAGTGCATGGATTTAGGCATTCAAAATCAAGTGCTTTTTGCTGTATTATTAGTATTCCACATTAATACAGTTGACAGTTTATGAGGTAGACTAAAAAATAAACTGTCTCTTGACAGATTACCATTGGGGATAGAAGTGACTGGTGTCTTCAGACTACAATGGAAATGGGAGGGACTGAAATGCAGACACCTCTATACTTGCAGATACTTTGAAGAATTGTTTATAGGCTGAATAATCCCAAATTATTTTCTTAAAATAGGTTTTATGCTGTTTCCAGTAAAATATTCAGGTTGTGCTCATTTGACTTCTTTTTTTTTTTGGTCTCAGACGAGCTCATCTGCGCCTGTGTTTAGAACGCTTAAAAGTTCTGATTCCACTAGGACCAGACTGCACCAGGCACACAACACTTGGTTTGCTCAATAAAGCCAAAGCACACATCAAGGTGAGAGTTTTTACTTTCAGATTTGCACATGATTCTCTGGGTCCTGGTTTAGTTATTACCAATGATTCCTATTCATATACTTTAGGTGGCTCACCATGCCCTCCTTAATAACTGACCTTAAGAGAAATCTTTCTGAAAATTGATCACCTAATCAATCTGAGTGGAGCAACATAACCTGATAAAACTAAATTGTTTTGACAGTGTGGCCATTTGAAGATCTGAGAATGCTAGAAAAATAACAATTACTCTTGTGATATCTACAAGGAAGACCATTGTGCCCTCTGGTGGAGATGACTTCATTTGACTGTGTCCTTCAGTATTTTTCCATCAAATACCACACTGCAGAGGAAGTCTGTCCTTTATAGAGATTACTTTACAGACTTTTAAAATTCTGTCTTGTTTATATGCAGTCATACACAAATAAGACAGGACTCTTTTGATGTTTAAAAATATGAATTTATATATTTTTATATATGCAGACACTTGTATATTCACTTGTTTTCTCAGCCAAAGAAGAAATCTTTTAAGATATCAGGTAGAAGTAAGTTAATGTTTGTATTGTACCATCCACAATGTAAATATCATTTCATCATCCTAGAAACTTGAAGAAGTTGAAAGGAAAAGCCAGCACCAGCTTGAGAACTTGGAACGAGAACAGAGATTTTTAAAGCGGCGACTGGAACAGCTGCAGGGTCCTCAAGAAATGGAACGAATACGAATGGACAGCATTGGATCAACTATTTCTTCAGATCGTTCTGATTCAGAGCGAGGTAGGCAGTGTGCCTTTTCTCTAATGAAATACTAAGCATCTCTGTATCTGGATTTAGGGAGGCACACTGTATTTGCTTTCTTTTTAGCCAACACTGACATTTTATGTATTCACAACATTGTATAGTCCTGCCTGTGTGAACTGTGTAATTCTTATTCTGGGGAGGTGGGAGTTATCTATTTACCTACCTAAAACTTTTCATTCTGAAATACTTTTAAAGTTTTCTGTAGAAAATTGTAGGGTCCTCACCTACCTTAACTCAGTTTTCCCTTATGTTAACATCTTATATAACCATAATAGAGTTATTAAAAAGAGGAAATTAAACTGACATAATACTAGTAAGTAATCTGCAGACTTTACTCAAAATTTAGTAGTTTTTCCCACTGATATCCTTTGTCTGGTCTAGGATCCTATGCAGCGTTCCCTGTTGCATTAGCTATTCCTTAGTCTTTCTTTCATGACCATAACATTTTGGAGTATTTGCCAATCTTTTTATACAGTATTCCTCAATTTGAGTTTGTCTGAAGTTTTAAAATTATTGCATTGGAGCAAGAAATATCACTTAAGTGATGTTGTGCCCTTCATTTCATTGTTTCAGAAAAAATACTGAATTATGTTTTATTACTGGTGATATTAATTTCTTAATGTATATTTTAAAGTACCACACCCTTCATTACTCTTTCTGCCTGTCCTCAAACATTTGTCTTTGGCAGAATTATAGAAAAAAAGTCAGCCAAAAAAGAAACAGTCTGAACTTTATAGCTCAGGCCTTATACCATAATAGAAAATCCTGAGGTGAACCTTGATGATTTTGAGCCTTAAATTTGAGAAAACAGAATTAATGAGATCTTAAACATTCTAAAATATTATACAAGTGACACTAAGTTTTTAAGTCTTTTTTTTGTTTTGCCCTTTTTAATGGAAATTTCCAAAATATTCAAAAATAGAGAAAATAGATTAACTCATGTACTCATCATTCGGTTATAATAGCTATCAACATTCTGTCATTCTTGTTTCATCTAATTCAAATATGAAACACATATTTAGAGTTTGTCATAGAGGAATGGAAAATCCCATTTTTATTCTAGCCCTTATTGGATAAAACAGTTTTTAACTTTTATTTTTAAACTGTATATTGTTATAACGTATTGGTGATAGTATATGTAGTATTTGACAAGGTCTATATAGACATCATATACGTGTTTAAGGGTTTGTTTGGGTTTTTGAAGTTAAATACCACCACCCAAAATGCCTTTTCTGTAATCCTATAGATCTCACTATAATTCAGAGACTTATTTTAAGCTTCAGGTCTTTATTTCAAGCTATATTTGGGGCTGAGAATGTAATTCAGTGGCAGACCACTTACCATGTACAAGACTGTGGGTTTCATCCCTAACAAACCGAAAAGACAAGGGAGGAGGCGGGAACTTCAAACTATATTTGGTGCAAGAAAATTAAAGACAAATCCCTCAAAAATCTACTTTATAACAAATGGCTTATTTTAATTACTAAATAGCAAAATATCTTCACTATGAACCTTTGAAGTCTGTAGAACTATCTGTAGAATGGTATCTCCAAAGGCTTGAATGAGTAGATTTTCTAGTTTGCTATTTTCTTTTCCTTCCAGTGTTGGAATCAGGCTTTGTGCATGCTAGGCAAGTGCTTTACCACTGAGCTATACCTTCAGCCCTTACTTAGTCTGTTTTTAGGTTTGTGCTCCCCCTCTGCTAGTCAACCCTGATTAGTAAACAACACTGAGAATTAGTTTTTAGTTTAATGTAAGACAGATGTTGTTAAACCACTTGGGTTGGGATCTTTTAATATTAATTAATAATTCCCAGATTGGTGGGAGGTCCAGACAGACTGGCGTCAACAGGGTTTTAGTAAACTTGCTGCCCAAATTAAGACCACCATTGTATTCCAAAGATTCCCTTGTACAGAAAGTATTTCTTTGATCTTCAGTTTCTCTGTTCTCCAGAGCTCACTGATAAAAAAAACTGGTTGTATAACTTTTGTTTTGTGCCACTTTTCCTCATGCCTTTTAATTTTTGAAGGTGCACATAGAGTAGATTATTAATGTTTTTCTTTTTTTTTTTTCCCCTTTGGCAGAGGAGATTGAAGTGGATGTTGAAAGCACAGAGTTCTCCCATGGAGAAGTGGACAATATAAGTACCACCAGCATCAGTGACATTGATGACCACAGCAGCCTGCAGAGTATTGGGAGTGATGAGGGTTACTCCAGTGCCAGTGTCAAACTTTCGTTCACTTCCTAGAACCCAGCATGACATAACAGTGCAGGGCAAAATATTCACTGGGCCAATTCAGTACAATCTCTTAAATTGGGTTCATGATGCAGTCTCCTCTATAAAGCTAAACAAAACTATACTTGAACAAAGGGTCAGAAGACCTGTATTTAAGCAAATACTTAGCAAAAAGTGGGGTAGAGCCTCCCCAGCAGAACAAATATATTCACTTTGGAAAAATCACAATTTCTAATGGCAATGGAAAACTTGTGTGAAATTATCTTGATTTGATCTAATTGATTTCAAAGAGGACACTGGAGATTCCATCCTCTTTTTCTAGTTTGCTCATACTACATTGAGTAGGCACATTTAAAGATGGGATTATGAACCCTTCCTGAGCTTTATGGCCCTAGGGGGGAAAAAAAATCTATGGTAAAGAAAAGATAATCAGGCATTAATCTTGGATAGCTAAGGAGCTATTAAAACTCAGCCTGGGACAGTTTATCATGAAGCCTGTGGATGATCAATTCTTTAAAACAAAAATGAAACAAACCCAAACTCATTTCATGCTCTACAAAAGGAGAGACTCCCATGAAGCCTTTTGAAAGGGATCATCATGCAGCTCAGCTTTCTGTTGGATTCCATGCTAAACAAGCTAACCTTATCCTGCATTGTTAGCACTAGGGCACCCAACTGCCATCTCGCCAGCCCGCGGCCTAAGGGCTGCATGGGGGCAGTCCATGCATGACAGCCTCTATTACACAAGGCCTATGAGTATGGATTGGGGAGCCAAAAGGAAAAAGCTCCATGTGCCTGTGTCTGCATGGGTCAGAAGAGTTGTGCACGCAGATTAGCAGGCCAAGGTCTGAGCCATGGCAGCATTTTTATTTGAGATTTTGATAACTGTTTATATGTGTTGAAAACCAAAATGACATCTTTTTAAAGCTTGTCCATAAGTAAACATAGATGTCTTTTATAGTGGAAAAACACATGGGAAAAATCATCTATTTTGATGCAGCATTTGATAATGATAAAACACCTCACACCTCACTCTTTATAGTGCACAAAATGAATGAGGTCTGGGCTAGGTAGAAAAAAGGTCAATGCTGTTTTTGTTTTCTTTTAGAATCATTACTTTTTACCAGCTTTTAACCATCTGATATCCATAGTAGACACACTATCATAGTTAACATAGTTAAGTTCAGCACTTGTCTCATTTTAATGTAAAGATTTGCTTCCATTTTCTACAAGCAGTCTTCTTCACAATCCCCCTGTGCAGGTGCTATTGTTGCTCTTATAAATGTTTCCAGAAATGTTATTTTCTTCGAAGTGAAATTTCTAGCCTGCACTTTGATGTCATGTGTTCCCTTTGTCTTTCAAACTGCGAGGTTTTCCTTTGGTCCTCTCTCTTACCCTGGGAAGCCTTCCTGGAGACCTTACCCCCAGCTGTTTGGACTTTGTATACTTTAAATAATTTAACTACCCTTAATTACTTAAAAAAAAAGCTTTATGATTTTCATAACTTATTGCTGATTTTAATGGGTTGTTAATTTCAGTCCTGTAGTTTTATTTTATGTTTAGATAGGGCTGGGCAAGGAAAAAGAAAATAAAGACAACCATATTTAGCAGTGCAGTTGAATTGTGTGTTAATGTTAGACTATTCTTTTGTGAGTAGCACTTAAACAGCATTCACAACTTTTATATGGAGTGTACCATCTTGGTCATACATCAAGACCTCAGCATATATATATAATATATACTCACTCGTTCTCGTGCTCTCCCTGTGCCTCCTTCAAAAAAATCTTCCTTGATTGTGCTGTGTTTGAGTGGAAGAAATTCTTTGAAATAGATGTGTGTTTGAAAACTGCATGCCTTTAAAACCCAGTACTAGGACTTGCTACATTTCAGGTGCTGGGAATTAATGAAAAACATGACAAAACAGATTCATTTCTGTGGCCCAAGTAAACAGTTTCTAGTTTTATTTATAATTATTCCTGGCTAGGTCAAGATGTTGCTCTATATATTTGCTTACTTTTGACTTTCCCAAGTGAGAGTTTAAGATTGTACTAAAATTACCATGGAAAGTAAATGGAAGCCAATGACTTTGTTATTCCCATGGCATTCACTGGCGTCTTTGGCACAGGGCTGGAATTTGGGACAACATTCAGGCAAACTTGAGGGGCTGCCATTTTGTTGTACGTGTACAGGATAATGGGTTGTACAAACCTATAGTACATATTTCATTTGCCCCTGAACTCTTCTTTCCCTGGATGGTTTTCCTTTTGTGGGGGTGGAGGATATGGATAGACTGTATGAGTAAGAAGTATTAATTCTTTAAAAGACAAATGAAGACACAAAAGTTAACACAAGAAACAAAAACTGAATAAAGAATACCAGAATTATTTTCTAACAAATACCCTTCTCCATGAAGGCAAAAATATGGATGAGTAGTCACAACTGTCTCCCAAATGTTTACATTGGTACTATGTCAGAAGTCCAGAATTAATACCAATTTGAAATTTAATCACTCTTCTGTTCTAGAATTTAAACATCTATTTTTACATAACCTAACTGCAGGTACTCAGTAACTGCTTCAGGTAGGTCACACAAAACATTTGTCATCCTCATCTGATTTTGAAACATTTTAGAGAATCCCTTTGACTATGGCATTATGCAAACTGAAAAGTCTCCATGTTCCCATTTGATGCCTTAACCCTCATTAATCTTATTTAGGATCTTTTAGTAAAATGCTTATTGAGTGACCTTTATATTACCAAAGGATTCTAATGAAGTCATTGACTCAGACTAGCATAGATATGAAAATACAGAAAAAAAAATGGTTTTTCTAGTCCCCATGACAATGTCTATATGGCAATACCTGTTTTTAGAATCATGAAAGGGTTTTAAAAGGCAATGAGAATTGTTGAGGCCGAGCTCCTTACTCTAAGGCCATACTGCCTCTTGGTTCCTGTCTCCTAAAGAAACTGTTTAGCCTTTTAGGAATTTTGAGACGCCTCCTTCGCTTGACTAAACCCTGTTTTTTATGATCCTTCCACCTAAATATTCTTAACCCAAATCAAAGTCAGATTCCAACACACCTACCAAATGTAGCATAATGGGGGAAAAGCAAGGGTTTTAATTACATTTAATCCCATTATAACATTTAGTAAACACTGAGCAAGTTATTCAATCTCTTCATGGAGCCTGTTGCCTCCCTGAAAAGTTGCTATAAATACTATCTTCATCTTGAAACATAAGGATTCCCCTGATACATGCAACTTATCACCTACTCCTAAAATCCATGCGAATAGTACCTCCATCCATAAGAGGTACTTCTCTACTTTTTCTGATGAATGCAATCTTCTAATTTCCTTAATACTGAATTTTAGCTCAGGTGTGGTAGCACATGGCTATAATTCCAGTGACTCGGAAGCCTGAGGCAGTAAGAGTGCCAAATTCAAGGCCAGCCTTAGCAACGGAGACCCTGTCTGAGAGGCTGTAGCTTAATAATAAGACACCCCTGGGGTCAATCCCAAGTACCCAAAAAAATTGTGCTGGGGATTGGACCTAAGGCCTCATGCATACTAGGAATATACTCTTATCACTGAGCTACACTTCCATCCCTGAAAATAACTTGCTCAGTGTCTAGTATTAATACAATTCCATGGTAGTAGTACTTTTCTTTTGAGAGAGTGTTTCACCATGTTGCCCAAGCTGGTCTGGATCTTGTGAGCTCAAGTGATCCTCCTGCCTCAGACTCCCAAATAGCTGGAACTATAGGCATTTATTCCTAGCTTGACTTTTGATCATCTTATAAAATTTCTTAAATAAAGGCTTTATAAGATTAATGTGTCATCAATTTTTAGTGATTATCTGGTCTTTATGGACTAACATCATACTGCGTACTATAAACCTCTGTGAAAATGAGTGTCCTAGTTAATATTTAGTGCTGACCTTGCCAAGTAAAATCAGTAGCTATCTTCTTGGCCCATGGTCCGGATAGTAGGAAACTGCTTTTCTTGTGGACTATGTCTGATTCTTTGATACAGTGTAGTTTGAAAAAGATGTACTGGATGAGAATTCTACTCTTGGTTGTTTTATATTTCTTCCAAGTCATGATTGTGAAAAATGACTCAAATGAAATGCACTTAAAATCTCCCAATTAATCTACTGTAATTTTGGAAATGTTTCTAGTCCCTCCATTCTTTTGCTCCCTGCCATGGGGAATGCTTAAAAAGTTTTTCTTGGTAGGGCAATAATTGGGATATTTATTTTAGATGTTCACACCAGGGCAAAGAATAGCCTTGCAAAAATATAACAAAAGCCATAAAGTACTTCTAAAATGTGTATTAAAAGAATATAAATTTAAGAGGTCAGTTGTTTCTAAATTAGTAACGCATCACACTTTCTGAAAGCTAGGTCAACTAACCTGACAGCACTTTTGGAGGAAAAAAAAAAAACACTCCAGGCAAAAGAACCAAAGGGATACTTACTCTTCCTTCCTGCTACTTCTGAGCAATGAACAACTGGACAATTACCATCTATTAAAGACTAGCCTAGCTGTAGATCTCAGGCTTCAACTCTAGTTTCTCAGGATATGGAATCAAGTTTTCTCCAAGCCTGAATTCTTTCTTGGGTCACAAATTCACTGCATCTTGCTAAAGTAAGTACAGGGCTTGAAAGGGAAAAAACAAAAGCACATCAGTTTCACCAAGAAAGGGAAATCAAAGAGTAAATTAATAACCATGATTTGGGGGCCCAACTTGAAAAAGTAGCTCTTCAAACTTTTCCTCCTCCTAAGAATGGCTCCTTTAGCTTTGCTTTAAAAAAAAAAAAAAAAAAGACTAACTGGGGAAACAAATTACAAAATTACAAATTAAAAATCTCTGTGACTTGAGTGGTTTCATAAAATCAACGAATGAAGTGTAAAAGAAGTAAATGTCTAGTTTTTACTGCCTGGGAACTGAATGATAAGTTGAGTATCCAAAATTTGAGATTTTTTTAGCTAGTTAAGCTGTCAGTCACTACAAACCCACTGTTAATTCTCAGATCTGTTTTATCCCACTAAAGGCCACAAAAGAACCACCTTTACACATAAATTGAAAAGTCAGGGGGAAAAAACTGAAAAACTACAGATGTAATTCCATCTTATGTCATCTTTTCTACTCACTCTAAACTAATCCAAAACATTCTTAAGCTGTCCCATCTCTTTTAATACTGGTTTCTGAACCTCTTAAGAACGTATCTATACAGGTAGATATGCTTTAAAAAAAAAATCATACAAGATGACAGGGATTCAATTATTGGGGTTTTTTTGGTTGTTGTTTAAAACTACAGAATTACCTGTTATTTTGCCTGCTATGCTCTTCCTCTCCACTGCAGTAAAAATTCTGTTTAACTTGGAACTCAAAAATCCTAGATATAAAGAATGTTTATATTTACTGTCGAATTAATAAACTGCTATTTATACTGACTTTCATAGTATAATACAAATACTTAATACAATTCAGCAGATATTTATTGAATCTTCTAAAGATTTTAGCAAATACAAAACCTTGCTGGCTTAAATAGATAC